>NC_139353.1:140592233-141014543 GCF_055883805.1 Amblyomma maculatum
CAGGCTCAATGTATGCTCTAACGCTCCTGTGTTAAGCCCGTTTGCTGATTCTAAAGCTGTCGGGACTTGTGCAACCTTGAAATTGCCTTCAAAACTGCTGTATACTTTCTGCCGAAGAATTTAAATGTGAAGAGTGGTCCCAGTGCTCTATGCTCCACGTATGTTTTGATGCACCTACTAATTCATGACATTTTTGTTTCAATTGCAGCTGTCATAGCTTTGTTTTCTGTACATGCATGTTTCTTATCTGGTGATATTTTGTGGCAGGCTCTTCAATCCTTTTCCATGCCTCGGCTGTGATCATTGAGCAGATTAGCCAGCTTAAACAGCGCTACTGTTAGTGCTGTCTGCGACACGCTTTTTTTGTTGTGATTTGTTGCGGTATTTTATTGGTTGATGCAATAAATCATGAATATGAAAACCATAATTGTTCACTTGGTACACTCTGTGGCGAACTGGGCACGACTGCCCCGTTGCACCAGTGTTTCTGGACCACACCTTACTGTGCTGAGGGACAAAGTAAGCGGCCAAAGTACTTGCATGACTTGCAGCAGTATTTGTATTATGAATTTGCATGCGTGGTATCTATTTGGAAGCGCTGCTGCCTTTCTATGCCGCCACCTTTGCCAACCACTTTCATTGTGCTGGAGCAACTGCTTGTAAACAAGGGCGTAAACAACAGCAACTCGAGTTCTTTTAGATGGCAAAGGTTGGCGTGCGCTGAAAGGCAAGAACCTTCAAAAGATGCAGGCTCGTCAATGCAACGCGGCGGTTAAAAAAAAAATCCTTTATTGAACGTATGGGCGCGTGACGCCGTTTGACATCATGGCCCCCAATTTTAATTGGTCGCTGGAGCCCATGAGTCGCCATGTTTTGTACGTATGGGCGTCTATGGAGCCTTCGCTACCATGATACATATACCTTGTCGGGAGCTGGACGCGAGCGGACGTCTCCTCGCGGCACTCCGCAGTCACCGGCGAGGTGAAGCCTCGCGGGACTTATCCCGCTTGACCGTCTTGTCCGGCCTCGGAGTTTATCCCCTGCCCTAGCGTGTGCGAACATTCGCCTGTAGCCTTGCTGGTGAGTCAGACGACCTGTATTCATTGGAGTGTTTTATTGCTAACTGGTGTTGTTGTTATTGCAGCAATAAATGCCTGTTTGTTGTCAGCACGTGAGGAAAAGGGCCAGCCAGCGGTATTTTACCGACGTTGAAGAGCCTGCTACGGGTGTTTTTACACTGGTGAGTTGACCTTTGAATTGATCACAGTCACTGTTATGTGGCTTATGCCACTGTGATAGCTTATAGCAGCGGCTAGAGTTGATGTACATCTACACAATGCAATAGGATTTCCTTCACTCCTCTTAATTCAATGAACCTAATTGCTACATGAAAGGGATTTTAAAGAAAGTATTGTTCAGTGCGCCTTGATTGATGCACCATTAGACATGAAATGATGTTTCAAATTGTGTAGAGCATTAAGAAAGAATTCATTTATAAAATAAATTGGTCTGAAAAGAAGGCAAGGAAATATTTGGCGGCAGCATGTAGTTGTTGTGGTAGTTGTAAATTGCTAAGAACCCCTTACTATGATTATTTCTTGCCGCTCCAAGATAGATAGATAGATGTATTTATTGAAAGGAAAAGGCAGAGAGGTTGACCGGAATAATTCAAATCTGGCCTGTTACTCTGCACTGGGGAAGGAGGAAGGAGAGAAGAAAGAAGGTCATGATGGGTGACGATGTGGGAGAATGCATATGAAATACATATACAGACACAGTAGCTTGTTTTACAAGCGCGAATCAAGTCCGCTGGCGCACAAAAAACGGCAAAGAGCACGCACTGCCTGGGCACCCTTCCCCTTGTCCTGCCAAGCGCCCAGCAGCAGTTCCTCCGACAGAGACCTCTTGTCTAAACGCTTCAAGGAAGCCGCTAGCACACTTCTTTCGTGCGCATACGCTGGGCACACCAATAATATATGGTCCACAGTCTCTGGGATGCCACAAGTTGAACATTCCGGCGAGTCCATCTGTCCAATTAAATGTAAGTACTTGTGCGTGAAAGCCACGTTCAAACGAAGTCTATGTAGTAAGCATGCCTGATGATGCGGAATATACGAGGAACATAAAATTTTAATGTTTGATCGAGCCTTCTTAAACGAATGTGTCGGGCGTCTGGCTGGGCCCAGTAAGCTGCTGTAGCATTATTCATACAGCTTGTAAGAAGGCACGTCGTGTCACCTCTTGAAAAAGGCACAGCTGTTTGGAGGCCATTGATGAGTGCGCTTTTAGCTTCAACATCGGCCTGTTTATTCCCATGGAGCCCGCAGTGGGCAGGGATCCATTGAAACATTATCATGTGGCCTTGAAGCTGGGCAGATGTGAGGAGCTCCATAATGTATAGTGCCAGGGACTGATAGGCAGTGTGGCGCAAGAAGTTTTCCAAAATTTGAAATGCCGTTTTTGAGTCCGTGAATATACACCTTTTTTGAGGTGGTTCCCCACATACGTAGCGAATAGCTTCCCGAATCGCTACAAGTTCAGCAGCGGTTGATGTAGAGGTATGTCCCAAAAGGAAATGCAGAGTCGTTTTCTGAAAGCTAAACATTTCGACAGATTTGCCTGTCTGGTTGGGTTGATAACTAAACAAAACTTGAAATTTCTCCAACCAACACTTTTATGCAGCCCATCGAAGAACGAGTTCTCAACTCTTTCCACCCACCGCCAAAAATTTTTCTGAGATATGTCGATGACTGTTTCTCAATTATTAAGAAATCTGAAGTCCAAAATTTCCTCTCTCATCTAAATTCCATACAACCGGAGATTCAGTTCACCCTAGAAATGGAGAAGCGAGGCACCCTGCCGTTTTTGGACGTTCTGGTGACCCGAAAAAACAACCGTCTGCGATTCTCCGTATACCGAAAACCCACCCACACAGGGCAATATCAGCATTTCACTTCGAACCACCCGACAAGCCATAAAGCGTCAGTTGTGAAGACCTTATTACAAAGAGTGGAAACACATTGCACCACAGAGCCCGACAAAGCAAATGAAAAACGCTTAATATTCAAGGAACTAACCATGAACGGCTACCCAAAAAAATTTATCCGGAATATCATTCGCCGCCAAAAACGCAACGACAGGCCTCGGGAAGAAAATAACCAGCAGCAAAGAACTACATCTCAAAAGTACGTCACTGTCCCCTATGTCCGAAGTGCTAGCGAAACCATCGCCCGTATTCCAAGAAAAGATGGAATTCGAGTTGCGCACAAGCCTTCAAACACTTTGGGGAGCCTGCTACCCTTCCCCGAAGATCGAACACCAAGAGAAAGAGCCCAAGGCATTATCTACAAAATTCCCTGCGCCGACTGTGATGCTAGCTACATTGGCGAAACAAAAAACCTATGGAAAGAATTCGGCAACACAAGAACGATGTACGAAATTTTTCAAGAGAACGCAACCCCGTAGCTGAACATTCAGAAGATTCCGACCACAGAATAAATTTCGAAGAAACATTCATCCTGGAGACCGAGACCAATTACCGCAAAAGACGCCTCCTCGAGTCATGGCACATACAGTCGACCGCAAATAACATCAACCGGACAATAGGCAACCTCCCTGCTGTATACTTGCAAGGTCTTCGCTCTCTCCTGGCCACTTCACAGAAGAAAAGAAAAAAGTCGCCAGCGAGCACACCTGCACCTGCGGCACCCTCACTCGTCTAAACCCCCCTCCTTCTTTCTCATTTCTTTCACACAAATCTCACCCCCTCCCCATTCTCCCCCCCACCTTCTTCTCCCCCCCGACCATTCCTTTACTTATAGCTGCACGCAGCCCCGCGTCATGCACCCCTGAAGAAGGAGCCGAGCCGGCTCCGAAACGTCGGGTTTTATAAAATAAAAGTGTTGGTTGGAGAAATTTCAAGTTTTATTTAGTTATCAACCCAACCAGACAGGCAAATCTGTCGAAATGTTTAGCTTTCAATCTATCCGTGCAGACTTCGGGCTGCAAGCTATGCAGCTTGCAAAGAAGTACGTCAAGACTATGAAGAGTATCTCGGTGTACCAAACACACCTGGAGTTCAACCAGAAGTGCAAGGATACCAAGGTCATACCGCACTGTCTACGTCTCCGACGCCCGGTCTCCACACCGGAAGGACGAAACATCATCGACAAGGCAGAACAGCACCTAGTAACTGCTCGGATATGGGAGTGCCGCACAGTGATCAAGAAAAAAGAAACCGACGCCTTTTTTGCTCGTCGACAGCTCGAGCACAGGATGCCCAAGCTTTCTAACACCCATTGAGGCCTTCGGCCAGGAGACAGAAGCTTCCGAGGCCAACAAACACCGCCCCAAGCAAATGAAGAAGCTGGCAGAATTACAACCTCGACCTGACAACGCCCCTACTGACCATTCAAACGTGGTCACGAACCTGTCTTCCAGAAATCTAACACCCGCCGAAACTTCAATTCTGGCCAAGGGACACAAATTCAATATTCAGGCTCACGGACCTCCTCTCCCGAAAATTGTATCTGCTCTTGAAGACGGCCTCCAACAGCTGAAAACAGGTCCTCGAGAAGAAGTCAGGCTCAAAACAGTCGGAGTACTGAAAGGTCTGCATTCACGCCGAAAAGAAGAAAATCTACCACGGGATGAACGGCAGGCGCTCAAAGACCTCCAGAGACACGACCATCGTAATCCTCCCAGCGGAGAAAGGCAACACAACAGTCGTTCTGGACAGACAGGACTATGACGAGAAAATTTCTTCTCTACTCAACAGTCAAGAATACGAAAAATTAAAGAAGGACCCCACAACAAGTACCCAGGCAAAATTGAACAAGGTATTAAAAGAAGTTTTCAAAAACCTCCCAAACCACCGAAACCTCTACCTGCAGTTATCGTGCTCCAACGGATCAGCCCCAGCCTTCTACGGTCTGCCCAAAGTCTACAAACCTGGGACTCCTCTACGCCCAATTGTCGACTTCCGTTTCTCCCCCCTCCGTTCGTTGTCGGAATACCTGCACAAGCTCATAACACCAATCACGGGAAAAACCGCGACCCACGTCCGACACGCCGGGCATTTCATCGAACTCGTATCCCAGGTGAGCCTTGAGGCCGACGAGTGCCTTGTTTCCTTTGACGTGGTGTCCCTTTTCACAAATGTCCCTGTAAATCTCGCGTTGGCCGCCACTCGAGAAGCCCTACAACGCGACGATATACTCAGCGCACGAACCCCACTCAGTGTAGACGAGGTATGCCGCCTTCTGGAACTATGCTTATCAAACACATAATTCTCATGCCGAGGAGAATTCTACAAACAAGTTAAGGGAACACCAATGGGTGCCTCCATCTCTGTCGCTATGGCGAATATAACTATGCAGCACATCGAAGAACGAGCTCTCAACTCTTTCCACCCACCGCCAAAAATTTTTCTGAGATATGTCGATGACTGTTTCTCAATTATGAAGAAATCTGAAGTCCAAAATTTCCTCTCTCATCTAAATTCCATGCAACCGGAGATTCAGTTCACCCTAGAAATGGAGAAGCGAGGCACCCTGCCGTTTTTGGACGTTCTGGTGACCCGAAAAAACAACCGTCTGCTATTCTCCGTATACCGAAAACCCACCCACACAGGGCGATATCTGCATTTCACTTCGAACCACCCGACAAGCCATAAAGCGTCAGTTGTGAAGACCTTATTACAAAGAGTGGAAACACATTGCACCACAGAGCCCGACAAAGCAAACGAAAAACGCTTAATATTCAAGGAACTAACCATGAACGGCTACCCAAAAAAATTTATCCGGAATATCATTCGCCGCCAAAAACGCAACGACAGGCCCAGGGAAGAAAATAACCAGCAGCAAAGAACTACATCTCAAAAGTACGTCACTGTCCCCTATGTCCGAGGCGCTAGCGAAACCATCGCCCGTATTCCAAGAAAAGAGGGAATTCGAGTGGCGCACAAGCCTTCAAACACTTTGGGGAGCCTGCGACCCTTGCCCAAAGATCGACCACCAAGAGAAAGAGCCCAAGGCATTGTCTACAAAATTCCCTGCGCCGACTGTGATGCTAGCTACATTGGCGAAACAAAAAACCTAAAAGAAAGAATTCGGCAACACAAGAACGATGTACGAAATTTTTCAAGAGAACGCAACCCCGTAGCTGAACATTCAGAAGATTCCGACCACAGAATCAATTTCGAAGAAACATTCATCCTGGAGACCGAGACCAATTACCGCAAAAGACGCCTCCTCGAGTCATGGCACATACAGTCGACCGCAAATAACATCAACAGGACAATAGCCAACCTCCTTGCTGTATACTTGCAAGGTCTTCGCTCTCTCCTGGCCACTTCACAGAAGAAAAGAAAAAAGTCGCCAGCGAGCACACCTGCACCTGCGGCACCCTCACTCGTCTAAACCCCCCTCCTTCTTTCTCATTTCTTTCACACAAATCTCACCCCCCACCTTCTTCTCCCCCCGACCATTCCTTTACTTATAGCTGCACGCAGCCCCGCGTCATGCACCCCTGAAGAAGGAGCCGAGCCGGCTCCGAAACGTCGGGTTTTATAAAATAAAAGTGTTGGTTGGAGAAATTTCAGGTTTTATTTAGAGTCGTTTTCTGAGTTGGTATGACCACAGCTGCAGCGGATGCCTGTGCTGACACAGATCCATCGCTGTATACGTGAATATAATGAGGATATTCTGACCGTATGTGCGCCAGAGTAAGTTGTTTGAGTCCACTAATTGGTACCACTGATTTCTTTAGTATTCCGGGAACACAAAGGTGCACCAAGGGTTTATTCATCGTCGAAAGTGGTTGGGCGGGATGATATGGGAGGGCATATCCTGTCGGTACTTGCGAATGATGGCAGCGGAGTGGACTTGTAAAACTGCAGTCTGGCCTTTCATCCAGAATCTTGCTGAGTGGGTGAAAACTGTGTCTTGTAATTGGTCGCAAATATACACGAAGTGGTTCGTGTGACAAGTATATGGATATTGGACGAGCATGTGCCTCTTCAATTGTACCTTTGTTAGAGGTGCATCTAGGCAGTCCAAGGCATATTTTCAGTGCCTGCGATTGTGCGCTCTCTAAAGTCCGCAAGCATGAAATGCTTGCGGACAGGAAAACTGTACCGGATGTATCCAACAAACAGGGTCTCGTAAAGCCGTATTAAGGAGCGCTCAGTTGGACCCCATTTGATGCCAGCTATGTAACGAAGTACATGGAAAAAATTAATTAGCCTTTTCTTCACCATAGTAACATGTTTCGACCAAGATAGTCGGTGGTCAATAATTACTCCCAAGAATCTGTGCCTGGAGACGTATGGTATTACGACTCCATGAAGGTTAATCGGGTAGCGGCTGACACGTTTCCCCGTAAACGCAATCACTGCAACACTTTTCTGCCGCTAAGTATAAACCTTGACGCCGTAAGTACATCGATGTCGATGACACGGCTCGTTGAAATCTCGCACGTAGTTGTGGACGCGTCGAACCAGAGGCCCAGATTCAGATGTCTTCAGCATATGCACTTATGTGGATGTTAGCTGGCAGTTCACTCACCAGGCCAATTAGCGCAACGATAAATAGTTAGGCTGAGGACTCCTCTCTGTGGAACTCCATGACCGACCTGAAAGTGGGTAGTATCTCCTTCAGGCGTAGTCATGTAAACAGAGCGGCCACTGAGATAGCTTACAATCCACAAGTACACCCGGCCACGGACTCCCACGTCGTCAAGTGCATCAAGAATAGCATCATGTAGGGTGTTGTCGTAAGCTCCCTTTATATCTAAAACGACAGCAGCTACTAGTCGACGGTGAGGTTTTTCGTGTTCTACTGTCGCCACAAGGTCGATGACGCTATCAATGGAAGAGCGTCCGCGGCGAAATCCAGTCATCATATTCGGATAAAGATCATTACTCTCTAGATACCCTTCCAGTCTTGTCAGCACCATTCGCTCCATAAAGTTTTCAACACAGCTTGCTAGGGCAACTGGCCGGTATGAGGTAAGTTCGAGAGGAGGCTTTCCAGGCTCCAAAAGAGCAACTAGGCGGCTAATCTTCCAGTGTTCAGGAACAGTACTAGAGGCCCATATATCATTGAAGTAATTAAGTAGTGCAGTTCTGCCATCCTTGCCTAGGTTTGATAAGGTTGTATAAGTAATCCCGTCAGGACTAGGTGCAGATAAATGCCGACAAGAAGCAAGAGCGGCGTCTCAGCTATTGTAAAGGGCACGTCGTATTGATCATTCGGCGAAGGTGGCGCGAAAACCTCTGAAATTGGTAACTGTGCCTGGTTTGTGCCCACAACCATTTTACAAAAATCTTCAGCTACGTCAACTTCATTGCGGCTTTGATAAAAGGCCAGGGCACGAAAAGGGTGCCTTTCTCGAGGAGGTGTGCGCAAGCTTTTTGCAACATGCCAGATACGCGACAGGGGCTTACGGGGATCCAGTGATGAGCAGAACTGCCTCCAACGTTGTCGTCCTAACCTCTCCAGGTGGCGTAGAACGTGTCGTTTAGCTTTGCGAGAAAGTGCGAGAAAGTGCGCGGATTTTGTTCTTCTGTACTTCCTTTCAACTTGCAGATGGATTGCGCGAAGTCGCTCGAATTACACGTCGATCCTGGACACTGACATCGGCACAGAAACATAGTGAGTGTTCTCACTTAGAGAGGAAGTAATGAGGCCCTCTATTTGAGATGGTGACCGGAGGTCCACGCTGGAAATCTCCACCGATACCCTAAAGGCGGGCCAGTTTGTGTATTGCACACGAGGCGAAGTGGCAGGTGCAAACCACTTGATGCATATGTACGTCGGTATGTGATCACTCCCATGTGTTTCCACATCACTACACCAAGAAACAGACGGATGGAGGCTTCTGGAAACAAGTGCCACATCCAAGCAGCTGCTGTAGGTTGTTCCGCGTAGAAACGTCGGTGAGCCGTCGTTTATATTGACGAGATCTTGCGTATGCATAACATCTGCCAGGTGTCTTCCTCGATTGCGCATTATGGCACTACCCCACTGAGGGTGGTGAGCATTAAAGCCCCGCATAATAATACGAGGAGCTGTACAGCACTGGATTGTTGAAAATAGATATGACTTGTCCAAGCCATCTCTCGGTGGAATATAGGCGCCAATTACAGAACATACTCGTCCTTTCAGGGTTAATGTCAAACAAATGTAGTGGATCGTGCTGTGGGGCTGCAGAGCATGGCGGACGTGCGCAATGTCTTGGCGTACACACACCAGCCCTTTGCTTGTTTCGTCTGCTTCTCGAGACCACAGCAGAACATATCCAGAAAGGCGGAAAGCAGCCGGCATATTGGGCTCACAGATCACAATCATGGGAAAGCGGTACTTCTGTACCCGCTGTCGGAAGTCACTCAGCCGACCACGCAGGCCTCGGGCATTCCATTCCATCACTACACTGCGGCGCAAGTGCATCGTCACAGAGGTGGCTTTAGTTTGTTGCGCCATTGTGAATAATTGCAATGCCGTCAAGAGTGGCTCAAATGCGTCCAAAAACTGAACAGCAAACTTTGCTGTTTGCGTGTTGATGCTGGAGAGTAGCACCCGCATTGAACGAACCAGCTGTTTCAGCATTTCTTTCACCTGCTGGCTGTCGAGGTTGTCTGAATTTTCAGCACGTGGGGCAACCAAACTGGGATGAGGCCTGGTGATGGCCTTTGATGGTAGAGCAGGCCACTCAACATCAGAGCCGGCAGGTAATATAACAGCTTCTGTCTGATCCTTGGCCTGTGACATTGCCTGTGACATTACAGCAAGAGTATTCTTAACGGGATTAGACTCAATTTGTTGTGGCACCTAAGCTGACGTTAGCTCTGAAGTTGACTTATCGAGGCTAGGCTTGCCTTCCGATTCCTTGTGTCGGCGTCGGGAACGGTGTTTGCTACGACGAATAGATGCAGCCGCTTCTTGATGAGTCGATTTGTCTCGCACCATCTTCTTTAGTATACGTCTTTCGTTCCTAATTTTAGGACAGTCCTTAGCCGTTGCTTCATGGGTAGCCGAGCAGTTCGCACACTTGATAGTCTCCGTCTGGCATGTGTCATGAGGATGCGTACCGCCGCATCGACGGCAGGATAGCTCGTTTCGACAAACGGCACTCACATGTCCGATCTTGTGGCTTTTGTGGCACTGAACAGGTCCTGGAAGGTACATCAGAACTGGGTGTCACACATAACCCACTTTAACGTGGGACGGGAGGGGTGCAGTTTCAAATACTAATTTACCGCACTTTGAGCGGCCGAAACGGTCAATATCCACAATGCGCGCCGTAGATTTGATCAGCGTGCAGAGATCGCTTTCACTTATCTCGGGGTCAACGTCGGTGATTACACCTGCAGTAGTCTTTTTCCCATGTGCAAGAAAGGAACGGCCCGGCATGTTGCCAAGCGCTCCAATTCCTTTCAGCTTGTCCACTGTAGCCTGGGATTTGACATCCACGGTCAGGACATTCTTCCAGGGATTAATTCTGACTTCGTCAACTTCACCGGGAACCAGCTAGTCGAAAAACTGGGTTAGTTGCTGTCTGTTTATCACATTCAGATTCGCCGTTGCCGTTGTTGGTACGAAGGCCACGAAAATATCCCTTGCTTTTAAGCATTCTTCTTTGGTGTCTCACTCATTATTGATGTTTGGCGCAGCTTCCTTTTCAGGCGGCGCGACTGTACAGGCGTGTAACTGCTGTCAGAATCCATCTCAGTCACTGTGGAGTCATCTGCCGAGTCTGGAAGCTCCACGTCCGCGACGTTGAGGTGACCCGTCGAGTACGCCGCAGCATGTTCGATGGTGGCGGGTGGGCGCAGGGGTCGTGCGCCCGCCATCCCGAAGGATGACGAGATCACAAAAAGCTCACAGCGATAGAAAATTCAGAAAAATGGAAGAGCGCTAGCTTCAGGCGTTCGGAAACCTCCACTGCTCGACAGTGACCACTGTGACGACCAACGCGATGAAGAGAGTGATAACGAGTCGGGCGACAGTGGTCATGAAGATGACAGCGGTGACGACTGGGGTGTTGTTCAGGGTGTTGGCGAAGACTGCAGCCGGCCCTAGTTCGCGCTTTTTTTCTGAGAGGGCCGCGTTCACTGTAGATACCTGCCCTGCGGGGACACCGTCACTTTTTTGTGTTTAATTTATAGCTTTTTTTTTTTTACTGCTACTGTTTTTTTGGCAGTCGGCGGTACGCGATGCCCGCTGTCGCGGTCTAGTCCTGTATATATAATGAGTTTCCGGCAGCGCGCTCGTCATTGATGATGTTGCATCGCTCATTAAAAGAAAAAAACATGAAGCGATAAATATCGGTGAAAAAAAAAACTTGTGGACCAGATTCCTTCAAAATTTTCAATATCAGTAGTTGCGGATTCTTCAAGCAAGCAATGTGCGAAATGCCCAACTATTTAGCAGCCAAGAAATGCCCAACTATTTAGCAGCCAAAGGTGAAATTTCTTTCCTGTGAGTTTATTAGGAGCCGAAAAGAAAACACTCTGCCGCTGGGTTGCTGGGCTCAAAAGAAAAGAGCGCAGTGATCCAGCAGCAGAGCGAGTTTTTCGGCGTCTAATAAGTTGAGTCATCGGTGCACAGAAACGTTTTCAGAACTCAATAATGCGTTTGGCTCCACTAAGAAACTTGGGGGAAAATATGGGTATTGCACTGAAAATGTTTCCTATCAAATTTCTCTTCCCTGTGGCAAACAATATGTAGGACAAATGGGCAGATGCCTGAATGTTAAGCTTCGGGACCATGGGCTGGACGTTAAGAGCATGTGCGGGAAAAGTTTGTTGACTCAATGCCATGTGCATGAGTGTATTCCCCAGCTCAGAAAGTGTGTTGTTTTAAAAATGCATAAAACAGGTTAACACGTAAAATAATTAAAGCGCGGTGAGCGGTTCCATTCCAAAGAAAACTATGCAAGCAGTCCTTCGGTCGCACTTTGTGAAGGGAGCTTGTCTTTCTGTCAGATATGCTTTGCTAGTACATGATGTTTCCCTGTGAAATGAAGGTATAAAAAACTTCTTTACTAAAATAAACATTTGTTGGAAGCTAGCACTGTGTGTCTCGACACTGTGTCTATGTCTTTTTGTGCTATGCTTCTTTCCTTTTATACCATGAACCAACGAGCCCAAGCACCTACGCTTTAGTGAACTCACAGTGGCAGGTCAATTTTGAGTCTGAACTTCGTCTCAGCCCATGTATGCCATAGGCATGCAGAACTGCTGCAGCCATTGTCATCGATTAGTGCTTGTCGTCTATGTAAACAGTGTGCTGAGAGAGTCAAGCATCAGAACGGAAACAAAATGGCAATTGGAAGTTTATGTAAAGTCATGTTTTTCGACAAAATTAGATTCTTCTAACCTTCTTGCAGCCCTAGTGAATCTGAAAAGTTGGTTGTCGGTCTTATGGCGGTTGCAAATGTGCCTTGCGGTAGGAACAATTTATTTCTCGAAGCTGGCCTGCTGAGTGAGATGGTACTGATATTGCACTAAGACTGTGCCTAAATTACAGCATATTGTCACGTAGTGGTGACAAGGCCGTTGACACAAAAAGAAGACACAGGCTTGATGGTACTGAAATTAGCTCTTTATTGGGCTGACTTGCGCCCGCAAAAGAACTAAGGAACTCGGCGGCGGCGATAGAAACAAAGGTGCTCGTTGATCGTCGAACAAAGAATGCCCGTCGCACTCGTCGACGCTCAATTTAAAGGCTGCTGAGAGCAATCTAGATAACGTCGCAAACAGCTACTAGTACACCCTGGAACATTGTGGAAACATACGCAAGTGATCGGAATCCCCGAGACAGACCTCGGCGCATCTTTCGCAGACAAAGAAAATGATAGCGCGTCGTATCGCGAAAACGAGCATGAACAAACACGGGATATAGAATTGATACGCGTGCCAGAATCACAGTGATAAGGCCGCATGCCGGCGGCTGTTAAAAAACAACAAATACAGTTTTGAAGGTTTCGCGGCAATATGGGGTGCCCCAAAAGTGTAAGTTTGACCTTGAATAATTCTTATTATTAGGATATGGAGATGATTTTAGGCATGTGTTCTTTAACCGAAAGAATCAGGCAAAAGAAGAAAACTGACCAATATAGTTGCCTTCACATGGGAAACATAAAGGTCACTACACGAACATAATCTCAATGGTTTACAGATGAAAACGAAATGAAGTGAAGAAATGAAGCCATTCCTGCCGACAGAGTAAAATGTTTACCTTAACTACGGTACTATAAAGGATTTGACTGTCATCTTAACTTTTGTGGTTCATCCCTGTTCAAATTGTTTATTTTCTTAGGCTTTCGGAGATAACATCTGCGAAATGTGGACTTGGAAACTAATTTCAGACTAGCTTGACAAAATTCCTATCTCTCGCAGAGTTAGGGAAGAGGCTAGAGAGAATGACTGAAAGTTCATAAGTATGAGTTGGAGAGATTTTTGTTGTCACATTTTATAGAAATTAATGGTATGCAATAATGGTAACTACCCACGTTTTGAGTGTTTGTATTTTTTTTACATCTGAAGTTAGTTTCAGCCTATGCTGGATGCTTTTCTTATAGTCCCATATTGTTCTGCTTAAATACCCTTAATATGATATTATATATCTAATATTATTACAAGTCATAGTCTGTTGCACCATGCATGATTTTGGAAACAATCTGAGAGCAGCAAGCTGCTAGTTAAAAGTATATTTTTATTACATTTTAGAGCATTTATAAAATAAGCCTTTTTAAAAGTGCTAATTTTTGTGCCTTCTTTAAAGATATTCTGCTAGTCAGACTGCAGCTTGACAGCAGCAGCACTGGAAGTCCTTGATTAAACATAAAAAGAAGAGATCCAAATAGAAAGAGAAGTACATGAACTTTGCTCTTGAGGCTCGATTTCAGAGCAGCACAAAGTTTAACTTAAATTTTCCTCAGCGTCTTATAACCGAGGGAGTAGTTCATTCTAAATAAATGTATTTCAGATGCACAAAGCCTAAATGATATTGTCACGTACACGGTGATTCAGGACTCAGGCAAACGCACAAGCGAACCTCTGTCGTCCTTTCAACTTCGTCCTCCTTCACTCCTCAGTAATGCGCCACCTGGCAAAGCTAGGCGGCAATATTGATGGATTCATACAGCATTATACTGACGGCCTAAATGTGCTTTATGTTCAGTTCAGGCGTTCAGTCGCGTCCGACTCTTCGTGACCCTATGGACCATGTCACGCCACGCTTTCCGGTCTCTCACTATCTTCTTAACATCACATAGCTTCATCTGCAATGCCTCGAGAATGCCATCTAACCATCGCGTTCGCTGCCTACCCCTTCTCCGGCGACCCTCAACCTTTCCCAACATCAAATCTTTCTCCAGCGACTCCTCTCTTCTCATCAGATGACCAAAGTAGCTGAGCTTTAACTTTAGAATTTGACCCTCCAATGAGCAGTCAGGGTTTATGGTCGACAATATCGACTGATTTGATCTTCTGGCAGTCCAAGGAACTCTTAAGAGTCTTCGCCAGCACCACAATTCAAACGCGTCAATTCTTCGGCGGTCAGCCTTTTTCACAGTCCAACTCTCGCATCCATACATCACAACTGGAAAGACCATAGCACGGGTTATACGGATCTTGGTTGGCAGACTAATGTCTCTGCTCTAGGCGGTCAAGGCTAACCATTGCTCTCTTTCCCAGAAGCAGGCGTCTCCTAATTTCATGGCTGCAGTCTCCTTCCGAGGTAATCTTGGCGCCCAAGAACAGAAAATCTGTCACAGCTTCCACTTCTTGTCCATTGATGCTCCAGGACTTGATAGGGCAAGACGCCATGATCTTCGTCTTTTTAATGTTCAGTTTAAGCCCAAACTTCTCACTCTCTTCTTGTACGCGCATCAGAAGTCTCTTGAGTTCCACTTCACTTTCTGCCATTAAAGTGGTATCATCCGCATATCTAAGGTTGTTGATACGTTTTCCAGCAATCTTCACTCCAGCTGAAGACTCGTCCAGACCGGCCTTTCTCATGATGCACTCTGCATATAGGTTAAAAAGGCAGGGCGACAGTATGCAGCCTTGCCTCACCCCTTTCTCAATCGGAAACCAATCAGTAAGACCATGCCCAGTTCTGACTGTGGCCTCTTGCCCTTCATAAAGGTTCCTGAGGAGACAGATGAGGTGAATTGGAACTCCCATCTCTTGGAGAGCTTGCCACAATCTGCTGTGATCTACGCAGTCAAACGCTTTCGCATAATCAATAAAGCAGAAGTAAATGGGTTTCTGGAACTCTCTTGCTTTTTCCATGATCCAGCGAAGGTTGGCAATTTGGTCTCTAGTTCCTCTGCCCTTGCGAAACCCAGCTTGCACGTCCGGAAGCTCCCGATCCACATACTGCTGCAGCCTACCTTGCAGGATTTTTAACATCACCTTGCTAGCATGCGAAATAAGCGCGATCGTGCGGTAGTTGGAACAATCATTGGCACTGCCTTTCTTTGGAATGGGGATGTAAACTGACCTCCTCCAATCCTGTGGCCACTGCAGGGTTGTCCAAATCTTTTGACATAATGTATGAAGTGTGTTAACAGCGTCGTGGTTGAGGTTTTGAAGCAACTCAGCTGGAATACCATCAATTCCGCTAGCTTTGTTCTTAGCAAGGCTGGCTAAGGCCCATTCAACTTCACTCTTCAGTATGCCCGGCTCGAGATCAGTAATCACAGCCGGCTTATGTTGGGTTTGCACATCCGGGTCCTTCTTGTACAGTTCTTTTGTGTATTCCTGCCACCTCTTCTTTATCTCTGAGGCTTCAGTGAGGTCCTTGCCTCGTTTGTCCTTTATCACGCCCAGCTTAGCACAGAAGCTTCCTTTGATATCTTTGATTGTCTTATACACAGCTCTTGTGTTCCTTAATTGGCTGTTGTCCTCAACTTCTTGACACTGTATGTTCAGGAAGGCATTCTTATCTCTCCTTGCTATTTTCTGAAAATCCGCATTGAGAACCTTGTATCTTTCTCTTTCCCCCATACCTTTTGACATCCTCCTTTCCTCAGCTATTTGCAAAGCCTCTTCAGATAACCAGTTTGCTTTTTTTACATTTCTTTTGCTTTGGAACTACCTTAGCAGCAACTTCTTGTATTATATCACGAACATCAGTCCACATCTCTTCGGGCTCTTTGTTTTCTAGATCTAATTCTTGAAATCGATTCCTCACTTCCACAGCATATTCTAATGGAATCTGATCCAGATCATACCTGAAAGGCCTTCTAGTTTTCTGCGTTTTCCTCAATCGAAGCCTAATTTTGGCAACAAGAAGCTGATGATCGGTGCCACAATCGGCCCCAGGCCTTGTTTTTACTGCTTGTATAGCGCTTCTCCATCTCTGCCGGCAAATAATATAATCGATCTGATTCCTGTACAGACCGTCCGGTGAAATCCATGTGTACAGGCGCCTCTTGTACTGTTGAAAATGAGTATTCGCTATGGTCAGGTTGTTTTCTTGACAGAACTCTACTAGCCTCTGCCCAGCTTCATTTGGCTCACCAAGACCGAACTTGCCTGTAATTCCGGATATTTCTTCACTCCCGACCTTAGCATTCCAGTCTCCTATGAGAAAAACGACGTCTGATGATGGGGTGCGGTCTAAAAGGCATTGTAGGTCCGCATAAAATCTCTCAACGTCAGCTTCTTCAGCAGCAGTGGTCGGTGCATAGACTTGGATAGCTGTTATGTTGAAAGGGTGACCTTGGATCCGAAGTGAAATCATTCGGTCGTTTTTGGGGTTGTACCCTAGCACTGCTTTGCCCATTCTTCTGTTTACTATGAGAGCGACCCCATTCCTTCTCTTGGATTCGTGCCCACAATAAAAGACATAATGGTCGCCGGAGTTAAATTCTCCCATTCCGGTCCACTTGAGTTCGCTGATACCCAAGATATCAATGTTCAATCTGTCCACGATATCCAGTTTACCTTGCGTCATAGATCTTACATTCCATGTTGCTATGTGATATATCTCCTTGCAACATCGGACTTTCCGGTCGCTTCCCGACACGTCCACAACTGAGCGTCCTTTTGGCTTTAGCCCAGCCGCTTCATTTGTCCTGGAGCTACTAGGAATCGCCCTTTGTTCATCCCCAGTAACATGTGGGACGCCTTCCAACCTGGGGGGCTCATCTTCCGGCGCCATATCGATAATGATATTGTGACTGGCCATAGGGTTTTCTTGGCAGGAAATACTGGAGTGGGTTGCCATTACCTTCTCCAGTGAATCACATTTTGTCAGAACTCTCTGCCGTGACCTGTCTATCTTGGGTGGCACTACACAGCAGAGCTCACGACTTCATCGAGTTTCGCAAGCCCCTCCGCCACGACAAGGCAGTGATGCGTGAAGGGGTGCTTTATGTTGAATTAATATAAATGTTTAACTGATGGTGTACTGCACAAAAAAGTGCTTAATGCTCTTGGACCGTAAAGTGAAAACATGTAAAGTTGTCATATTGACGCTTGAAATGTATTTCAAACACAGCAACAGTCAATATCACGGCACACTGTACAATATCATTTTCATGACTCCGTTGCATTCCTGGTTCACAAGCAGTACGTAAAAATGATTAACAACACCATCATGTGAAAATGACAGCCAGCTGTCATACTGATGGCCTTACCAAACAATGAAATGAATTATCATTTGAGAATGACAATCAAATATTTGTATTTACAACTTAATTACATTTATCAAAATGATCAAATGTACCGTCATTTGGAAAATATGGTCAACTGTCAAATTGACTGTTTAAATGTATTCCAGTTTGACAAGTAAGCATTAAAATCACTTAAAGCACCATCAATTGAAATAATGGATAATGCTTCGAAATAGAGCTGCCAAGAAGCTTCCGTCATTTGAACCAATTTGTTTTACAGTGCCCATCACAGATTTTGTAAAGTCATTTTCATGCGGAACTCAGCTAATGTGTTTCACACATGACCTTCATTGCATCCCTTATCGTGGGTTTCAAGCAGGTTGCATATTGATTGACTTCTTTATTGCGTGTGAAAAGGTCTCTCACAATCTTTTGATCCTCAAATTAAATAACTTTAATATAGATCCTAATGTACTTACATGGCTGCACAGCTTTCTTTCTAACCGTTCACAATACAAGCATCGTTCACGTGGTAAAGCAGATATTTACACCTAAATATCTGCTTTAACAGTGCCACATGCGCGTAAATATCTGCTTTACCAGTGCGCCATGCGGGCAAATAATGGGAGTGAACATTGCATTGTGAACGGTTAGAAAAAAAGCTGTGTATAGCCATGCAAGTACATTAGGGTCTATGTTAAAGTTATTTAATTTGAGGATCAGAAGTCATGAGAGATCTTTTCAAACGCATGAAACAAGTCAATGAATATGCAATCTGCTTGAGACCCACGATAAGGGATGCAATGAATGTACTCCGTGTGAAACATATTAGCTGAGTGTCGCATAAAAATGGCTTTAGAAATCTGTGCTGGGCAATGCTGAAAATGGAATTCGATTCTAAAAAGGAAATAAAATTCGACTATATGACATGTTCCTTCAGTTTACAAGGAATGCTAGTGAATGATAGTTGTCAGGACAATGTTTATTTTCAGGCTAATTCAGGAGAATCACCTTCCCAACTTTCCAATCATCGGGGGTACAATCTGTCTCCAGAGATTGATAAAACGTTTTAGTAAGGATTATGGAACAGGTGGTCTTTGTGTTAATCAAGCATTTAGAATTAATGTTGTCAACACCGCAGGAGAAAACACTAAGATCTTTTATAATGCTCACAACCCCCTACACACCGAAAAGAAAAGGATCCATTGTAGCATCATCAGAAACAGGGCACACACGATTGTCAAGTGAGATATTGTCAGAAAAAGCCGCCGCAAAAACATTGTTAGGTATTGAAGCACATTAGTTAGAAGTAAGCGAAATACCACTAGAACATGTAAGTTGTATTGTGGAAGCATCTTTCTTACTGACAATTTTCCAAAACCGTTTAGCTTTATTAATCATCATAGCAGACAAGCTGGTGGTAAAGAATGGGCTTACTGAAACGACTCCGTATGCAGCAGTACAGAAAACAAGCGGATTTCATATGCTCGTTACGGAAGTCCTTGCGGAACTTACGGATTTCATGTGACGGACGCTGATAGTCGTGTGCTGAGAACATATAGACGCCATGCGGTCGATACGGTTGTCTTAATGGAGCTCACGGAGCATGTACGGCAATCCGCCTTTTTCGGGAGGATGTGGCGCCATCATGCGGGAACCGGTGGGAAACACATTGAACGGCAGTGTAGGAGGCGACACGAAAGAGCACCATGTAAAATGGCCACGCCAACGCAGGTATAAAGCGAAAGCTCCCCCCTTTTTTTTTTGCTTTCAGGGCGGAAAGTACAGTGATTGCAGAGGACAAGCTGCCGGGCTAGTTGTTTTTTTCATAGTTTTTGCAGCGCGTAGCCGGACAAGAACGAAGACGGAGGATCAGCGCCTGTGCGTCTTACATTTTCCTCCGTCTTCGTCCTTGTGCGGCTACGCGCTGCAAAAACTACAGTAATTACAATTTTATGTTCACGCAGTATGGGGGAATGTTACAGCGTTTTTACAATCCACTCTTAACGCATGCATATAATATCTTCGTATTGTATAGAGTGAGCAGCACGGGCCATGGCGCGGGCTGTGTTCGACATGACAGAACGAGACTCTCAGCGTGCATATTCACGACCGGCTTAAATTTATTGTAAAAAGAAAAAGTCGAAAGAAGAGCGCGGAGGCAGAGAGAGAGAGAGGAGGATTGCGAAGTGCAATGCAGCCGGGAGTTTGTTGATGCTGCAGAGCTAGAGAGCTCGGTGGAATCTTCACCTGTGGTTTACGAGCGGCGCATATGCGCAGGTCGTCTTCAGTTAGCGAGCACAATGCGGTCACTGAGGCGCCGGCATGGTGCAATGGCCGTCGCTTCCTCCTCGCGTCATCAACAAGCGTGCAGCTATAGGATTTCATCTACGAGGCTCGGAAGAGAGGCACTTATCCACACCCCCTGAACAGAGCATTGTCCCGGCCAGAATGTACACCTGAAGGAAACGCGCGGCATTTTTCTGGCAATTGATGATTCAGCGCTGTAGAATGGTTGTGATCGCAGTGGTGAAAACGTCCTCGATGCACAGAGAATGGTCATTCTGTTTTGAAAGAATCCACAACCTTTCTGCCTCCGCAGCGATTTCTGCGGAGTCAACGACTGCATGGTGACGCATGTGCACCTCCTACACTTCTGATGCGCATGCCAGTCAGGAACCAACGCTTTTCTACGTCCAGAGCTCTCCACTCCGCAAGTGAACGAGCATGAACCCTCCAGGAGACTCATTTGTGCCCGGCGGTTTCCGTGCCATTGTAGACATTTGGACAGGACGACGACATTCAAGTTTCCTAACAATGCGTACACCGAATAAACAAAATGCGAATGCTTTGGCGATAACAAAGACGTGCTTGTAAGGTAAAAAAATAACACTGTACGTCGTGCAAGAGTGCCAAGTGCGTCATATTCTTCGAGCGGCAAAAACACAGATACTACAGGTATGTATGCATCTAAAGGAAATATGCATGATGGAAAGTGCCTACTGGAGTTCGCACCCAGCCTGTAGCGCACCAGTGATAGCTGCAATGAGGATTTGTTCAGTGCTTGTTTGCTTTATGTGTGACGGGGCCTTATGGCGATGTATTTTGTAGTTTGCTTTTTTATGTGCGAAAGGGTCAGATAGCGCAAATGTCACAGGCGGCTTTGTTCGCTAGACCGTAATATTTAGCATGTTTTATCGCGACTGCCGCCTGACTAACAAGAAAAAAATACGGCGTTGGTTGTGATGCACCGCCGTTCGCGAGCCTCATGACCAGCTCAACCACTCGGCTCGCGAACGGCGGTGCATCATAAAAAACGCCGTACTTTGTGTCTTGTTAGTCAGGCAGCAGTCGCAATAAAACATACTAAATATTTCGGTCTAACGAACATGGCCGCCTTGCGCTACCCGGTCCCTTTGCACATAAAGAAATGAGAAAATACATCGTGATCAGTCGCCGTCGCTCATAAACCAAACACGCATCTAACAAATCCTCATTTCGGCTTTCACATCTTGACGCTTTGTAGCCCTAATTCAAGCTTCACGTCGTTGTTGTTCGCGGCTCGCCGAAGTCAACTTGAAAAACAGCGTCTTGCACCCCTGTACGCCTCGAGAGTAGCAACCGTACGTGGCAGACGTGGTTGGCATCACTTTGCCGAGCCTGAGACGGCCACCCTGCCGCCAGCCCCCGTGCACTGGCGGCGACGAGAAACACCGTCGACGCCATCCAATATGTTTCCATCAGTAGCCGCTGGGACTTAGCGCATGCGCATAGAACTCGCGCAAGAGGCGGATTGCGGACGGTTGTGTGCGGAGTATACGGATTCCTTACTGCCATGAGGCGGTAACTACGCAGTGCGTACGGTTGATGTGGATACTCCGTTCTGGGTGTGCGGAAAGACTAAACTAAACTTGTCACTCAACTAGGATGATGTCCGGGATGTGACGTCACCCATCTGCCGTCAGCTATGAGTACCAAGCGGGAACGAGTGAGCTCCAAAGCCGCCGGGCGGCACTTCTTGCCTTCCGCGAGTGACAAATGCTGCATCTTTCCTTTCCTGTAAACAAATTATAGCACGCCAAGGAAATTAGATGCGCTCGTCATTGAAGCCAAATAGATTTTAGCTGCTGGCCAGTGCGCAGAAGGCTGGAGAAATTAACTTCGTCTGATCCCAAGGTAGTCACTGCTTTTTGCTACGTATATTCAGGCATAGCAGTTTTAAGCCATATTTATTTTTTTGTCTCTTACTTCTTTGTTATTGCTGTTGCTACATTTTTTACTTATATTGTAGCTGGGGTTCTCCTCAGCTGTTACTTCGTTGTTTTGTCTTTGGTCATTTGTCTCTGCTTTTGCTATGCTTAATTACTTCTTATGCTGTTGTTGTTGCTGGGGTTTTGTTCCTTTGTTGTTAGGTTTCTTTTTTCCTTGTCTCAGTTTTTTATGTGATATGACTTCTTGTTCTGTAGCTTTTTATGCGTCATCTGTTTTTCTAGTAGCTACACATGCCTCTCCGTGATCTTCAGTGTGTATGTTTGCTCATTCCTTCTCTGATAAACGTTTTTCGTTTTTGTTGCTGGTTTGGCAATCTTGTGCCGATTCATTATCTGCAAGGTCATGTGATGCCCTGTCTATATTTAAAGCTCTGCCATTTTCAATATAATTTCAGTCGTTCGTGAGCATCAGTTCGGTTGTTGGAGTCTTCCTCTTCTGTACCTGTTTTTTTTGTGTTGCTTCTACTTTTACTTAAGATGAACCATCACCTATCCCCCACCTATATTTTGATCTCTTTTAAGTCATGTGTAATTGTTACAAAAATGTGAAACGTATAAAACACTAAAACTACCAAGCTGAACAAAATTTTAAAATTTACCAGCACAATACAGCTGCTCCTCGCTCAACGCTTCCAAAAGTAGTATCAATACTGCGTCAACAAACAACATGAAATAGTTTAAGTGCCGTTGGGGAAGGGTGTCTGAACAGCACGGCACAGCGTAAAATAAGAACGGGTGCCATCATTCGCTTGCCTTCCAGAGGCAACGATCTTTAATTGACCATGGCAGCTTTGTGAAGGAATGAGTTGGCTTGATTGCAAGCAGCCTTTTGTCAATTTGGTCCAGTGCTGTGCGACTCCCTGAACAAACAATTGGCAGAAGGTTAGTTTGGTTAAGCCCGGTAGATTGCGACCGCAATACCCATGGCTGCGCCCAGGTTCAGCTAATGTTCGGCTGGTGGTGGTGCCTATGCATATGCTTGTTATGGTTAGACTGTAGTAGTTATACAATGATTCACTCTGGATACGATATGGCATCACTTCTTCGGCGCGTCTCTTCCTTTGGCGTTCATTTTCTTTAATCCGCGACGCACGTTCCTTCTCAAGCCGCTCCTGTCGTTGTTCCTGGGTTTCCTGGGCACGTCGCAGTCGTTTCGTCAAGTTCCCACGTTCATCACTGCCGAGACTACACCTAGCTTCTGCATCACTGTCCATGGCATTGATCGAATCAGTAACATCCATCACATCTTCCACTGAAGAGGTTGCACGTCCACGCAAAACTGAATACTGAGCACGCCTCATAGAAAGTCTTCGCTGTTCCTCAGTCTCTGTAGCTCGCTGCTGTCTCTTACGCTCATTGCAACGAGCTTCCCTTGCGGTAGGTGGCATCGTCTAAGTAGATGTTAAACCGCCGGCGGAAGCACCGCCACTACTCGCAGACGGCGCGAGATGGTCGCCCAGTTCTTCGGCGGGACGTCACAACGCCTGTTGCGCTCCTCGCGGACAGCCCGGGAGTTAGGACACCGGTGGTGGCGAGATGGTCGCCCAGCTCATCGGCGTGACGTCACACAGAGGTCACGCGTAAGGTCAATGGTGGCACCGCCACGGTACGGCAAAGGCTTGAAAGTGCAATTAGTATTGCTTTCGCAATAAAAAAAGTTGTTTTTTCACAACAGATAAATTATTCAATGAGGCAAGTGTACATAAAAATAATTATTAGTCACGGGTTCAACGAAGGTTCGTGTGGTCAGGCATGGTAGTTGAGTAAAAAGAGTTGCAGTCACTGACCAAGTAAACATGAAAAAAGAAGACGTTTCGGAACCCCTACGGGTTCCTAGATCACAATGACGCGTACAAGGCGAGGGAATGGAAATTTAAAGGCGAAGCTGGTGACGTAATGATTGTGAATAGATTAATGGCATGTTTCCTGTTGTGCGATTCATGACTCCGCTTGCCGTCTGGATGAAAGACGACTCAAGCAGCAGCCGCGTTGTCAGATTCTTTTCTTTAGCTAAGATTGTAGCATCATCCCAGGAAATTTGGTGCCCCGGCTTGTGCGCGTGCTCTGCCAGTGCACTTGCCGCAGTCTTATTGTTCCGGACGTCACGCTGGTGCACTTTCAATATTCGTGTGAATTTCCCAGTTTCACCGATATAAACTTCACTGCAATCGCCACAAGGTATCTTATAAACCACACCAGGGAATTTAACAGAAGGCAGGGGGTCATTAACATTAACAAGCATATTGCGAAGCTTGCAGGTCGGTACGTGTCCGATGCGCAAGTCATATTTTGAAAATACGCGGGAAAGACCTTCACCCACACCACGCATATAAGGGATCCTTGCGCTGGCTGAAAAAGTCTTGGGAGTGGTTACTCTTGGTTGCGAAACAGTGTTCTCTATCCTCGAAATAAAATGCGTGGGATATCCATTCTTGCAAATCTAATCCCGTACCATCTTAAGCTCGGCCTATCGCTCTAGCCATCAGCGCATGCGAAGAAGTGCTCCGAAGCAACAGTGCTCTCGCTGAACGCACACTCTTTGATGTCGCCGACCTGTACACATTGCTGCGATTCTGCCTAAGCAACACTTATTGTACCTACCACTCGAAGTTCTACAAGCAAACAGAGGGTACGGCAATGGGTCCTTCAATATCTGTCACCACCGCTAACCTAGTTATGGAGGCTCTGGAAGAAAAAGTGCTCGCCAGATTTACGCCAGCCCCAAACGTATTCTACCGTTATGTGGATGACTGTTTTTGCATCCTGCGAAGAGAAGACACCTCTCGATTTCTACATGCTTTAAATTGAGTGGAACCGAATCTGCAGTTCACTGTCGAATTCGAAATGCAAAACTGCCTACCATTTCTCGATGTGCTTGTGAACAGAAAAAAACATGACCTTTCGTTCACCGTGTACCGCAAGCCCACAGACACTGGACGTTACCTGGATTTTAACTCGAACCCAATTTCTCACAAGAAGTCGGTCGTTTCTTCACTTGTAACTCGTGCCAGAACTATCTGCAACGACCAAAACAGGAAGTCCGAGCTTAAGAAGGTACGGCACGAGCTTTGCAAGAATGGATATCCCGCACATTTTATTTCAAGGATTCAGAAAACTGTTTCGCAACCAAGGATAACCATTCCCAAAACTTTTTCGGCCAGCGCAAGGATCCCTAATATGCGTGGCGTTAGTGAAGCGCTTTCCCCCGTATTTTCAAAATATAACTTGCGCATTGGACACGTGCCGACCTGCAAGCTTCGAATTATGCTTGTTAATGTTAAGGACCCCCTGCCTTCTGTTCCATTCCCTGGTGTGGTTTATAAAATACCCTGTGGCGATTGCAGTGAAGTTTATATCGGTGAAACTGGGAAATTCACACGAAGATTGAAAGAACACCAGCGTGACGTCCGGAACAATAAGATTGCTGCAAGTGCACTGGCAGAGCACGCGCACAAGGCGGGGCACCAAAATTGCCTGGGATGATGCTACAATCTTAGCTAAAGAAAAGTATCTGACAACGCGGCTGCTGCTTCAGTCGTCTTTCATCCAGACGACAACCGAAGTCATGAATCGCACAACAGGAAGCATGCTATTAATCTATTCACAATCATTACGTCACTAGCTTCGCCTTTAAATTTCCTTTCCCTCGCCTTGTCCGCCTCATTGTGATCAAGGAACCCGTAGGGGTTCCGAAACGTTTCTTTTTTCATGTTGACTTGGTCAGTGACTGCATCTCTTTTTACTCAAAAATAATTATTACTAACCGTACAGAGAATTAGGACAAATAAATCTGTGCTTGTGCCCTAATGCAATGAACTGCCATGAGCCATCAGAAAAGTTTATATGAAGGTCAAGCAGTTATGTTCGGACGTAATTGTGATATGGACATGCAAAAACTGCTGACCTTATTTCTTGACAAGGTGTACATAATTTATGAATTAGAACAGCACATGCACAGTAGTTATTGCCTGTATAGCTTTGTTAGTACGCTGTCACTGAAACAGCCTCAATAAGATATACCATTTCTCTGAGCTGTTAGTATCACCATGTGCTGCTCAATGAATAATTTGAAAAATAACAATAAAGATGGTAGCAAATAATTTTCTCATTGGTTAAAAAACAGTCAAGCAGTTTTTATTATCAATGCAATAGAAGCCACTGCAACGTTCAGTGCAAATATGAAAATACGAAAGCGCAAAAATCTTTCGGTTTGGGTCAGTAATGGGGTGTAAAATCTCTAAGCAACTCGGGCTATAAGAGAAGGCAAAGTGGAGCGCTCTGGAAATTTCGACCGCCTGGGGTTTCATTAACGTGCCCTGACATCACAGAGCACACGTGTGCCTTGCTTTTTGCCTCGATCGAAAAGCGGCTGCTGCAGCTAGAATTCGATCCCGCATCCGTGAGCGTACCAGTCGAGCGCTATAACACTACACTAACATGGTGGATCAAATATCTTTTCTTCAACCAAAAGCAATAATGTAAAAAATTGAAACGCGGGATGCTGTTCGCTTGTTTTTTAGGCTAAGAAAATTAACCATGTGCTAGTAATACGTTAAACCCATCTAAAGCAGTGCACATAAAACATGAAACACAGAGAAAAGCAGGAGGGAGAAGAGCGCACTAAAAACTGATGCGTGGTCGAAGAAACACCTCTCACTATTTGAGCATGCGCCAGAAAATTCAGCACGTGTCTAAAACATAAAACCAAATCCAAAACATGACGCAGTTGTGCTAAGAACATAAGGAAGATTCCCCCCCCCCCTTCAGTAGAACAAAACAAACAAAAGCCTAAAACCATAGTGTGCCCCGAGCAAACAATCAGAACATGAGAGAAGCAAAAACTGGATGGGTGTGCTACAAATTCGGCTATCAGCTACCCAGGAATCTGCGTTCTTTCTCTACCAGTGAGAGAAGCGAAGAGTAGATAAGTGTGCTACAAATCCGGCTTTTAGCCACCCAGGAATCTGCGTTCTTTCTGTAGCAATATTTCTAGAGAAAGAACGCAGATTCTTGGGTAGCTGATAGCCAAATTTGTAGCACACTCATCCAGTTTTTGCTTCTCTCATGTTCTGATTGTTTGCTCTGGGCACACTATGGTTTTAGGTTTTTGTTTGCTTTTTGTTCTACTGGTGGAGGGTTTTTTCATATGTTCTTAGCACAACTACATCATGTTTTAGATTTGGGTTTATGTTTTAGGCACATGCTGGAATTCCTGCCGCATGCTCACCGAGTGAGAGGTGTTTCTTCGACCACGCATCAGTTGCTAGTGCGCTCTTGTCCGTCGTGGTCTTCTCTGTGTTTTGTGCTTTATGTGTGCTGTTTTAGATGGATCGCTACCAACGGGCCCAAATTTCTCAATACTGAAGTTAAAGCCCACTGTTTACACAATTCACAGAAATATTTTTTAGTACGAACATTGTTTATCAGCAGTCATTGTCCAGAACTGGAACACACACCACCACATGTAATATAACTTAGCAGTAAAGAACAAAACTGTTCATATAAACAAGGGCATTTGAAATACGCTATTTTCTTGTCTGGAACCTCTGACCAAGAAAGAGCCGTGACAGCTGGATGGCCAGTAGAATATGATCACCATGCATGTGTCACTAGGTTTAGCAGCTGCCAAATTTATAAGCAAGTAAGCTGAACTTTTAGCGTATGCACAATACACCCGGAGAGTTAAAGGCGGTAGCTATTGCATGCACAAATACCTGAATAAGGGTTTTCGAGCAAACTGCATACATCAAGTTATATGAATGATTACATATTACAAACCCATGTAAAATGGTTCTTGCCTTTTGCAGGAATTCAGCCAGTAGTCAGTGAGGTACTTGGTCACATCGAGAACATAGTGCATGTGCTCAACTGTCTGTCCAAACACTAGATTGAAATGCTTGAGGTGAGCCAGTGGCGACGGCCTCTTCACCCCACTAAGAGGTTCTCCATTTTCTGAAGGCAACTTCAATTCGCGAAGCATTGCCTTCGGAGTCCGTTCGTCATTCACTACAACTTCCATGTAGCTTTGCCCACCTGTAAAAAGCACTTTAACTTTCCACACATAGCAGAACTTCAATGCGTTCACTAGAAAAACTTTAACAAAGCTGGTAAACCAACTCAACTAGAAAAATCCACCTGACCTTCGAGATGGTCCCCCTGCATGCATAGCACCAGGGGCAACCAAATGTTCCAATAAATTGTATCATGTTGGCAACGGCAGCACGAGCGAGGGCATCACCACAACAACATACATCGTACAGAGCAGAACACATCTTCACCGAAGACGTTTCCCATACCATGCGGCCCACTTCGCTCATGTATCCACAAACTTGCCCTTGAAGGGTTTCATGTCGGGGTGCCTTCAAAACCAAAGGCCACCCACCAAACAGTTTTTTATCCGAATATCGGGTGTAAGTTCATTCAATAAAAAATGTATTGGCCACACTGACGGTGAAGAGGTTTTGAAGACATTGCTACTGTCGGTACTTAAAGTCAGGGTAGTATCTATTCAGTTGAGCAAGTCACTCTGACGCTGATTCCTGCAAATGGACCAGCTTGTTATGTCCTTCAATGTTACATTTATTTTCACGATTGCTTCTTTTAGATTTGCAACGCTGTTGAAAAGTATCGTTTTTGTTTTTACAAACTCCTCAGCTGTTGTTTCAAGTCGAGGATAACAAAAAAATTTCTTTTGGCTTTCAGTGATCTAACATTGCTTTCTTCGACACAGGTGGAGCACTTCATTTTATCTGTACCAGAGACAGGCGCAAGCAGGCTGCTGCAGACGTCATCGTAAAAAATGCTTTGCGGTGCGTTTTGTTCTGGATGCCCATAGGTTGCGAAACAGATTTTTCGATCGTGGAGGTATGTTGTCTTTAAAGGCAAAAAAGAGCGTCGATGACAGTGAGCAAGTCATTAAGGCCGTCCATGTGAGGCTGTGTACGACGACGAAAGCCAGAATCATTACGGCAGGGGCTGCTTTCGTTGTAGTGGAGCCGAGAAGCGTCGCCATGCCCATCTCGGCAAAGCCGGGTGCCAGCAACTCATCTTCGGACGAATCGTTTTGAGCTTCCTCTTCAGGCTCGGATATAGTATCCCCATCGTCTCCTATGTACTCGGTGTCGCTTGATGTAAGTCTGGATGTAATCCGAGGCTGCTTCGCTGGTGCAGTAGCTCAAAGCTGCCGCTGTCGGTCCGTTTGCTGGCGCATTCATGGCAGCGGACGACAGACGTGCCATACCATCTGTGAGGCCAACACTCAGGATGACAGCATCATGCTCCTTCGGAACTGTGGTGTGAAGCTGCAGATGCTGAATTCGACGACGCCGAGTTACTAGACGATGACTCATTATCGACCCCACTGGCACTGATGTCAGCAGTAGGTTATGCGGCGGAGGTCGCGCCACTCGCTGTCGAGCTGCCGGAACCTTCTGAAGGACCACTCCCTGATGCGGTCGCATCGTCGAGAAGTGGATCACGCTCGTATTGAGATAGTTGCGCTGTCTTCTCCAGTACATGGTGGACACTGGAATCACCAATGGCGCATCTCTAAGTACCGCTTCCAACTACTCGTCGGAGGGAGGCTCATGTTGCTAATGTATCAATGTGTTAAACACAAGGGCAAAGTGTCAATGCTCCAACGGCGAAGGTCGACAGAAAACAATGTGTGGTTCTCACATGGAGGAATCGTGAGAAAGTGGAATGATGTCAGCATGTAGACAGATGAGTTGACGAGGTGCATACAAACTGTAGTGCTGCGAGTGGTTGTCGTTGAAGTTGGGGTAGAGGAGAGGAGGTGACGTGCCGTGCCTTCGCACCGGCTGCGGTTGCTGCGGTTAGGCTGCGCGTGACCCCAGCGACGCCACCGGCCACCCACGGACAGTCAGACACTGTGGATCATTCTTCCCAGGTGAAAATTTCCCGTTGAGAATCTGATGGTCCCAACGCCGATGGTTTATTAGCAGAATTCAAAGAGGTGTTGGGACCAACAGGTATTGGGACCAACTTGTGTTGGGACCAGCAGGTGATGTTGGTCCCAGCCACTGCTAGAACCATTTCTGCTCTTGAAATACGCACAAAAATGCGACCAGTAGAAGAAATACTAATATGATAAATTGTTGTGTGTACTCCTTCTACTGGTTTTTGCAGTTTTCATGAAATCAACAAGCTTGCCACAGTTCTGAAAGTCTAATTTGGAGAAAACATGTTATATCTCTGTATACAAGCACCACATTTGCTCCTCTAAGGCATGTAATTGCATTCGCACTTCTCAGCAGCAGGGCACGGCATCTACTTTTATAGATATGTGATGGAATAGCTAACTTAGATCAAAGCTGGTGCTGTTTTTCGCTGCCGAGATTTAATAACGTCTTGAATCTTCCCGGCGAGGATTCTCCATAATTTTTTGGCAACCGGGTCCACATCCACACCTTTCTGTTGGGTCCACAACCACACATTCTCGATCGACATGATATACCGGCGACGAAATATCTCTTCAAGAATTATGTGGGAGCTGGGATTAAGAATGCTATGTTTCACTTTTACTATAACTACTGCATGACACTTGTGGCAGAGACGTCGAGGGACCCTGCTAAAAGAAATGAAGTTCAGGGAACATGCAGCATTTGTAGATTTGTCTACGGTGGTCGACAGATGCTACTAGATGGACACTTTTTTTAACCTTGCCCGTTTTGCTAGGATTGTAGTCACTGTTTACTTAAACCTCTGTTGCCAACGCGCTTCATGAAAGACTGCAATGCATTAATCAAAACCTCGCTGCAGACACAGACTTATTGTCAGACATCACTGACGGGTCAGTATACGAGGAATTCAGGCAGAAATTGCCCTCGAAAAGCGATCTGACCTTGAGCTTTAATGCAGATGGAAGCCCTGTGTTTAAGTCTTCCAAATTCTCGATTTGGCCTGTGCAGCTGACAGTGAATGAACTGCCGCCGCAGCTGCGGCACAAAAGCGTTCTTTTGTCGGCTTTGTGGTATAGACAAAGTCATTCCAACATGAACCTCCTTCTAAGCGCGTTCATCAAGCAGATAGAAGACTTGACCAGCAATGGTGTAACGTGGAAAGCCGCTGGCCAGTGTATGGACTCAATGGTCGTAATTTTCAATTTAAAAAATTCATATGTAACAAAATCAATGCAGTACATGAAAGATGTGCCTGTGTGCTGCATGTTTCATTTGTGTGCCATGTGACATTGCAAGTGAGATAGAAATGAACATAGAAAGGCCAAACAGGCACGAATAGATTGTGGGTTATGTGAACAGCATATATCTAAGTGAGAGGATAACTTGTGACTTCTGCAATGCTATTGTAATATTGAAGGTTGTTGAAGCATTGCGTTTTGATAATTGCAGGTCTACTGTTTCAGCTGTAGTGCAGATTCTCCTGCCAGAGCAGCAATGCAGAACTTCACGCAATTCAATGGCCATTATGATTGTTCATGGTGCTTGCACCCCGGTGCAACTGTGGATGGTGAGTAGAGACGGCTTTTACACGTTTAAATATCTACTACACCTCTGGCATAGAAAAACCGATTATATTTCAATTCTAGAAGTTGTTAATAAAAATAAAAGAAATCGAAGACACATTCCTGATTTACTGACATTTTGCTTCCTAATATCTTCAGGCAAGAACACTCATTTTAGTTTTTGGAGAGATTGTCTTTAGCTGCTACGATGATATACGTGGCTTTCAGACCGGGGCCATTTTTATAGTAGGAAGTACAGACACAAAATATCCTTTTTCATTCTGAATAGTGTACAACCATTTTAAAAAAAACACTCTTGGTCATGGCAGAGGCGACATCACTTGAGGGAATCCTCTCAACTGCCCATGGTGAAGGGCAGAAAATGTGACCTCGGAAAGCAGGGGTGTTGCACTGTTTAGGTTTTCACAAATATTTCGCTTCTCTTGTCCAGAAATATTTACTTCCGATTGGTTTCCTGGTCACTGTTTTCATAGTTAGTCTTCTTATGAACAAAGAAATGTCAATCAGTTTGTCCCCCTGCATTGGCTGCTAAATTATAAACAAATTGTCCAGGGTTTATTAGGAAACATTTGTTTGCATGTTTTTTCTTGCTGTTAATAGGAACTATCAAGTACCCCATTGATGACGTTCATCCTGACAGGGACATGGTGGATACGAAAGAGAAGATGATAGAAGCTGCTGGCACTGGCAAATTACTAAAGGTGTGAAAGGCCCGACACCGTTATTTACCCTGCCACACTTTGATATAGTATGGGGTTTTTCTCCTGATGAAATGCATTGTGTGTTGCTAGGTGTTGCACGGATGCTCACAGAAAGCTGGCTGTCAGATGTTAATGCATGAGGTCGCCACAACAGCTGGCTGCTTTAGACGAGCGTTAGTGTAGTATAATGCCTCACCTGTGCATCACTCTCCTTCCTCGCTCTATCGCAGTTAGAAAGTACTGGAAAGCTTCAGAATGGCAGCGCTAGCTACTGTATTTTCCTTGCCAAGCATTGAGGGCATTTTATTAAGGCAACATTATAAGCATTTTGCCCTCCTTGTGCAGGGAATTTCCTTACTCCTTCTAGACACAGTGTCTAGAATCAATTTATACACCGGCAAAGGCTGCCTAGTGAAATTTGCAGTTGACATGCAGTTTCTGTATGGTGAGAGCCAAATGACCTAGAATGTTCATCAACTGCTTCACATAGCCAAACGCGTTGTGCATCAAAGCCCTCTTTGGGCACACTCGTGTTTTTGCTTCAAATCAAACATTGGCTGACTGAAAGAGCTGGTTACATAAGCCAAGGGTGTACCCATGCAGATAGTGGAATGGCTAATGATGGCTAGCAGCTACAAAAGCTTGAAAGCTCCAGCTACTCCCCAAACTCTGCAGTTTTGGTCAAACAGTGGCACATCACGCACTACGAATATTCTTCTAAGCAAGCCCCGAACTGTAGATAAGCCATTGCTTGAGATTATTCAAAATAAAATGGCAACCTAAACGGGCATGTTGTGGAACATGACCGAATTTGTGTGTCTGGGTACGTGTTCCATAGAGAGAAGAACACAACGCCATACAAGACTAATAGCACTGCCTTAGTCACAGCCAATGGAACATGTGTCCAGATTAATCAGATTGTTTCCTTTAAAAAATGCACAGGATCTCCCAAAATGTTTGCAGTTTCCGACGCATTTGTACCTTGCTTCATGTATGGGTCACTACGTATAATGAAGTTCGTAAGAATACAATCAGTAAACCTTGTGGAATTAGAGGGCAGTATTACTGCATGCATATATATGAAGTGTGCTGGCCAGATATTTTTTGTGAAACTGTGTTTTAAGATGTGTAGACGCTAATTAGGTATGACCGTATCTGCTTCTTATACCAGAACCATGGTGACCCTGTATTAACTTGTAGCTATACAGGTGCCCCAGCAGCAAATGCGATGACAAAGTGGTGTCTGGCTTACAAGTGGGAAGGAATATGCTGTCAAAAATAGAATAAATTAACATTTTTCTAAGTACAGCTGGTCGAAATTTACGTGATGACCACCTTTCCTTGGTGCTGCATCTTAGGACAGAATTTGCTTAGTCCTGATCCTTTCTAAAGTTTGTCATAATGTGCAGCAGCAAAGAAAACGCAGTAGCGTAAGATCTGGCCTGCTCTACTTCCTGTAGAAAACCAAAAATTGTTTTGGTAATGCACACAGCTTAATCTGCACTTTAGGTTTGGTTTGTGGGGTTTAACGTCCCAAAGCCACTCAGGCTATGAGAGACGCCGTAGTGGAGGGCTCTGCAAATTTCGACCACCTGGGTTCTTTAGCATGCACTGACAACGCACAAAACACGGGTGCCATTTCACCCGCAACCTTGGGCACAACAGCCGAGCACTGTATCTGCTGCTCTAGTCTGATGGGGGTGCACTTTATGCTATTAGCACTGTGATTGGCAAATAGGGTGCTTCAAGGCCGAACCACATGGCAGCGTTTCTTTGGCTTTCAGCGTCGACGCAGACGCAATTATGGCACTTGAAGCGAGCCGACGCTGAAAGACGCGGGTATCTGGCGATGCCAGATCTCAGCGTCGATGCCGGAAATTCTTCGCAGTCGAGGAGCGTTGGCAGGCCATGCATGGGCAGCTGCAGCACTCACCGCGGCACCACCACAGGCGCACCTCGTTTGTGCGGCAAAAGCTCTTTTGTCCGTGCGCATGACTGCGCCTTTGCCCCCTTGATTCGCTCACCCTCCCCATAAGTTCCCGTCATCGCTGAATAGGGTGATTTTAGCTACGGACAGGGTACAATTGTTCGAACTTCAAGGATCCCCCCATGCCTTGGCTTGCAAATGCCAGTTCGTAAGCCTTCCTGTGTCTGGTCACCGTCTCCGGCGCGCGCCGAGCGACGATGCTCATAGACTAGACGCTGAAGAAACGCTGTCATGTGGTCGGGCCTTTAGCCACCACAGCACGTGCTTGACTTTGAATCCTATACCATGTTTACTGGGTAACTGAACTGACTGATTGCTATTGCCAGTTCTCTGCCTATGTAAATTTACTGCTGCTATTTCAAAGAAACGACCTTGACCATTGAGAAAATGTTTCTTTTATTGTCCCCAACTGTCTTAGATTTGCCTTAACCAGTGTTTACTTGTTTCAAAGCGCTGCAGCGACTGACCTTGCAAAAACGTCACTTCGTTTTGTTGCCGCCTGCTCCTACATTTTGTACTAGTGTTTTAATTCATTTCTATTTGCAAAACATGCTGATATTTTCAACAGTTCTCTGGGATGTAGTATATATGTCAAAATGTTATGCACTGTTCAGCATATAAAAATGTTACACCAAAGAAGCTCATGTATTAGTGGATAATTTTTTCTTTTCTTTTTTATATGAACTTGCAATAATTGCTGTGCCTCGTAATATAGCACTCTGATAAATATGTGATCAACCATGATTCAGTCATTCAGTAAACTTGTTTTGGCCCCACTGTAGGAGTCATTCAAATTGTACCATTTCGCATCTTGAAGCCAGTTTCATCTAATGTAAACAAAAAATTTATGTTGCTTAAACTAATTGACTCGAGAGAAAACTATTAATGCTACTAGGGCTAGCTTAAACCAGCATATTCGATTTGTTCAGAAAGAAATCAGCAACTGTAGTTGGTATCAAACTGGCCTAGCACAAAATATCACTAATGATTCTGCTGGGATCAGCTAAAAGCAACAGATTCCCAGCTGACCAAGTGAGAAACCAGCAGGTGGTGCTGTTGGTACCAACAGTCCCAATACAAAACCAGCAAGGCTGCTGCTGCTGGACCAACTAAAACCAACAGATTCCTAGTTGGCCCAGTGAGAAGCCTGCAGGTGTTGCTGCTGGTGCCATCAGTCCCAACACAAAACCCGCAAGGCCCGTGTTGGGACCAACTAAACCAGCAATTTCCCAACTGGCCCAGTGAGAAACCAACAGGTGATGCTGCTTGTAGTAACAGTCCCAACACATAACCAGCAAGGCTCCTGCTCTGACGAATTAAAAACAACACAGATCAGCAAATTCCCAACTGCAAATTTTCACCTGGGTTTTGCGCTTTTGCTTCTACGGCGTCTTTTGTTTTGCGTGGCTACTCTGTTGATCGTGAAGTTCTTTCGTGCAGTTGTCCCGTCGTCGTGTAACCGGTCATGAGGGCACAAAGTCCAGTGCACGCTTACGTCGTGTACGAGGATGGCGGAAAGGCCGTTGTTCACAATTCTTTAAATAAAAATTTGAAGCCGCAGTCGGCAAAAGGCCTTGCGAAATGCAAGAACGTCTATTGGCGTTGTCGTGACGCTGGGGCTACGTCGACCCGGCCTTCACTTGGTAGCGTGCAGAGACTCGGGGTTGAAGTAGGATTGAATCTTCGAAGTTGGTGAAATAAGTACAAGCAGGTTTAATGGCACTTTGAGAAACTTATTTACAAGATTATTTACACGAAAAAGAAGGGTACATCAGCAAAATGGCAAGCGTTAAGAGTTCATAGCGAGAAGCGACTGGATGAGCCGTTTACCCAGGGCTCAGAGCGCCATTTCGTGCTCTGCAGCGTCCTTAAAACCCCCTATGTCCAGCCCCTCTCTGAAGATGCTGACCAACCAAATCCAGGGCACGCCCCTCAGATATCGGCATCCAATCGAACACATCACTGCACTGATGGTCTGAAGCACTGACTGGTCCGGCATTGTTTCGTTGGGCGTGATCACTTGTTGGCGGGAAAAGCTTGGGAACGGCGAGGAGAGGAGGTACATTTCTATTCTTCAGCCAAGAATCGATAGGCAGCTGGTTCCGGCAAGAGGATTTACTTCTCAGAAACCCAAGTACACGTGCGCGCCGCATAGGGCTCCCAACATTGTCCCTTTTCGACAATTGCAAATCTTTCCTGCATTCCCGGGAAATCACTTAATGGCTGTATGCGTCATGCTCCTTTCTTGTCCGGCATTCCCAGGAAATCCTCTAATGGCCGTAATCACCTTGCTCCTTTCTTGTCCTGTACGTCAGCGGACGTGTCACTCTGTCGCCTCGTTTGGACAATAGGCATTCCTTACTTGACCATAGCGCTTCTCGACGGGAAGGGTGAACAAAAGAAAGAAAGCACTTCCTGCATTTCCCGCAGGGGGACGTTTCTTTGTGTTTTTCCAGATGTTCTCTTGACAGGGTCAATTTGCATTTGCAGGGTGTCCACAAAGCAAAACAGGCTTACAAAACAGGATTCCTGGAAACAGGCTCACTTAGAGCCATTGGACCATCACCACATATTCACAGCACTTATCCATGCCCACAGGCGAACAATAGAGCGCGCAAATGCGGATGCTTGGTCGTAACAGCCTCCTCCCCCGCCAGAAGAGTCTCGGAGGGCAGCAGTCCCAGCTGCTGCATGAAGAGACGACTTAATGGCCTGCACGTGAACGCTTGAAGCTCGCTGTTGCTTGTCGCGTTGTCTTGATTGTTGTAGGCCAAATTGCTCGAGCTGTCTGAAACTCAACCACATGTCGAAGCAAGCACTCGGCTCCCGTCTGAAGAGACCAGGTCAAAAGAAAACTGCCATTGTTGTTCGAGAAAAGCCCACTCTCAAGACGTTCAGGACCCACGTATTCCTAGAAAACCAAACGTGCTGCTTTACATAGCCACACATATACAAGCGCACGAAAAAAAAAAAAAAAAACCTGATTATCAATTTGGATACATGGTGAGGAACATCTCGGACCGCTTAGAAAGAGCGGCTAAGCGCGTCCGCATTCCCATTTAACTTCCCCTTTTTGTATCTTATTTCAAAATTGTACTGCTGTAAAATCAAGCTCCGCCTAAGAAGGCGACTGTTCTTCGATGTCGCAGTTTGCAGCCAAGCCAGGGGACAATGGTCCGTCTCTACGGTGAATTTGGCCCCTCCAAGATAGCACTGCAATTTTTGAATGGCCCATACAATGCAAGCGCATTCTTTCTCTGACGCGCAATAAGCCCTCTCTCTAGAACTCAGCTTTCTGCTCAAGTAGAGCACGGGGTGCTCATTACCGTCGTCATCTCTCTGGCAGAGAACAGCACCTAACCCTCGATCACTGGCATCACACTGGACCGTGAATTCTCGGCCATAGTCTGGAGCTCGCAATACCGGACGGCTAATCAGCACAGCCTTCAGGTTTACGAAGGAGGCTTCCTTTTGTTCGTCCCAGACTACATTTGTCGGTTCTGTCTTGCGGAGAGCGTCGGTCAGAGGGCTAGCCAAAGCTGAATAGTTAGGGATGTAGTGGTTGTAGTATCCCGTCAGCCCTAAGAATGCCCGAATTTCCGTCTTCGTGCTCGGCCGCGGGTAGTCTGCTACCGCAGAAATCTTAATCTCGCTGGGTTTCCTGAAACCTTGACCTACATTGTGACCCAAGTAGTCCACGGTCGCCCTTGCCAGGCAACATTTCTCGGCCTTTACGGTTAGTCCAGCTTGACGCAAAAGGCTCAGTACAGCTCTTAGATGTACCATATGGTCCGCCCATGAGTCGGAAAAAACCGCAATGTCATCTAAATAAGGCACCGCGAATGTTTCACACCCCTTTAAAACCCTATCCATGAGTCGGGAAAAACAAAATGGAGCATTTTTGAGCCCGAAACTCATCATTGTTGGCTGGTAGCTGCCCGTCGGAGTGATGAAAGCCGCGTATCTGCTGGCGCGTTCAGTGAGCGGTACTTGCCAGTATCCTCGAGTAAGGTCCAGCGTAGTCACATATGCCGCTCTACTGACCTGTTCTACTCTCTCCTCAATATTCGGAATAGGATACACTTGATCCCTGGTGAGAGAATTTAGCTTTCGGTAGTCTACCACAGGCCTAGGGTCTTTACCTGGAGCTTCTACTAAGATCATAGGCGAAGCATAATCGCTTTCCGAGTGTTTTATTACTCCCAATTCCAGCATGCGAGTTACTTCCCTATCCAGAATTTCTCTTTGCCTTGGAGAGAATCGGTAGCACCTTGATCGCACTGGCACGTCTGAAGTCAGCTCGTGCTCAGTCAAATCAGTCCTGCCTGGCCTGTCCACGAAACAGGCCTCAAACTCTGTTATTATTTCGCCCAGATTGGACAGCTGGGATTTCTTTAGTTCTCCTCTCTTCTCCGTCTTTCTGAGAAGCTCCTGAGCGTTGCTTCCTTTTCCGCTGAGGCAAATCAAGTTATCCCCAATCTCCTCAGGAAGCTTTAACGTTAGATTTACCATGGTTTCCCTCTGCTCATAGGGCTTCATAAGATTGCAATGATAAATGCGCACTGCTTTACGCCTATCGGAGATTTTCACTGCGTAGTTAGTGTTAGCAAGCTTTGCAACGACTTCAGCAGGTCCTTCCCACTGTACTTCGAGCTTATTCTTGGGATCATTGGCTTGCTCCATAGCTAAGTCCTCTCGGGTTCCACTTAGAAGTCTCGTGAGATTACTAGACACCGGCGGCAAGAGGTTACTCTCTAGAACGTCCTCATTCCGTGTCTTATTAAACTCACTTTCATGTTGACTTATCTGAAATGCCTCGCTATCAAAGCTTTCTGACCTGCTATCTTCTGCATCTACCACTGTTTTAACTGCCGTTTCCTCCGCTGTGGAATTTTCTGGTATGAGCAGTGAAGCTAGTTCTCGCGCCTTTGAACGTGTTAAGGCTTGCACAACTCGGTCTCCGAAAAGGATGCCCCTCTTTCGCAGTAGCATGTCCGATTTGTTGGAAAACAAATACGGATAGCACTTAGGAAGCTTTCCTGAAACGGCAGCCTCGGTTGTTAACTTGCCGAAAGGGCCCTCGATGACCACGTTCGCGATTGGCAAGCACACACTCTGTTCCTCCACTACCTGGCGGATCCATGCACACTGCCCGGTATAGTCGGAAGGCGACACATACGCCGGATGGACAACATCCATCGTTGCGGCCGAATCGCGCAGTACCTTGCAAGGCTTCCCGTTGACTACTAGGTCATGCAGGTAGGGTTCTAAAAGCTGCATATTTTCATCGCAGTCACTGACATACGAGAAAGCTATCTTTTCTTTCCGGCAGTTGACGGCAATGTGACCCTGCTCATTACACCTAAAGCATGTGAGCGGCTTCCTAGCCCCAAGCTTGTTCTTTGTGTTCTGCGCGTTGGTCACTTCCTCACTTTTCTCACTGCCGTCCTTTCTAGGGCGTTTGCCTGAAGAAGCCTTCCTTTCTTCGTTTGCAAATCTAGCAAAGTGCCTTTTCTGACGGTTATTCACACTGAACTTGGGATTGCGGGGCCTATCCACTGCTGGGTTGCTGAATTGTCGGCGCGAAGCATACTCCTCAATAAGTTCGGCAGCTTCAGTTGCCGACTTAATTTCGCCTCGGTCCTGTAACCAATTTCTTTCTTTTTCTGGGAGGCAGTTATAAAACTGCTCCAAAAGAATTCGCTCGACTACCGCGTCCCTATCACTGTAGGAATCAGTGCTCTTTAGCCACTCGCCCAAATTAACTCTTAAATTGTACAGGAATTCAGGGTAACTCTCGTCCCTGGACTTAGTAGCGTTCCGAAAACGTTGTCTGAACGCCTCGGCGCTAAGCCTATACTTTCTCAGAAGGCAAGCTTTGACCTTCTCGTAGTTGTCCGCGTCCTCCTTGCTTAGCCGCGCGACAACCTCCGCTGCCTCGCAGGGCAGAACCGTCAATAATCTCTGAGACCAAGTGTCTCGCTGGAAGGACAGTTTTTCGCAGGTTCGCTCAAAGTTAGCCAGATACAGACCGATATCCCCTGATGTCACATATGGCTGCATGTACTTTGACATCTTGAAATCTGCCTCCTTGTTGAGACGAGGTACCGCTAGCTGGGGACAATCGCCCGACCTCTTGCTCAACTCTAGTTCTAATTTCCGGAGCTCAATTTCTAGCTCCAGCCTTTTTGCTTCTCTTTCAATTTCACGCTTCTTTTCCTCTTTTTCCCTCTCAAGTTCACGCTCACGCCTCTTTTCCTCGTTTTCCCGCTCTTTCTGCTGTCTGAGCTGCTCCTCCTTTTTTTGTCCGATGAGGTTCCATGCTTCACTGAGCTCCTCATCATCTGTTCCCAAATCAGTGATTGCCTTTATAATCAAGGGTTTTCGTGCCAAACCACTTGTATTAATTCCCAATTCCTCACACAATAGCAACAGTTCCGGTTTCTGCAGCTTTTGTAGGTCCATGATCGCTCCGAGTGTCGGCTACTTCCAAAACAACAGTGCAAACTACCAAACCTAAAGGCGTTTCAACACTTTTTACCAGTTCTAAAATCTAACCCTGTTCTAGAACCTGGTCCACATCAGAAGAAAAGCCAAGCACTCACCCACACATGCGATCGATGTTCCGAGCTGCTCTCTTGTTGGCCGATTGTTGCTCCTGCTTGTTGCTTGAGATGCCACCTCCGATCACCAGATGTTGTGGCTTGTAGATTCTGATCCACCTCGAATCACCAGATGTTGTAGCTTGTAGATCCAGATCCCACCTCCAGTCATCAGATGTTGTGGCTTGTAGATTCAGATCCCAACGCTGGTCACCAGTTGTCGTGACGCTGGGGCTACGTCGACCCGGCCTTCACTTGGTAGCGTGCAGAGACTCGGGGTTGAAGTAGGATTGAATCTTCGAAGTTGGTGAAATAAGTACAAGCAGGTTTAATGGCACTTTGAGAAACTTATTTACAAGATTATTTACACGAAAAAGAAGGGTACATCAGCAAAATGGCAAGCGTTAAGAGTTCATAGCGAGAAGCGACTGGATGAGCCGTTTACCCAGGGCTCAGAGCGCCATTTCGTGCTCTGCAGCGTCCTTAAAACCCCCTATGTCCAGCCCCTCTCTGAAGATGCTGACCAACCAAATCCAGGGCACGCCCCTCAGATATCGGCATCCAATCGAACACATCACTGCACTGATGGTCTGAAGCACTGACTGGTCCGGCATTGTTTCGTTGGGCGTGATCACTTGTTGGCGGGAAAAGCTTGGGAACGGCGAGGAGAGGAGGTACATTTCTATTCTTCAGCCAAGAATCGATAGGCAGCTGGTTCCGGCAAGAGGATTTACTTCTCAGAAACCCAAGTACACGTGCGCGCCGCATAGGGCTCCCAACATTGTCCCTTTTCGACAATTGCAAATCTTTCCTGCATTCCCGGGAAATCACTTAATGGCTGTATGCGTCATGCTCCTTTCTTGTCCGGCATTCCCAGGAAATCCTCTAATGGCCGTAATCACCTTGCTCCTTTCTTGTCCTGTACGTCAGCGGACGTGTCACTCTGTCGCCTCGTTTGGACAATAGGCATTCCTTACTTGACCATAGCGCTTCTCGACGGGAAGGGTGAACAAAAGAAAGAAAGCACTTCCTGCATTTCCCGCAGGGGGACGTTTCTTTGTGTTTTTCCAGACGTTCTCTTGACAGGGTCAATTTGCATTTGCAGGGTGTCCACAAAGCAAAACAGGCTTACAAAACAGGATTCCTGGAAACAGGCTCACTTAGAGCCATTGGACCATCACCACATATTCACAGCACTTATCCATGCCCACAGGCGAACAATAGAGCGCGCAAATGCGGATGCTTGGTCGTAACAGCGTTCAAAGAAGGGCGACAGCGAGGGAGTATGCTATTACATAGGCGATGTGGAGGAATTGGCTGGTATGTGGCGTAGTATTTATTTCATTCATCTGCAGCAGCCCTAATTAGTGCTCACTGGCGTTCCTAAGTTCGCGTTGCTGCACCATATTTCATGTGCTGCTCAACTGTGGATTCACAAATGAGTGGTTTTTGTTTCTTTTTGGGCATTGATTTTTGTTTTCTTTTTGGGCATACACCTCTGTGGTGTGATTACAACGGCCAGAATGCCTGCAAATATATCGATTTTCACGATATCATGTCACAATGTGACAGCGCACCACGAGCAGCATGGGCACGGAGAATTGCTGTAATACGTTATTTGCCTGGTACGCCTTGCCGGCTTATATTCACGTTAACGAGATGCACCTGCCACGAAACGTGACCTTGTGATTTTTTATGCCATCGCTGCAGCGAAAGCGTGGGAGCAGCATTCTCTTTCTTGTATTTCATGTGATTTCATTCAGATCTATCGCAGCCCAGTCTGACACCGTGTCTGTATAAAAAAGAAACCCTATCAAGCTCCTTTGTGGATATGTATGCGCTTGAGCAGCAAGAGAAATAAGGAGACCAAACGAGGACCTTGCCCTGAGTTTAGGCATCATGTCTATTGAACCACGAAAACAACTTTCCGGCGCTTAAATGCTTGCACCCTGAATCAAGTGAGTGCCGTCAGATTTTTGCCAATTTTGTCCTATTGTCTATATTCCCTTTCATTGCACGGGGCCAAATTAGGTGAAGCGCAGAACAACATGGTTTGCTCGGTGCTGTATTTAACATCTCAAGCTGAAGCCGTTAGTGAAAGAATGTGAAAGTAATAAATAAACTAAAACATGTAGCCTCAGGGCATCAGCAGATGAGAACATTTGTATGAAAAACAATTTTTAAAGTAGGTGGTACAATAGCACAACACAGCTTGCCTCAAAATTTGGATCTGTCACCTGCACATGATCGATCCCTATTGTCATAGAATGCATATATTGGTATTATTTATGCTTTCTAGATGTTCATGCGCAGTTCTTGCAAAAACACAAATGATTGCTGCAGATATCTTATGTGTGACCTTTATGGTTTAGGCGCTCCGCTACTACTTGTGTTAAATCCAGCCATTGACCATTGTGTTTTGATGGAGATGAATTATGTGAGGTGTGATGTCTGTCCATGTTACATCACAGGAAGTTGATTGCATTTTTTCGCTGAAAAGTTTAATGGTTGCAGCGAAAAAACAGGAGCTGGCCAGAAAGCTGCAAAAGAAGCGACCAGATGGCCTCACAATGTATTTGAGTGTCCCACAGCTCCTCCCACAGAGCTTCAGAAGGTATGTTCTTTAGTGCGAGGGTAGTAAGTTTGAAAAGGTACATTGGTAGAATATTGTAAACAGCTGTGTAAATAGCTGCTTTTATCTGGTACCTTGTTATGCTGGGAGAGATGCTTTTTTAGCAGTAACATTGTTCTGGTCATGCGTACAGCTTTTTAACCAGTAAAATGTTTGTGGCATGCAACCCTCGCACTTAGTGAAATGAATACTTGTTATAGAGAAACCTCAGTAGCAGTTTGAGAAAAAAAAGGTGTGAAAAGTGTGTTTTGTGACTGTGCAAGTCATGATGCACTTGCTTTTTCTTCTGGTCATCTGTTTTCCTCAGAAAAAGTGGGTTGCCATTAAGTCCCTTGCAAACTACATGTGCAAATGAGTTTATGCATTTGACTTCATGTAGAAAAGTGTGATAGTATTAGCAAGTGGCATTGATGATTAGGATTTTAGGCATTAGCATTCATTTTAGGAAGGAGATAGCATTGTGTAACGTAGGTTCATTGCCTCCTTTATTATTGTTGAAAACCACTTCGCACCTTCTTTAATGGAAGTGATTTGCTCGCTTTAATTCGGTTAGTTGCCGCTGTGTGGTAGTATTCAAATGTAGCAACATTAGTTATTGATCTGTGAGGCTGTTGGCCACTGTTTTAGAGTTTATTTTGTCATGTGGCAATATTAACAGTCGCAGTGCTAAATTCGAGCTGCAAAATGTTTACATCAGTTGAGCTTCTCGCTTGTTTGAACCGAATTTTAGCATACAGAAGGCGTAAGCCCACTCAAAATTTTCAGTATCCCGTTTAAACACTGCATATTCCTATCTTGATCAGAAGGGATTAGAAATTCATGTAGTCTAAATTGACGACCAAACACAAGGTCGCGGAACCTACAGGCAATGTGGATTCCTTTTAAGTGTAATTGAACAATGTGCGCAGATCATCCAATCTTGTCCCCCGCCGGTGTGGCGCAGTGGTTAAGGCGCTCGACTACTGTTCCCAAGGATGCGGGATCAAAACCCGTTCTCGGCGACTGCTTTTCGATGGAGGCGAAAAGTAAAGCGCCAGTGTGCTGTGCGATGTCTTTGCAAGTTAAAGAACCCCAGGTGGTCGAAATTTCCGGAGTCCTCTACTACGGCGTCTCTCATAGCCTGAGTCGCTTTGGGACGTTAAACCCCCAAAACTAAACCAATCTAAAACTGGCATTTAAAATTATGGACGGTTGTACCCCATCAGTGGGCCAAATTTTAGCTTGAAGTGAGCAATTAACCGAGAAAGGCATTTTGTGTTGTGCATTTAGCATTTGAACAGTCTTTTTTCAGGTAGCACTCATCCCCTCCCCTCTCTCCAAAGACGTAGGCCAGGTGTGAAATATATCTCACAGTGAGGAGTAGGTAAGGAGGATAGGAGAGCCGTTTTTGTACATTTGTATCAGGTGTATTCTGGCTGGGATTGAAAATATAGGAGTCTCTGGTAGGTTCAAAAGAGAATTTTGTTCCTTAATTTTTTAATGCATGTGGCTAACTTCTTTCGCAAGCATAAGCAGAAAACCATGCCATAATGCCTCTTAAGTATCATTTCATTCAGTGCCCTAATGCTTACTTCCCCTTGACTTCGAGGATTCAGTTTGTGAACAGATGCCACTGTCTGTTTAACAAAGCAAAGTGCTTGTGTAGCACTGAAGTCCTTAACATCAGTCACCACTAATTAAGTTGAGAGCTGCTGTCGTCACCCAGATTACAAGTTTCACATAATGTCACGGGCCGCCATGTGGCTGCCTTGTGTATCAACCAAGAGATGATACCAATGCAGAGCGGCTGGCTTTAACCAGCATCTCCTATTCCATTTTATGGTTATCCAATGACGCTGCTTTTTTTGCCTGGGCATAATACTGATGTTCATGTGCAAAGAACAAAACAGCAGGTAGACAAAATAAAGAAAACTTCATCTTCTATCTGCCGCTATGCTTAACAGGGTGTCTAGGGACCTGGAAAACCGGGAATTGTCTGGGAAATTTTATGCACCGGGAAAAATCTGTGAAATGTCACGGAAGCCGTGAAAAATTTCTCCGTGTCAGGGAATATCGTATAATATATTTTGAGTAAACTTTCATATTAAGCTGCTGAAAGCAGGTATGTCATTCGTGCTAATTTTTTTGCTCTCTCGCCAGTGCGCCGCCGCTACAACGGCAGCGCCGCAAGGCAAGGCGCTATACCGGGTGTCCCAGCTAACTTGAACCAAGGGGTACAGAATAATATATTTGAGGTAGGTCAGTGAAACCAATTGCATTCAACTGCCAGCCTCCTTGCGCACTACAGGCAATTTTTTGTTTTGCAATTACTTAATTAGCTAATTATGTTAATTTATCTAATTTATTAAATATCGACTTTAGACCAAACATATAAATTGGAAAGTTGTAGAGCACCTTCGGACACCCCCTTTTCATTAATTGCGATAAAGGAAGTCTCACGTGTATCTTTTTTTCCGGGCTCAGAAGAAAGCCCGCGAAATACAAATAATACCACGTGACTAGTGCATTTGTGCGCCGCGATTGTGGTGCTCTCAGTCGTGGTTTGAGCGAACGAAATCAGCTGCGGCCGTGTCTTCTTGGCCCCGTTAAAGCGGCAGGCCGATATGCCAGCGATGGTTTCTTCGCCCGCGTCACACAGCCGGCCCACCTGACGGCGCAAGAGCAGCGAGAGCGGCGAGCCGACACCGCCGACATTCTAACAAGGCCTCCTTCTCTTCCATTAGCAAACGTCACGACAAACGAATGAGCGATAAGGTATCAGCCACTGAATCTGCACATACAGGCTTGGGTAAAGGGGCGAGATGACATCATGTGACTCGGGCGAGCTCGAGCTCGCTCGAACCATCGCCAACATTTCTGCCTGCCGCTGCAACGGGACCATCGGGTCACGGCCGCAGCTTATGTCGTTCGCTCAAACCACGACTGAGAGCACCACAATCGTGGCGCACAAATACGCTAGTCACGTGGTATTATTTGTATTTCGCGGGCTTTCTTCTGAGCCCGGAAAAAAAGATACACGTGAGATTTTCTTTGTCGCAGTTAATGGGATGGGGGTTTCTGAAGGTGCTCTACAACTTACCAATTCACATGTTTGGTCTAAAGTAGATATTTAATAATTTTAGAGAAATTAACATGATTAGCTAATTAAGTAAATGCAAAACAAAAAATTGCCTGTAGTGCGCAAACAGGCTGGCAGTTGTATGCAATTGGTTTCACTGACCTACCTTAAATATATTATTTTGTAACCCTTGGTTCAAGTTAGCTGGGACACCCGGTATATTACTGACACCAGCGCATGGCTGAGCTGAAACTATAGAATAACCAATGCGCACGTGAGACAGGTGCTCAATAAAATATGAGGAAGCGGTTAGTGCTGTCAAGCGCGATATTGCGATATTGGATTGAATTGGGTCGACTGTTTACGGGGTGGGTGGCTGCAAGCTCGGAGGCTGGCATCAGAGCCTTTTTAATTTTCAGGGAAAGTTTGACCTTCTTAACGGCCACTAACACCATAATAACAGCATTTTCACTATTGTAATTGCCGAGTATGATTACCAAGTAGTTTTATTCGGTAATGCACATTATCATCTGCAGCTAGATTTTCGAGCCTTCTCACTCGTTAGGGATTTTGAATATATTGGTTTGGTAGACACCCTACTTAACCTGTCTACAAGGAGGTAACCTGTGTACATTTTTTCTTGATTTTCCTTTCAAGTAGAAAGGGATGATAAAGCTTCCTTTACAATGCTCATAGTCCCATATTGTATAGCTATTATGGTTTCTAGTGTGCATTAAGCTTCAGTAACTTGTGCTTTGGTGAGCATTAATTTTGGCCATAATATGTTGTGTTTGAGTACTTTTTGAGAAAACAGCTATTTGTTTCCTGTGCGATTAAATTCTGAGTGTACATTTATCGTTACGATGACAAGGAGCTACTTCTACAGATAATTCCACCACTTACTAAACTGTAGCATCAGAGTAGCAGTAATTAAAGCTCTCCCTTAGCTGCCTTTAGTTTTCTTGCCGTAAAATCACTAAAAATCTTCCCATCAAGATTTGTACAAGATGTGTTAGTTATAATATTTGCTCAGTGGTGTTGCTCCAGAACACTCGGCCTAAATAGAGATTTCAGTGCGGCATTACTACTGTAACTTTATTATGTATAAACCACATTTCTTGCATTGTACTAGCCTAGCGGGCAGTTGTGATGGCATATGTGTTGAATTATTGTAAAATGGGAAAGTGTTTGGGAGCTCACTATACAAGTAGATGCCATATGTGTATGAAAGAACACATTGTGCGATCTTGAAATTGGTGAAGTTCTCTAGCAATTACAATTGAACAAGCTTTGAAAGATTTCTCGGGTGATGCTGGAGGCAGCCTGGATGGTAGAACAATTCACTGAAGTTGCAAATTTTTGATTGGCTCTACAGCACGCATGTTCTTGTGCCGTAGGCCTAACTACCACTGCTCTAGACTGATGCTGATGCACTGCTATAAGATTGGATTCTGTGCCTAAAGTAAATAAAAAATAATTTCTGTAACATGCGACGGGCACTTTTTGTCTTAAATGTTCTATTGAATTAGTCTGCTGACGTAAACATATTGATACGTGGCAAGGTAAGGAATCACTTGCCGTAGAATGCGGTAGGGTCCTGTATAACGGGGCAAAGGTTTTTCCGAGAGGTCAGCGCGGCGAGCTGGGGTCCAAAGCAGCACGAGAGAGCCGCAAGAATACTATGTGTTGCGATGACAGGAATCATAGAGATGTTTCTGGGTGTGCTGGGAGGCTGCGAGTCGGTTGCGAGCAACAACGCGGGCAGCATCAGCTCGGGCTATGGCGCCACGAGCATATGAGCTGGCAGTGGCGGCCGAAGGGAGCAGGCTGTCAAAAGGGAGCAGAGGTTCGCGGCCGTATAGAAGATAGAAAGGTGAGTAGACGCTAGTGTCGTGAAATGACGAATTGTATACGAATGTCACAACTAGCAGCGTTATGCCCCAGTCGTGGTGGTCATCAGAAACGTACATAGACATTATGTCAGCTAATGTCCGGTTAAGGCGTTCAGTAAGCCCGGTCGTCTGTGGATGGTAGGCAGTCGTGAAAGAATGACGAACGTTGCACAATCGTAGGATCTCGTCGCCTATACGCGCAAGAAAGCAACGGCCACGATCGGTGAGCAGTTGGCGGGGAGCTCCGTGGACGAGTAAAACGTCGTTGAGGAGGAAAGCAGCGACATCAGTTGCACAACTGGTTGGTATTGCTCGTGTGACCGCGTAGCGTGTGGTGTAATCAGTGGCCACCGCAATCCATTTGTTCCCCGATGCGGACAGTGGAAAAGGCCCTAGAAGATCCAGACCCACTCGAGAAAATGGACGGGGATGTCGATCGGCTGCAGTAGTCCAGCTGGTAAAACTGATGGCTTTTTCCGGCGTTGACAGCGGTCTCAAGCAGCTACGTAATGGCGGACTGCGCGGTATAGGCCTGGCCAAAAGAACCGACGGCGCACACTGTCGTATGTGCGAGAGACGCGTAGATGACCTGCTGTGGGAACGTCGTGAAGCTGTTCAAGGACGGCTGTGCGTAGGTGCTGAGGGCCTACTAGTAGAAGGTCGGGGCCATCATGTCGCATATTGTGCCGGTATAAGGTGCCGTCGTGGAGCAGAAACAAACTAAGGGAAGGGCCATGGCGATCGGTGCTGAGGCGATTTATAATTTCGCGAAGCTGAGAGTCCTGGCGTTGCTCCCGGCGAATATTGTAAAAGTCAGAAATACAGGGCATGCAAGCGCCATTGTCCCATTCAAGTAAGCTTAGCGAGTCCACTGGATGACGGGACAGGCAATCGGCATCTCGATACAACAGGCCAGGCTTATACACTACTGAAAAATTGTACTCCTAAAGGAGCAAGGCCCAACGTCCAAGGGAGCGAGTAGGGTCTTAGAGTGTGGAAAGCCAACACAATGCGTGGTGGTCAGTGACTACTATGAATGGCCGCCCATACAAGTAAGGGCGGAACTTCGTAATGGCCCAAACTAGGGCTAAGCACTCACGTTCAGTGATGGAATAGTTCTGTTCGGCTGCAGAAAGGAGTCGGCTGCCATAGGCGATGACGCGAGGAGATCCGAGCTGACGTTGTGCGAGAACGGCACCAATTACATGACCACTTGCGTCGGTGCGTACTTCTGTGGGCGCTGACGAATTGAAGTGAGCCAATACTGGCGGACCGGTGAGGTGGACAATAAGAGCGACGAAGGCGGCCGATTGCTCGTGGCCCCAGGAAAAGGAGACCCCTTTTTTTCAGAAGCTTGCTGAGTGGACGGGCGATTTCCGCGAAGTTTGGTACAAATCGCCGGAAATATGAGCGAAGTCCGAGGAGGCTACGCACGTCGCTGCTAGATTTCGGTATAGGAAAATCACTTTCAGCGCGAATTTTGTCGGGGTCCGGCTGGATGCCATGGGTGTTGACCAAGTGTCCTAGGACCTTCAGTTCCCGGCGACCAAAGCTACACTTCTTGGAGTTCAACTGAAGACCAGCTCGTCGGAAGACGCCGAGAATAGCCGAAACGCCCAAAGGTTGATAAAAATACGATGACGCCATCGAGGTAGCACAGACATGTGGTCCATTTGAACCTGCGTAGTAAAGAGTCCATAATGCGCTTGAAGGCCGCAGGGGCATTACATAAGCCGAAAGGAATCACCTTGAATTGGTAGAGGCCATCTTGGGTGACAATATCCGTCTTTTCACGATCTCTTTCGTCAACAGAGATCTGCCAATATCCAGAACGGAGATCGATGGAGGAGAAGTAGTTGGCACCATGCAAGCAGTCGAGGGCGTCATCGATCCTTGGAAGAGGGCACACGTCTTTGTTGGTGTCGTGTACCTTATTTAGAATCTTATTTAGGTGTCGATAATCTACGCAAAACCTCCAGCAGTTGTCTTTCTTTTTAACGAGTACTAACGGAGACGCCCAGGGGCTGCTCGACGGCTCAATAATTTTGCTGGCCAACATTTTTTCCACTTATTCCTGAATGACCCGCCGTTCGGAAAGAGCAACTCTGTAAGGCCGTCTTTGAATAGGGCAGGCATCTCCAGTATCGATGCGATGTGTGACAACGGACGTTTGGGCCAGGGATCCGTGACCGAAATCAACAAATGTCGCTGTATGACCGCAAAAGGCCGGCAAGGGCGCTTGCACGTTCGGGACGCAGGTCAGAGGCAACCATGGCTGAGATGCGGTCCTCCGGAATATGTGACGGGACAGGCTGTGCAGATACCTCGGCGTGACGGTCGGACAGCACTGCAGAAATAGCAAAGCTCGACAAAGGTGACAGCTCGGCAAGGAAAATGCCCTGCGGGAGAACTTGCGAAGACATGCTGAAGTTGAGTACCGGAATTCTCGACGTGTACAATGTTATGAGGTAGGACGATGTTGCGCCGTAGAGTAGCGTCGGTGATGGGGTTGACAAAGTAGTCGCCGTCAGGAATTGAGGGTAAAGGTGACATGGGCAGGTATACTGCCGCCTCGGGATGTAGGCGAGTAAATGTACTGGAGCGGAGGCGAGGCTGGGATTGGTCAGCACTAGGGTCGTGAACACTATGGGGCAGGGCTAGGCGCAGAAGTCCGGAGGCACAGTCAATGAGAACGGAATGGGCTGTTAAAAATTCTAGGCCTAAAATCACGTCTTGCGGACAAGTAGTAAGGACGGCGAAGAGCACAGGGACGTGATAGCCGGCAATGCTGACGCGCGCAGTGCATATTCCGATGATGGTAGCAGTGTTTCCATCGGCAACGCGAACTGTAGAGGTGTTAGCGGGCTTAAGAACTTTTTTAAGGCGCTGGCGGATCGACGAACTAAGGACTGAAATGTGGGCTCCAGTGTCAATAAGGGCATAAACGGAGACTCCGTCCACAAGAATGTCAATGAGGTTACGTCTGGGTGTGGGGATCGATTCCGAGTTGACAGTCCGGGTCGGTAATGCAGCGTCACTCCCGGGCGCTGCACTCGCTAGTTTCCCGAGTAGGTGCCGGCGTATGATGGGGAGGAGCTGCGAGGAGGGACCGGTGAGCGAGATCGACGAGCCAGTGGGGATGGAGATCGGCTGGTGCGACAGGCAATGGGGACGGTTTCGCTGCGAGGCTGATCTGTTTGAGGAAGATAATGTCCAGGTCCATCATAGGCGGGGCGGGGCTCCTCTGATTGGGCATGTAAGCGTGGAGGTTCATCGTAGTATCGACGGTCGGCATTGTAATAAGAGCGAGGGGCGAAGAAGGTACGGCTACGGCAATAACGAGATAAATGGCCGCGCGACAGCAAATGAAGCAAATTGGCCTGTCGTCTGAGGTGCGCCACTGCAGGATTGCGGCAAAGGTAGCGACATGGGGAAGCCTGGCTCGTGGTAGCAGCAGCCACCACAGGAACAGGGTGCGTTGGTGACGGTGGCGGCACGGGGCTGGGGAGATGCCGACGTTCGAAAGTTCTTGGCGAACAACGGCCTGTATCATGGCCACAGTGTCGGGCGGCGGAGACGTGAGTGGTGCTGGAGCCAAGGCCTCGAGTTCTCTTCGGATGATCCGAGTGATGTTCGCTGGATGAGAAGGCTGTTCCAAAAGCGGCAGGTCAGCGCAGGATGATGTAGCCGCCGTGTTTGGAAGGCGGTCAAAGCGATGTACGATACGGCGTTGTTTAGCCTGCTCGAATTTTCGACATACTTGAAGTGCCAAGTCGACGGTAGCGCAATCCGTACAGAAGAGGATGTTTAACACATTATCCGCTATACCCTTGAGGATATGCCCTATCATGTTACTTTCTGGCATGGAGCTGTTCACCTTGCGGCACAACGAAAGAATGTATTGAATATAGGCAAGGTGGGGGATTGCGTGCGAGTGGAAACTTCTGTTTTTGCTGCCCGAGCCCACCCAATCGGCTTTCCGAACAAGTCCTGTAGCTTTTGTTTACAGATTTGCCAGGTCACTAGCTCTTGCTCCTCATTTTGGAGCCACGCCCTAGCTATTCCCGCCAAGTAGAAGATTACGTTCGCCAGCATAATGGTCGTGTGCCAGTGATTGTTTCTGCTACAGCGCTCGTACTCATCTAGCCAGTCGTCAACGTCTGGCCTGTCTTCGCCATTAAAGATTGGAGGGTGGCGGACCTTCGTGAGTACCACTGGCTGAACCAATGTTGCTGCGATGGTAGGGGCTGCTTCGGAGGTCATAGTGGTCGTTGCTGGCGTCGTTGTGAGCCCAAGTAGGTGGCGGCCACTGCGCAAATCCAGCTTTTCTGTGGTATTTTGCTCTTACACTCTGTTCTGAGCGCACGGGGATCTTGAGTCCCATCCACCAAGATTATACGTGGCAAGGTAAGGCCAAGAGATTAGGAGGTGCTCCTTTCTTGACAAAAAGAGGGTAGCGTCGTCGACTTCGAGAAGCCGTGGGATTGATGCATCTTGGTTCACGAGGCGGGTTGCAAAATCAGCTTGACTTTAGGAAGGCAGCAGATCCCGCGGGACCCACTCAATGCGTATTGATTGTGGGATGCGCGCCGCAAGCTGGTGGATGTCCTGGCAAATTTAAGGCAGCGGCTGACACGTCGGAGCAGATGTACTGCTTGAAGTGCGTCAGTGCGGATGAAAACGTGGGCTGTAGGGAGTATGGTTATAGAAGTCACGGAGCAGAGTGCCTCCTGAACTGCTACAAGCTCAGCGCAGAAAGATGTAAGTGGTTCCGAAAGCTGAAACGTAGTTGTCTTATTCAGGCTAGGTCTCCGTGGACAGTAGATTGCCGTTTTGGCTTCACAGCCTTGCAGGCTTCCATCTACGTACACTACTATGGAATCTTGAGGCAGGCGAGTATCTTTGTCTTCAAATTTCTTGAGTAGCAACGATGCCGAGTTGGCAGACGTCGGCCTGCGGATGTCAGTTGGCTTGTTGTCTCCAACTGTATAAATTTCCAGGGAGGGAGAACTGGCGCAGGTGGCTGAAAAATAATGTGGGACGTTGCATACGCCCTCAGTGCTTGCGTGGAATGTGACAAAGTGGCCTTGAGTCTTCGAGCATCACAGCGCTGCTGCACCAGTTCATCGATGGTGTTGAGCTGCACATTCTCCTGTAACGCTACGACTGGTGTGATTCGTGGAAGGCATGTTATGGTCCTCATAGCTTCTCGATTTAAGGCTTCAAGACGATCCCATTGTGTCCTTGTAAGATGCTGGAACTGGGCCTGATAAACAATACGTGGCTGCAGAACCGCCCTCACTAACTGGCGTGCAACCGACGAGCCAGCACCACCTGTTTTAGGTGCAATTCTTCTTATTAAACTCATAGTTTGAAGTGCTTGCTTTTTTGCCTGAGAAAGCCAAGCAGTCGCTGATCCTGATTGGTGAATTGTTAAGCCCAGAATTTTCAGGCTCGAACTTTCTTGTATTGGAGTGCCTGATAGAGAGAGAGGAATTGGATTTGAGGTAAGTTTACGGCGTCCCTAGCGGTTGGCGACTGACCTGTATGAAGTTTTACACACAGAAAGAGGTTATGTCTAATGCTGACTGAAGGGCGGCCTCTTGAGTGAGAAGATCATGGTCAGTGCTCCATACCGTGATATCATCTGCGTATTGCAAAAACTTGATTTCAGGGATATCTTGTAAGCGCCACGCCAATGGGATTAAAGTAATATTGAACAACGTCGGAGACAATATTGATCCCCGGGGGACGCCACGTAGTGAAACGAATGAACCAACAGGGTCACCGCTGAGGCGAATTGCAAATTTTCTTCCGTCCAAAAATGATGCGAAAAAAGTGCGTACTCTCGGAGGGAGATAGAGCATGTCAATGGCATTTAGGATTGCAGCATGACTGATGTTGTCATATGCCTTTTCAACGTCCATTGACAATATGGTACGTACATTGCGGCTGCGGGTAGATAATAGAACTGCGGATGCCAAGACAGCGAACCCGTCCTCTGTACCTATATATGGACGAAATCCAATTTGAGCAGGGTGATAAAAACCGTGCTGTTCAAGCCACAAAGAAAGTCGTGTGGCTAGCATTTTCTCTGCGAGCTTGCAAAGCGTTGATGTTAAGGAGATTGGTCGTAAGTTGGCGAGGTCCGTTGGAGGCTTCCCAGGTTTTGGAATAGGGATTACGACAGCGGTTTTCCAGCTCTCGGGTACGACACCATCAAGCCACACTTTGTTTATGGTGTCTAGTAGTTGAGGAAGTGCAGCAGTACTCAGGTTCTTGTAAACCTCATACTGAATTTTGTCCAGGCCTGGCGCTGTTTTCCGTTTCGCATCTTCAATTGCATCCATCAGCTCGCACATCGAAAAGGGGCTCGCAATTCCATCTGCGTCGGCAGCAGATGGTAGTCTCCATGCGTCTGAGGGATACCTGCCAAATTAAGTTTTATAGCTGAAGGAGGCAGTATATCGTATTTTAGGAAAAATGTTCGAGTAGCTTCTTTGGCGAAATCGCCCGGCGACAGATTAGCCGCAAAGCAAGCTGTTGCTGCTGCGTCCGCAGAACTACGACCGTGTTCCATTGCACGAAACGTTCGCCAGAGTGAGGCATTCGATGATTAATCAGAAAATTGTTGACACCATGCATGCCACTGGCGTCGCGAGAGATCGCGTTCATATCACCGAGCCTTCGCAGTAAGATAATTCAGTCGTGTACGTGCCTTCCCCGAAGTAGGGTCTCGCGTAGCAGCCAGCTCAGCTTGACGGCGGGCTGCCCACAAGTTAAGCAGGCCGAAATCTGGTGCCGGTCGACCTACATCAATCCAGGTAGTTGTCGTAGCGCTGTTTAGTGCTCTCTGTATACGGTCAACAAGGAATGACGGCGAATCTGAAGACATATTGTCGAGACATGAGCGAAAGGTGTCCCTGTTTATCACAGAACATTTGCGGCGTAAAGGGCGGAGACGGGAGGGATGGAGACCGATGAGGATAGGGTGGTGATCACTTCCCCAGCAGTCCGGCTCCATGTGCCATGAGGGAGTTCCTGCGCCCAACCACCACGTCAAGTCTGGAGCATAGGCAGCACTATGTATGTGACGCACAGGCCGTGTTGCTGTCCCAGGGTGATTAATAGAACAAGGCATCAGTGAAGGCGTCCCGCACACGCCTACCACGAGGGCTTGCAGTCGGATACCCCCAATCCGGGTCAGCGGCGTTAAAGTCGCCTCCGACTAAAATTGGACACCCGGGGCATTTCCGAAGAACACTTAATAACCATCCAAGATTAATACGGGAAGAGGCGCCTCCAGCTGGTCGAACGTAATATGAAACAAGAACAACGGTTCCTTTCAGAAATTTCGCAGCAACTGCTGCTACCTCTTGGTATGATGTGCACCAGGTTTCGAGAGAAAGGCGTACATGAGGAATACGCGTTTCAACATATACCGCCGCCTTCCCGGGGGAAAAGCAGTCTGCACGCGACGGTCGGTCATTGAAGGAGACACGTCGCCGCTGAAGCCCGGAATAGATGGCAAGGCGTTCGTTTCCTGAAGTAACATAGCCCACACCCGAAGCTTGTTAAATCGCAGTCGGGTCTTGAGCTCGGCGACCTTCGTGGAAATGCCTCTACAGTTCCACTGTAGTACACCAGGACGACCGGATTTCGCCATTTTGGTCCAAGCGCTGCAGTATCACAGATGTCAGGTTGGACAACTGGTTGACCATTGACCATATAGCGGAGCAGCTATATTGCAGAGCTATCATTGGGCGTTGTGGTACTCTGGGAAGAGGCAGCAAATGGCCCTGTTGCGCGGGATGAAGGCGGCAGTGTTAGGCAATTACTAGATTTGGCGGTTACTTCTGCAGCTCGCCAATGTCGAGCAAGCATTTCGCGGTGTTGTCGGAGCTTTGAGACCTCTGCTAAGAGACGATTGATTTGCTCATCCGCTACAGCCATATCGTAGTCTGGTAGATCAGTACGCTGCTGTATTGGCTGTTATCGACGGCGTTTCTTGAGCACCGTATCACTAGACTTTGTCTTAGCTGCAGGTGCATTCGAATTGGGCTCAGGAAGCTCTGGCCACTCGTCATCATCCCACCGGAGAGCTGCAAAGCGATTGGATGTCTGCACCGGTGTCACGTCCTCTATTGGCCAACGCTTAGTGTTCCGAAGACGAGCCTTCTGCGTTGCCTTTTGCTTTGTCGGACAACTTGGAGATGTTATCTCGTGGTCGTCTGATTTGCAGAGGCCGCATCGGTACATAACTTTTACTTCAGACACACCTTCATCGGCAGTAGCAAAGGGGTAAGATTTGCGCATGTGCCCTGCCCGAAAACAGTTCTAACAGAAAACCACACTCGGTTTATACGGCCGTGGCCTTAATATGCCACCGAAGTAGTACAGACAGGCTGGGAGTGTCGGAGGGCCTTGCAAGGTGATCATGCAGGAACGCCCCTTTCCTATGTGTCGGGCCTGTATGACTCGGTGCGTTGGGCAGTACAGCTCACGTTGAAGGGTGGTTTGATCTTCGTTTATGTCGACGTTGTAAACGGCGCAACGCTGCAAGTCGGAGCCTTCAACTAGATACACTTGCACAGCACTGAGATCTCACTTGTGACTGAAATATAACTAAGCGTTTGGATACGTTCCACCGCAGTAAGTGTCGGGAGCCACACAGCTATAGTGTTTGACTTCTTCCTTGCCATGAAGCCCCGAAAACCACTGGTTCCGAGACACGCGTCCAAGTTGGCCTGGATAATCCTGTTTGGTATATCGGTGAGGCTTTTGTTGGCTAGAGATTTAATCGCCACTTTGTAGGTGCAACCTGGTTTTCGATGGTTAGACAGGAGCGCTTTCTTTGATAGCCACCATTTGCCGAGGACGAATTCGGTTGATTATCTTCCGAAGGACGCTTGTGAGGGGCACGGGTGCTCGTTGATACGGATGGTGGAGCCGATACGTCCATTGGAGAGCTTGTCTCCTCAGGTCGCACTGTTGGATGTGCATCTCGTCGTGTTAGCTGGGTGGCCATAGCCGTGCTCCGCCCAGTGAACAGTTCACTTACGGGCTGTTGCGCATTTTCGGAAGGCTAAATTGGCGCTGGTGCTGAAGAACTGGGAGCACCAAGCGGGACCTGAGGCCGATGGTCAGGTTGAGGTGTCGACTGCAGGGCAGGAGTTGCAGCGAGCAACTCCGGTGAAGCCACCTCTGCCAGCGTGGCAGCGGCAGCACTAGGCCTAGCCTCCGTGCCGACCTGAGCTGCAATCATGCATGGGTAGAATGCGCCGGAGGGCTCTGATGCTGAGAGGATGTCTGGAGCTTCCTCGGAAGTAGAAGATCCACTTCACTGGAGACAGGACAGGTGCTTACAAGGACGGCAAGAATTTTCGGAGAAGCGATGAAGCCACCTTAGCAGGAAGACACTTCTTCTTCTCTTACCCAGCAATATTTTTCCTTCAAACACCTTTTAATTTGGCTGGAGCCAAGCCGCAAAGAAAAGCAAGGGAGAAAAAAATGGCGCGAAGGAAAAGACTGGAAGATTTAGCTGCTGGCTTCATGTCATCGTAAGAAGGAGAGCTCATTGAATATAAAATTCTCCACAACAAACCAAAAAAACTACAGCAAGAGATCAGTTCCTTGAGGAACATGCTTGCCCAAGAACGAAAAAAAAACTGACTTGCAGCAGATTGTACTCAAAGGGATGGGTATGTTATCAGGCAACATGTCCTTACGTTGCCCGCACATATAATAGTGGCTTTCTTACTGATATCCACACTCTTCTGGTTGAAATGAGTTTTGTGCTAAAATTGCTGCAGTATTGAGAACAGCAAAACTATACTTCGTTTCACAGGATACCTACAGCACTGCGAAAGGCAGAGGAGCCCTTGCAATTGTGCTCCTAAGTGCATCTTGCCCCTGCGCACTATAATAGACAATTGTGCTCCTTCGGCAACGACTGTCGATAAGAAGGCCGTCCCGCGGTCACTTAGAAGCACCCGAGGAGCGCCATGACGCAGGACAATTGATCGCAAAAAAAAAATTAGCTATCTCTTCGGCGGAACCGGTCGGTACAGAGGCTGTCTCAGCGTAGCGTGTAAGGTGGTCGACAGCTGTTATAATCCAATGGTTACACCCATCGGAGAGAGGTAGGGGACCATATAAGTCGATGCCGACTACGTCGAATGGCGTGGCGGGACATGGAAGAGGCTGTAGGAGGCCAGCAGGCGAAGTCGGCCGCTTGCGACGTTGGCACAGATGGCAGGAAGCGACGTATTTAGCTACGGTAGAAAATAGGCCAGGCCAAAAGAATCGTCTTTTCACGCGGTCATATGTTTTGTCAAAACCAAGGCGACCTGCAGTAGCGTCATCGTGAGCCGCTAGTATACGTGGGCAAAGCGCACGCGGCACGACTGGGAGCCAACGAGTTCCATCAGGGCGATACACGTATACGGCGTAGTATGCTCTTCGAGTTTGAAATTGCGAAGCTGTCGGCGAAGCCTAGCATTGCGCGTTTTCGAAGCACCGATAAGGCGGTCGATGATGGGCAGGCAGTAGGCGTCAGCTAATTGCTGCGAGCGGAGTACGTGTTTGTGCTCAGAATCGTCAAAAGAAACTGTTGTGATATGCGACGGGGGAAGAGATGGTCGGCTGTGGTCAGAGGTGGAAATTTCTTGCGAAGAAAAACAGCAGGTTGATTCCGTAAGTAGGCAGCGAGAAAGAGCGTCGGCGTCTTGGTGTTGGCGACCCGATTTATAAACGACGTCGAAATTGTATTCTTGCAGGCGTAGAATCCAGCGGCCAAGTCGGCCTGTCAAATTTTTCAGTGAAGGCAACTAGCAAAGAGCATGGTGATCGGTCAAAACTGTGAAGTGCCGACCATAGAGGTAGCGGCGAAACTTTTGAACAGCCCAGGCGACGGCAAGACATTCCTGCTCGGTAATGGTGTAGTTTTTCTCAGCTGGAGTCAAGGTCCGACTGGAGAAGGCAATGACTTTCTCACGCGAAGTTGCATCGCGCTGCAGAAGGACAGCGCCAAGACCGTGACCACTGGCATCAGTGTGCAGAATGGTAGGAGCGCTGTCGCTGAAGTGGCAAAGAACGGGACCGGATGTGAGGGCGTGCTTTAGGTCGGTAAAAACAGTGTTGACTGTTCAGTCCACATGAAAGAGCTGCGCGCTTTAAGTAGTTCATGAAGTGGCGCAGCAATAGCGGCAAAATGCCTTATGAAACGCCGGAAATATGACGCCAGGCCGAGGGAACTGCGCAAATCTGCAGTCGGTTGCGGACGAGGAAAGTTCAAGACCGCGCTTATTTTATCTGGGTCTGGACGAATGCCATCACGGCTAGCCAGATGTCCCAATATTTTAATTTCCTTCTGTGCAAAGTGGCATTTCTTGGTGTTGAGCTGAAGGCCCGCTGAAGAAAGACACGTCAGGACTTCATTCAGGCGCGTGAGATGGTCGTTAAAAGTTGCCGAAAAGATAACAATGTCGTCCAAGTAACATAATCAGGTTCTCCATTTTAGGCCACGAAGTACCGTATCAATCATTCTTTCAAATGTCGCTGGTGCGTTACACAGGCCGAAGGGCATAACATTAAACTCGTAAAGTCCATCGGGAGTTGCGAAAGCGGTTTTTTCTTTGTCGCCCTCATGCATTGGTATTTGCCAATAACCTGAGCGGAGATCCAAGGTCGAGAAATATTCGGCGTCTTGGAGAGAGTCAAGGGCGTCATCTATTCGCGGCATCGGGTAGACATCTTTACGGGTAATTTTGTTTAGTGCGCGATAATCAACACAAAATCGTACCGATCCGTCCTTTTTTTTTTCTCTAATACTACAGGGGAGGACCATGGGCTTGTTGATGGACGAATAATATCGCGACGGAGCATGTCATTCACATTTTCTTCGATTACTTTTCGTTCCGAGAGAGAAACACGATAAGGTCGTCGGCGTACGATCGAGTTACCTTCAGTCATGATGCGGTGGTGTGCAACACTAGTCCGTCCCAGTGGAGGGGAAGCGGCATCAAAAATGGCTTGATGGGCTTGAAGAAATTCCAGCAATTTTTTGCGTTGGTGCGGCATGAGGTCCGGACTGATTGTCTTCGGCAGGATCGGAAGAGAGACGTGCGATGAATCACGTTGTTGAGGTAGCGGGGCGGTGAGCACCATTATGGACATAAGGTGAGCATCCACTATGCACGGCAGGGAAGTTCCTTTAGTCAGCACGAGGGATTCACGGGATGTGATCGTGGCAGCTACTATCGATGAGCCGCTGAGGAATCGTACAAGACTTGATGGGAAGGCGATTCCACGTGCAAAATGACGATGAGATGGCGCGATAAGTACATCCCCGTCATTGATGTGTTCCGAAACAATGGTAACAAGTTTTTCGCACACGCTGACGAGGTCGACAAAAAAATCCCATCCAAAAATCATCTGATGCGCACACGGTGAAAGCACAGCAAACTGCACATGGTGGCGGACGCCTTCTATAACAATTCGAACTGTACACTTTGCTGAAGAATGTAGAGGGACGTCATTTGCTCGACGAAGTTCAGGTCCATCATATGGTGCCGTTACTTTCCGCAAACGGTGGCACAAATCAGCGCGAATAACAGAAATTGCAGCCCCTGTGTCAATCAAAGCTTCGACCGCTAATCCTTCAGCTAAAACGGAAATCGTATTGTACGGGCGATTAGAAGGACTTTTGGTAAGTTCGCAGAGTGCAGTTTCACCTCCGGAAACTGCATCGCTTAGTTTTCCGAATGACGGGCAGGAACAGTTGTTGCTGGTCGAAGTGGAGAAACAGAGCGGCGGTATGGGGAAAGGGACCGGCGTCGGGATACATGGGCGCCACTTGGTTCAGACGAGGATACTGGCGGTGGAGAGGATCGACGAGGTGGGCTGGGAATAGATCGTCGCTGATAATATGAGGGTACGTCACTTTCGAAGGCGTCGTAACCGCGCCGCTCGTTCTGAATGCGTCGACGACAGAAGCTGGAAATATGTCCTCTGATTTCACAGTAGTAGCACTGGGCGAGAGGGGCGCCAAGGTGCGTAATAGGGCGGCGTAGGCTGAGCCATCGTCACGGCTAATAATACGCCGGCAAAGTGCAAGTATGGCCTCTATGTAAGACGCATATGACTCATCGGAACCTTGAAGACGGGAAGCGAGCTTGTTCCTCGCGATCTGTGTCCGAACTGCCGGGTCGGCGAAGTATTGGCGGAACTGCTGTTTGAAGGTGGGCCAGCTAGTGGTGTGGGGCTCGCGGTTGATAGGCTGAGCCATCGTCACGGCGTTGATGTGGTTGTAGGGCGGTGCTTGTCGTGGGGGGGGAACAAAAGGAGGAGGGGATGCAGCAACGTGAGCATAAGTCAGCGCTGTACGAGGTGCAGGAGGGTCAGGTGCGACAGGGTGGGTGATAGTTGCCAATTCCTCTTTAATGATGGTGCGGAGGCTGGCGTCATTAGAAGAAGAGTGATCACACCCGTGCCGGAAGAAAGGGCTCAAGGCTTGGAGCTCCTCGAGGATTATCGCTAGAATTAGGGCTCGTAGATCGAAGTCAGTAGGGGGGGGGGGCAGTAGAGAAGCCGGGCTGCAATCGGGAGGACTGCAGCTGTTCGAGGCGTTGACAGGTCGTAATAATGGACTCAACACTTGATGGATTCTGGGCAAGTAGGGTGTTATAAGCCACAGAATTGATTCCTTTCATGGCATGGTGCACGCGTTCAGGTTCAGGCATGGTGGGACTAATACGCCGGCAAAGTGCCAGTATGTTCTCTATGTAAGACGCATATGACTCATCGGAACCTTGAAGACGGGAAGCGAGCTTGTTCCTCGCGATCTCAGTCCGAACTGCCGGGTCGGCGAAGTATTGGCGGAACTGCTGTTTGAACGTGGGCCAGCTAGTGGTGGGGGGCTCGCGGTTGATAAACCAATTCCTGGCGACCTCAATAAGGTAGAAGGAAACGTTGAGGAATTTTAAAGCGTCATCCCACCGGTTGTAGGCACTGCAGCGTTCATACATGTCAAGCCAGTCATCCACGTCCTCGTCGCGACGACCGGCAAACAGCGGCGGGTCACGTTGTCGTGTGGGCACAGTGGGCACAGTGGGAGGCGGCGGTGTAGCCGAGGTAGAGGGTCCGGCCGGGTCGGGACTGCTCTCGGTTGACATAACGATGGTGCTTGTTGCCAAACGGCGACCGGAACGTAGCTCCAGCGAGAGGCAGGGCACAAAGCAGCAAGGGGATCAAATTTCACCTCCACCACTTGTGAAAGAAGGCCAGGTCGAGACGCCAAAATCGTGACGGCAGGCAAGGTACGCCGTGTCAGCGTTTTAATATGATGGTGAACCCCGGCGCGTGCTGGAGCCGGCGCCGCGGGACGATGACGATGGTATGTACAAATGAAAGAAGATCCGTGGAAGGCTCACAGTACATCACATTCTGAGTGGTGTGGGCCATATAATATCTCAAAACGATTCGTAGGCCTTAATACATATTGCTGTATTTAACCCCACAAAATTTTCCAAAAAAGGAGAGATAAGGAATTGCCTGACAGAAGTCGCGCACCTTTCCACCCGAAACATTTTTAGCAGAAGGCAGTTTTCTTAAAACTTCGGCGCATCAAAGTATATTCTACCCAAGCTCCATAGAAAAAAAATAAACATGCATCAAATTTTATAACAGAATGTGGATGCTGCAGCAGCATGTCGTCAGCGTACTGCACATGTGAACGGAGTCTTTATATAAAAAACACTGTCGCTCAGCAAACGCCCGACAAGCATATGACATACATTGCGGCGTGATAGCTACTTTTGTTCCTTTTAATACGAATTTTTCCAAGGCCTGTACAAGAATAGGAATAAAAAATCTGAATGAACAGTTGTCACATCGAAGCTTCTTCAAGACTAACACGACAGCAACTCGTCTGCAACGGCAGAGTCGTCTTTCAGCGCTATAGATGAGAAATCCAGGTAGCACCAAAGAAGAAAATAATTTTATAAAAATGTAATTCAAGGTGCATAATGCTTGCACATGACATAAAGTATTAGTATAACAGTCAAAGTAAACGCTGTAAGGTTGCGTTTTCAGTGCTACTATAATTTATAAATTAGCAAATGTGCTGTTTAATAAAGATTATTTTCATTTTCCATATAAACGCTCTTTTAATGAAATCTCCGTGATATTATGCTTATTGTAGAAACAAACAATGGTTTGATATTTAAGACACAATTTGTACTGGAAGCGGTAAAAAGAGGCCACTAAATGACGCAGGTGATACTCGATTGCAGTGGCTAACAAATGGGTCCACCTGCTATATGCAAAACATCTAAGAAACTTCTAAAGCGGTAAACAAATACACTCTCACTGAAGAAACATTTCAAAACACTATAAAAACTCCATTGAGGTTCTCTTCGGGAAAGTAAGGCTAATGTGCAGAAGAGAACGACATGCTAGATTCGAGGGCCATAACAGCGGCACTTGGCTACATTGTCAAGACGGACGTTTCATCTTGGAGCAAAATCAAGACACCTTGCGTCGATGCCGAAGAAATCATTTCTTCTGTACGCAATAAGTAATCGAGAAACTGAAGGAAGTGATGGCATCTCCTGCGATCATATTACACACTGTCACATGTTTTGGTTTAGCTTACGTCGTTGGAGATATCGTTAAGTTAATCAGTAACTACGGATATGACGCTTGTGCTATTCTTGAAACTAGCGAAAGAAGCAGCCCCATGTACAGTCGTCTAAGAGGACAATATTCTAGTAAACTGCATTATCCGAAATCAGAGTTTGTTGCCTGTAAAAAAACACGTTTTTTTTTTTCTTTTAAGAAGCTGTCGTCCAGCTACTACACACAACGGTTCTCGGAGTACTAAAGATCCTGATTCAATCAACACTTGAGGATTCACCACTGAGTTGCCCCGAAGAAATTGACAACAGCCATGCTGTAAGGTCCGCTTCATATCTGAATATTTTCTCAGGATCTTTCTTGTCCATTAGTTAAGACAAGAAAGCGACTGACAGGAATGAGAGACCAGCTCCTTATGTGCACAATCTTTCCAGGAAGATTTTGAGACTGAATTTCCTAGCTCCGCATGTCGCATTTTGATGAATTGATGAATATGCAGTACAATGTGTACCTTTGAAGGACAATTGCTTTTTATTTTTCCCGCTCTTTTCAATTATGCATAGCGTTTTATTCCCATTAGCTTGATTAAAAGTCGTTTATCTATGTATTAAACCGACTACGTCTGTCATACATATGCGTCGATCAGTCGCGATTGCACTTTGAGTATGGGGACAAAAAATGCGAAATTTATACGAAATAAATACAATGCATTTGAAGTACATTTTTAGTTTTTTTTCTAACCAAAGTTTTCTACACCGAAGAGCTTGAGGTAAGGAAGGGAGCAAAAAATCTCCTCTGCGTTTCCTAAAGTACGATTAGTGTCATTATTGACGTAACTAATGTTTAAATTACACGATAAATTGCTTGTTTTATGGATACCAAAAATTTATAGGAGGCCAAAAAATTAGAGCCAAATCGACCGCTTTCACATGGTTACTTACTATTCTAGTTCCATTTCGCCGTTTTATCTAGTTTCTGTGCCGACGTTAAAATTATCGCTACTGAATGCAGCGAATTCATAGTTCGAGGACTATCCAGTATGCTTGTTTTTTTTTTTTTTTTTTTTATACATGCAAAAAATATCGGGTGCCCGCAGAAGCGCAAGCGCTTGTGGGCGGGCAACGGCAGTCACAGCGGTATGCATTCAATATAAAAACGCTGATAGTACACAGTCAGTCAAAAAAGAAAAACAAACAAAAACTGGTACAATGCATATATAGTTTTCTCAGTACAATCAATAGCTAAAAGACATTCAAACCTGTAGTCAATAAACGTAATGAAATCGGCAAAAAAAGAAAAAAAAACGAACATAAATTACAAAGAAGCTTGATAGCTTTCTTCGCGACCTGCAATCCACGCTTTCAGTGCAGATTTAGTAGCCTTCATAGAATCGCAACCCAACACATGTGCTGGTAGTTTGTTGAAATAGTAAGGAATATAAAACTGTCGTGTTTTTTTGCCATAATTGGTATAAACCCTTGGTACCTTGTAACGTGCTATGTGCCTAAGGGACTCTGGTTTTTTATCTGGTTGTTTGAACTGGTTTGAAAGGTAATTTCTTAGAATTACCACTTGCACGTACAAGTCATGCAGGGGACTAACACCTGCTTCAGCCATCCTGGTGTTGTAGTCAGCCTTCTCATAAGCAGTTCCATACAGCAAATTAGTGGAGATTCTGCACAACAACTTATCAACCTTCCTAATCTTACAGGGCGCACATGATCCATAGACAGAAATGCCGTATCTAAGCATAGATTCTCCCAAAGATTTATACACAGTCTGACGCAACTTTACAGGTGCACTGTATTTTATACGATACAGCTGCACAGAAAGGGAACGCATTCGCTTTAATAAGGGGTCAATTTGAGACGACCAACACATATTAGAATCAAGATACAGGCCGAGATATTTAACACTGTTCGAGTAGGGCAGCAGCGAACAGTCACAATTGGCACAGTCACTACCATGCAAAAGAATCGACGCGGAAAGATCAACATTCTTGTGCGGATTTCGGAAACATATCAACGCAGTTTTCTTTTTGTTTATGTATATTTGATTTCCAGAAAACCAATCTACTATTTTTTTGACATCGTACTGAAGTAGTTTCAGTGCCTGTGGGCTTGATTCATGGGATATTACTAATGCCGTATCATCAGCATACTGAAATAACCTTGCATTTAATTTTAAGTCAACCATATCGTTTACATAAATATTAAACAAGAAGGGCCCCAAAACAGAACCTTGCGGTACGCCGTACTGAATATCAGAAAAGGTACTAAATGATTCATTAATTTTTACTACTTGTTTACGATTAGACAGATAGCTTGCAAAATATTTTTGATATGGACCACGGAATCCAACACTTTCCAATTTTTTTAACAAAACAGAGTGTTCTACGGTATCGAATGCTTTCGATAAATCCATAAATAACCCAAAAACACATAAATTCTCATCCAAATTACCATTGATAAAATCGCAGCAATCTTCGAGAAGCTCAACCGTACCAATATTACGACGAAAACCATACTGTGTAGTACTCAAACATGAATACTTTTCACAAAAAGATGTCATATATTGGTGGACAATTTTTTCCATCAGGATGCTAATGACCGGCAGTATGGCAATCGGTCTGTAGTTGGTTGGATCCGACTTTTTTTCCGACTTGTAAATTGGTCTTAAAACTGATATCTTAAGACCTGGCGGTATGTCTCCTGTATTAAAACAACCATTGAGTATATTTAAAAGTACTTCTTTAAGTATGGAGTAATTGCTCCGCAAATCACGCAACCTAATCCTATCGTATCCTGGTGGTTTACTATCTGGTAGCGTCTGAATAAGGTTCCACAACTCTTCGTCATCAACAGGTGGAAACGCAGCCGAATTGATTGTTTTCTTGCCTTGCTAGGGGATGGTAGAATCATTAGTTCGCGTTTTCAGCTCCCTAATGGATGATAGAAACGCGTCATTAAAAGAATTCGCAACGATCGCAGAATCTACTTCTCCGAAAGTACAACGCAAATTCTCATCCAAATTAGGTTTTTTCTGTCTACCTAATAACCCATTTAATAGATTCCAGGTTTTCCTTTTATTCTTGCTACACCTAGAAAATTCCGCAGAAAAATATTGCTTCTTTGCTAGCCTCAGTGCAGCAGTAAGTTTATTACGATGTGCCCTGTATTGCTCTTTCAAGGCTAGATTCCCGACATCTTGTTTATACGCACTCCAAAGTTTGTCTTTTTGATGACATAATTTCAGTATATCATACGTTATCCATTTCTTCTCAGGATTCCTTAACCTGATTTTAACCTCCTTTGTGGAACTGGCATACAGCTCATCAAACTTAGCTACTAAAGAGTTATAAGCATCAACGTGACTTTGAGTTAGCAGTATCTTCCAGTTAAAAGTTTGAACGAGGTTGTCCAAACAATTGTTATCGATAATTTTTATCGTTCTAACAGTCTGACTTGACGTTTCCCTATCGTGCTTGAGCACACAAAGCACAGTGAAATAATGATCCGCCACCTTTTTTGGTATTACTGCAGCGTTAACGTCATAATTCGGGAGTCTAACTGCTATATGGTCGATACACGACTGAGTAAGTCTAGTGCCCATTACCTCTTCTCTAGTATAACTACGAATCATATTCTCTATTCCGTATGAGGCAACTAAGTCTAAATAGCACTCAACACCAGGCTTCCTTGTTTCTGAAATGTCAATATTAAGGTCTCCCGCTATTATCAGATTAATTTGATTGTGTCGATTTAACAATTCTGTAAGTTCAGAAAAACATACGTCGAGTATTGAGTTAGGAGGGCGATATATTGCCAGCACAAAAAATGTCTCGTCTTTGGAAGTGAGTGAAAGGGTCACAACCTCCGCCGCAGTAAAAGCACAGGATACTCTTTCAACGTGCCAACATTCTTTAACAAATACTAATACACCACCACCCCTACCAGAGTCACGACAATAAGAGAAAGATTGGAAACCCGGAAGAATAAACGTGTCAGACTCATACTGGTGAACATTAGTTTCAGTCAGAATCACAATGTCAAGGTACCTAGCCAAATCAGACAGGTAGACATTTAATAAATTCCAGTGCTTCTTGATGCTCCTTATGTTGATATGGACAAGATCTACTGCAGCGTTGGCTTGGGAGTTAAACAAAGTACTTCTATATGTGTTCCAGTCGTCAAAAGAATCGAAGTCGTCAGTCATGGCTATTTGAGCTTATCAATATCACATAGGTTTTCAATTCTTATCGCTCCAGAGCCCTCAACTTTCTTCACAAAAATTTTCCCATTTTTCAGCCATACAAATTTGTATGATTTTTTCTTTGCTTCTTGTTTAATTTGCCACAGCAACTTCTTTGTCTGAGCAGGTAGGTTCTCATTAATGTACACATCTTCATCCTTCAGTGCGTAGCGCTTATTTATCCACAGTTCACGAGCAGTATGTGAAGTAAATTTCACTAGCACAGCCGGTATCCTGTCCTTTTGTGCAGGTAGTCGGTGCGCAACCTCTACGGATTTAAGTGTGGTCTCTGGAATTTCCAACCTACAAGCCAGTGACCTCAATGTAACCTCAAGGTCCTCATTTTGCTCTGGTTTGAGACCATGGATTTCTATGTTGTTACGCCTTGAGTAGGCTTCTAGGTTATTCAAGGCTGTGCTAAGATAACTCAGCGTATTAGCCTGCTCCGCAAGAGAACCCGCCAACTCTCCTGACCTCTCTTTTAATGCAGACACCTCAGCAGAATACGAAGCCACAGACACCTTCATTTCTTCATACTTTGAAGCGAGAAGTTCAATAGAAGCCTCAATTCCAGTAATCACCTGTCCTTGTTTCTCAATGTGTTCAAGCACTGAATCACTCTTCTGACTCTGAGACTGTATAACTTTGTCTAGCTTATCAACTCTGGAACTGATTTTCGAAATCTTCTCATCTAATGAACGGATAGCTTTCATGAGCTGATTCAGCGTTGGTTGCTTTCCTTCATCTTCACTATCTGTATCCGAATTTTCTGTGTCGCGCTGATGTACAGACTTCGACGACATACATGTCTGGCACACCCAACCAGATTTTTTCAGAGTTTTCAGGGATTTCTTTGCAACCCCAGAGCACTTGCCAGAGTGATAAGAACTGTTACAGTCACTGCACTTCAGGCCATTGTCATCAGGCACTAGTTTTGAACAAACACAACAAAAACCGATAGTATTAGAAGACATGGCAGAAAAAGCACTTGTACCAGACACACGCGAACAGAACACGCAAAGAGTACGCTGATCGCAGTCCGACGAAGTGAACAGAATTCAATCAGTTTGGTAGTTGCAAAATTAAACAAATTGCTTACCTAGAATAAAGCATGGGTGTTAGCATCTCGTTCCGCACTCCGTCGGACTGCGATCCGTCGAACATCCGAGGCCGCTTAAGTAGCCTTAGTTCGTCACCGCCCTCCTTGATAACGGCGGTACCACGTGACGATAAGATAAAGGATGCCGTCTGTCTTGCTTGAGGTGATGCACGCCGGTAGCTTTTGTGCGGGTTTTCCTAGTAGGGTCACCAGGCAGCTGCAGGGATCATTCCTTCATCGACGATCAGCAGGCTATCGACGATCAGCAGGCTAGAATAAAGCATGGGTGTTAGCATCTCGTTCCGCACTCCGTCGGACTGCCGTCGGACTGTTACTATCACCACCACCGTTTTACTTCATTTATTTGCAGGCGCAAGTCAGGCCCATAAATATTTATTTTTACTGACCCGGCAGTATCGCTTTCTATTGTCTTCTGTATTGTAACCACCAAGAGAAAATAGAATGCTAGAACTTTTTTTAAACGAAAACTTCCGTTTAATAATAAATTTTTACTGTCATGGTCGAATGGCTAGAATGAGCTTGTTTAATAAACTCTTAATCAGATATTATTTCTTCCCTCATGATTGCTGCCATAAGAGCCTGTCGTCACGAACTAACATTTTTGAACAAGCATTATCGCAACTCCCGCAATCGAATCACTATCTTCTTGCGCACCGGCTGAGGACGGTAATTACTACTGCTGCACTCACGCCGACTTCTTGATTGCATTCGTAGGCAACAACGCACTAAAAAAGACCATTGTAACAATGCAGCAGCACCTGGTGTTAATAAAAGTTCTGCTATCGTGCCAGGTCGTCTAGATTGATCAGTGATCACTCACTCAGTGGGTACGTTCTACTCTTAATACACTTCTCTAATAAGCGAAAAAATTAGAACGGTTCTACGCTGCTGAACCGAATATAGGGCGAAAGCATAAGCCGCGGGCGACCGAGTATTCTTTTTCGTCTCCTCGTCCTTCTTCTCCTTCTGGTAGGCGCAGCGCCGGCTCGGGGACCACGGACACGAACACTGCACACAGCGACTATCGATTAGACCTGGTGTAGTAAGCTTTCGCAATAAAACGTTTAATCAAATTTAGGGACACAGTTCTCAGCGCAAAGGCACGCGGCAAAAGAACAGAAGGAAGACTAGGGACGAAAACCGCGCTGGCACACAACTGTTTATTTAGCGACTCATGGATCACTGCTTTGTCGTGGGGGAAAGACTTGCGAAACTTGATGGGCCACCCAAGATAGACATGTCACGGCAAAGAGTTCTGACAAAATGTGATTCACTAGAGAAGGTAATGGCAGCCCACTCCAGTATTTCAACCAAGAAAACCTTATGACCAGTCACAATAGCATTAATGACATGGCGCCGGAACATGAGCCCCCCAGGTTGGAAGGCGTCCCACATGTTACTAGGGATGAACAAAGGGCGATGCCTAGTGGCTCCAGGACGAATGAAGCGGCTGGGCTAAAGCCAAAAGGACGCTCAGTTGTGGACGTGTCGGTAAGCGACCGGAAAGTCCGATGTTGCAAGGAGATATATCACAAAGCAACATGGAATGTAAGATCTATGACGCAAGGTAAACTGGATGTCATCAAGCAAGAAATGGACAGATTGAACATTGATATCTTCAAGTAGAGTAGCTCAAGTAGACCGGATGGGAGAATTTAATTCCAGCGACCATTATATTTTTTATTGTGGGCACGAATCCAGGAGACGCAATGGGGTCGCTCTCATAGTAAACAGAAGAATGGGCAAAGCAGTGCTAGGGTACAAACCCAAACACGACCGAATGATTTCACTTCGGATCCAAGGTCACCCTTTCAACATAACAGTTATCCAAGTCTATGCACCAACCACTACTGCTGAAGAAGCTGACATTGAGAGATTTTATGCTGACCTGCAATGCCTTTTTGACCGCACGGCATCATCAGACGTCCTTTTTCTCATGCGAGTCGGGAATGCTAAGGTGGAGAGTGAATAAATATCCGGAATTACAGGCAAGTTTGGTCTTGGTGAGCCAAATAATGCTGCACAAAGGCTAATAGAGTTTTGTCACGAAAACAACCTGACCATAGCGAATACTTATTTTCAACAGCACAAGAGGTGCCTGCACACATGGACTTCACCGGACGGTCTGTACAGGAATCAGATTGATTATATCTTTGCGGGCAGAGATGGAGAAGCGCTATACAAGCAGTAAAAACAAGGCCTGGGGCCGATTGTGGCACCGATCATCAGCTTCTTGTTGTCAAATTTAAGCTTCGATTGAGGAAAACGCAGAACACTAGAAGGCCTTTCAGGTATGATCTGGAACAAATTCCGATAGAATATGCTGTGAAAGTGAGTAATTGATTTCAAGAATTTGATCTTGCAGACAGAGAGCCTGAAGAGATGTGGACTGATGTTTGCGATATAATACAAGAAGTTCCTACTAAGGTAGTTCCAAAGCAAAAGAAATGCAAGAAAGCAAACTGGTTATCTGAAGAGGCTTTGCAAATAGCTGAGGAAAGGAGGATGGCAAAATTTATGGGGGAAGAGAAAGATACAAGGTTCTAAATGCGGAGTTTCAGAAAATAGCAAGGAGAGATAAAATGTCTTTCTGAAGATACAGTGTCAAGCAGTTCAGGACAGCAGCCAATTGATGAACACAAGAGCTTTGTATAAGACAATCGAAGATATCAAAGGAAGCTTCTGTGCTAAGCTGGGCGTGATAAAGCACAAACGAGGCTGGGGCCTAGCTGAAGCCTCAGAGAAAGAGAAGAGGTGGCAGGAATACACAGACGAACTGTACAAGAAGGACCCGGATGTGAAAACCCAACATAAGACGGTTGTGATTACTGACCTCGAGCCGAAAATCCTTAAGAGCGAATTTGAATGGGCCTTAGCCATTCTTGCTAAGAACAAAGGTAGCGGAATTATTGGCATTCCAGCGGAGTTGCATCAAAACATCAACCATGACGACGCTGTTAACTTTCCGTATACAAATTTCTGTCAGCAAATTTGAACAACCCTGCAGTGGCCACAGAAGTGGAGGAGGTCAGTTTACATCCCCATTCCAAAGAACGCCAGTGCCAAAGATTGTTCTAACTACCGCATGATCACGCTTATTTCGCATGCTAGCAAGGGGATGTTGAAACTCCTCCAAGGTAGGCTGCAGCAGTATGTAGATCGGGAGCTTCCGGACGTGCAAGCTGGGTTTCGCAAGGGCAGAAGAACTAGCTAACAGTTTGCCAACCTTCGCTGGATCATACAAAAAGCAAGAGAGTTCCAGAAACCCATCTACCTCTGCTTTATTGATTATGCGAAGGCTTTTGACTGCGTAGATCACAGCAGATTGTGGAAAGCTCTAGAAGAGATGGGATTTCGAATTCACATTATCTATCTCCCCAGGAACATGTATGAAGGGCAAGAGGCCACAGTCAGAACTGGGCATGGTCGTATTGATTGGTTTTTCGATTGAGAAAGGAGTGAGACAAGGCTGCATACTGTTACCCTGCCTATTTAACCTATATGCTGAGTGAATCATGAGGAAGGCCGGTCTGGACGATTCTACAGCTGGAGTGAAGATTGCTGGGAAACGTATCAACAATCTTAGATATGCGGATGATACCACTTTAATGGCAGAAAGTGAAGTGGAACTCAAGAGACTTCTGATGCGCGTACAAGAAGAGAGTGAGAAGTTTGGGCTTAAACTTAACATTAAAAAGACAAAGATCATGGCGTCTTGCCCCATTAAGTCCTGGAGGATCAATGGAGAAGAAGTGGAAGCTGTGACAGATTTTCTGTTCTTGGGCTCCAAGATTACCTCGGAAGGAGACTGCAGCCATGAAATTAGGAGACGCTTGCTCCTGGGAAAGAGAGCAATGGTTAGACTTGACCGCCTAGTAAAGAGCAGAGACATTAGTCTGCCAACGAAGATCCGTATAACTCGTGCTATGGTCTTTCAAGTTGTGATGTATGGATGTGAGAGTTGGACTGTGAAGAATGCTGATCGCCTAAGAATGGACGCGTTTGAATTGTGGTGCTGCCGGAGACTCTTGAGAGTTAATTGGATGGCCAGAAGATCACATCAGTCAATATTGTCGACCATAAACCCTGACTGCTCATTGGATGATCAAATTCTAAAGTTAAAGCTCAGCTACTTTGGTCATCTGATGAGAAGAGAGGATTCGCTGGAGAAAGATTTGATGTTGGGAAAGGTTGAGGGTCACCGAAGAAGGGGTACGCAGCGAACACGATTGTTAGATGGTATCTTCGAGGCGCTGCAGATGAAGTTATGTGATGTAAGGAAGATAATGAGAGACCGGGAAGCGTGGCGTGAATAGTCCATAGGGTCGCGAAGAGTCGGACACGACTGAACTGAACTGAACTCACAAGAGTTACATACATCCAGACAAGCTCAGGCGCGTACCGTGTCTGGAAAAACATAAACAAAAAAACATCACACCTTTTATCTCATGAACTTCGAAAGGAAAATCTTTTCTGCGCTATGCAAAACGACTGAGGTATCGCTAACGTAACCTGACCAAAGCATCTGCATATATTATGCTTCTATCGTTTCAGGGGTTGTTTTTAATTTGCTTTTGCTTAAAATCATCGCTCCAGTAAACAGCGGTGTACGCTCTCCAAGGAAGAATACTTTCAACGCAATCTGCTTTAAAAACAAGTAGGCAAGCCCAAGCTCTTGCAAGTAGTGCAGTGCGCGACAAGGGTAGCACTTTCCCTATTCTTTAGATCTCTTGCGTGCTTCCTGAGTCGGTCGTTGATGCAACGCTTTGTTTACCCGAAGTACGATCGGCCACATTGCAGGGGAATTTCGTACACTATGCCGGTGGCGCATTGCGCAAGTGGTTCCCATTGATAATTTTAATGAAATTATCACTTGCCGAAAGCGCATTGACATCTGGGTGACGAACGGCGATTCTCGTCTTGCGAACTTCTAAGGTCCATAAAGATATCGAAAGGTATACCTTCATTACTATAAACCAGGAATTATCGAATCAAATACCGGGTCATGTGAAGTTATTTTTTCGGAGGACGATGTACTAGGAGACGCCTGCTTCTGGGAAAGAGAGCAATGGTTAGCCTTGACCGCCTAGTAAAGAGTAGAGACACTAGTCTGCCAACCAAGATCCGTATAACTCGTGCTATGGTCTTTCCAGTTGTGATGTATGGATGCGAGAGTTGGACTGTGAAAAAGGCTGACCGCCGAGGAATTGACGCGTTTGAATTGTGGTGCTGGCGAAGACTCTTGAGAGTTCCTTGGACTGCCAGAAGATCAAATCAGTCGATATTGTCGACCATGAACCCTGACTGCTCATTGGAGGGTCAAATTCTAAAGTTAAAGCTCAGCTACTTTGGTCATCTGATGAGAAGAGAGGAGTCGCTGGAGAAAGATTTGATGTTGGGAAAGGTTGAGGGTCGCTGGAGAAGGGGTAGGCAGCGAACGTGACGGTTAGATGGTTATGTGATGTTAAGAAGATAGTGAGAGACCGGAAAGCGTGGCGTGACATGGTCCATAGGGTCACGAAGAGTCGGACACGACTGAACGCCTGAACTCAACTGAACTGTACTATATCCCAGTGTAGTACGGCTGCCGAAAATGAGTAAAGCTGTATTCAGTTTTTCTATTTTTTACGCGAGCATGTAGCCTTCCATGGTACTAAGATTCTTTTCTGCTGTAGCCATGTCTTAAATGGAGTGTTTTTTTAATGTAGCCGTAAAAAACGTTTTAGCAATAAATATTACAGGCATCCAAAGTACACCGTCCTTTAAGGAGTTATAGGTATTGTGCTGTGGACTAAGTCTACCTACACATCCTTCTTTGTTAAAGAAGCCAGGTACTCCAACCAAAAATTTCCGCTCAGTTTTCTAAAGCATTCTTGAAATAATATCTGGTCACTTTCCGACTGATGACTGATGATATAAATAAAACAAATTCCTTGAATACTGCGTTCTTGAATTAACGACAGGATGAATGAACGAGTTCATGACAGAACGCAGGAAGAATACTTGCAACGCAATCTGCTTTAAAAACAAGTAAGCAAGCCCAAGCTCTATCTCAGGAACTCTGCGAAACACATTTATGCTACCGGTTTATTGTCACCTGGATTAGAGGCAAATACAGCAAACACTGGGCATCATTTGAGCGTTCACGCCTCACATGAACATGACTTGAAGTACATACGCATTGCACTTGAACATATGACTTGAAGAAAAGCATCGCGAGCTGCAGTTCGCACGAACGCTGATAACCCGCGGCTTTGACACGCCTTGGTTTATTCTTAATCATCGCGGTCTGTTCGCTCAAGAAGCGGTTTGAATTCCGGTAGCGCTGAAAGGGCATCCCTAGCTAAAGAGCAGGTGCACTGCATACCAGCAATATTTACAGGTGCCACGTCCCACGTTCTATGTCATGTGCCACCACATTCTTCAATGTTTATTCTTCTTCTCATGTACACCCGGCCAATATTTGGCAGTTGCGCGCTACCATCGACTGCCATGCGCTGCTGTACCTCATGACGCAGAAGTTGACCAAGGCACGAGCATGGCAACAACTCCTGCTGCTGCAGTGGGCATCGTCTGCTAGGCTGTTTTGATAAGTAAGAAGCAGCCCCTCAACCGGCAGAGGATTGATCCAAGAAACACTATCATTACTTGTTTTATGCGCTTCATATAGCGCGCATAATACCGGCAACAACATTTATTTCCAATAACAAAATTAGCATCTGAATGAATATTTGTAATGATTACTTTCGGAACAAATAATTGTCACCGCCATTTAAATATTGGTATATTGATTACCTTCGCTGGATCATAGAAAAAGCAACAGAGTTCCAGAAACCCATTTACTTCTGCTTTATTGATTATGCGAAAGCGTTTGACTGCGTAGATCACAGCAGATTGTGGCGGGCTCTCCAAGAGATGGGAGTTCCAATTCACCTCATCTGTCTCCTCAGGAACCTGTATGAAGGGCAAGAGGCCACAGTCAGAACTGGGCATGGTCTTACTGATTGGTTTCCGATTGAGAAAGGGGTGAGGCAAGGCTGCATACTGTCGCCCTGCCTATTTAACCTATATGCAGAGTGCATCATGAGGAAGGCCGGTCTGGACGAGTCTTCAGCTGGAATGAAGATTGCTGGAAAACGTATCAACAACCTTAGATATGCGGATGATACCACTTTAATGGCAGAAAGTGAAGTGGAGCTCAAGAGCCTTCTGATGCGCGTAAAGAAGAGAGTGAGAAGTTTGGGCTTAAACTGAACATTAAAAAGACGAAGATCATGGCGTCTTGCCCTATCAAGTCCTGGAGCATCAATGGACAAGAAGTGGAAGCTGTGACAGATTTTCTGTTCTTGGGCGCCAAGATTACCTCGGAAGGAGACTGCAGCCATGACATTAGGAGACGCCTGCTTCTGGGAAAGAGAGCAATGGTTAGCCTTGACCGCCTAGTAAAGTGCAGAGACATTAGTCTGCCAACCAAGATCCGTATAACCCGTGCTATGGTCTTTCCAGTTGTGATGTATGGATGCGAGAGTTGGACTGTGAAAAAGGCTGACCGCCGAAGAATTGACGCGTTTGAATTGTGGTGCTGGCGAAGACTCTTAAGAGTTCCTTGGACTGCCAGAAGATCAAATCAGTAGATATTGTCGACCATAAACCCTGACTGCTCATTGGAGGGTCAAATTCTAAAGTTAAAGCTCAGCTACTTTGGTCATCTGATGAGAAGAGAGGAGTCGCTGGAGAAAGATTTGATGTTGGGAAAGGTTGAGGGTCGCCGGAGAAGGGGTAGGCAGCGAACGCGATGGTTAGATGGCATTCTCGAGGCATTGCAGATGAAGCTATGTGATGTTAAGAAGATAGTGAGAGACCGGAAAGCGTGGCGTGACATGGTCCATAGGGTCACGAAGGGTCGGACACGACTGAACGCCTGAACTGAACTGAACTGATATTGATTACTTTCAAAAGAACCCTCCTCAGGAGAGTGCCCTCAAGTATATCCGGGCACAAATCTAATTTGCCCCAATCAGAGTCACAAGCACATAGCAAACAGAGCAAAATCTCTCAGAAATTGGACATGATACTTGATTCTAGGGCTTGCTTCCGACTAAGCAGAACTGCGAAGATGACGACACTTGCTCAAGTAGCATGATTACTCCACCTGCTCGTTCCCTCTCCTGATTTCTACTTTGCTTCGGCTCCGCGCCGCTGCACCGAACGGTTGTCGGTCGCGCGGTACAATTAAATAATTAGCTGTGTGTACCTAAATAAGGCAGAAAGGCTCGAGCAGACTTTCCCCGTCATCGCAGAAGATCGCAACGTCTTTCGCATAAGTAAGCATTGTAAGTTCTACGGCGTGCAGCTTAAAAATACATATGCTTGAATTTCGGATGACTGCTTCCAAAAAACATTCCGGGAATACAGCAAAAAATAGAGCTGACATGGACACCCTTCCTTCAATGATGAATGAATTGGCACTTTCGAAATAAAGCTTTGTTTATAATTATCTGAAATGAACTGTCGTCATAGGCCATAATAACAACTTCTAAAATAATGTTTCCCGCTATGAAGCATTGTAGTGCACAGAGAAGAACTTCATGTGAAACCTGGTCAGACATATTTGCATGGAGGAGCTCCAGTATGGTTACCAGACCCGCATTTGCATCACACCGTGCTAGTAGATACCTTGTAATTTAAGGGTTCGTAAATATCGCGCAGCTGTGGATGCCACACTTTTGATGTCGGCCTACTTGTTCCTTATTTGACTTTTTCAATCGTGTCTATTGTTCTCCTCGTCTAAAGTAAAGACACTAAACTTAAAAAATTCCATCTGCGCAACTAAACGAACCACCATGCTTGCAAACATATACTCTATGCTAACTTCATGCGAACGCGTTCATAATTTTCTGGTCCTAGCCTAAGCAGCCTGGAGAACATTGAGAGAAATAGAAACATAAAGCATTAACTAAACCTAATAAATATACCAAATAGAAAAATCAGAACTACGCGTCTAGTTTCTCAACAGCTGCAACAACGTTCACGCTTTTGTATTTCTCCACTGCAGGCTGTAATGTTATTTCAAATAAATTAGCAGCTCAGCTTTTATGCTGCCCTGCATCAGCTTCATTTCATGATATTACCTATGCCATGTGGTTACACATTTTAAATAGCGCAGTTAAGAAACAACCAAAGGAGGCAAGCCCTTGTCTCTTTATTGCCCCGTCCTTTCTGCGCTGTTTTGTAACAAGTCACCTTTTGGACACACATTTCTGTCCGTATTGATCATCGCCTGAATATTTCCAATATTCAATCCTATTTCCAGTATTCAATCCTATTTCCAGTATTCAATCATTTGCTGCCTCATTCTGCTCTCTCTCGTCTGTAGAATGGAAGGTCTGCCAACACAGCCTTGCAGCAAACACCTGCTAATTCTACATTTTATTGTATATCTGCCAAATGTATCCGACATTAGTTTTCGTATTACAATATTTCTGAATACATAAATTGGAGGGCCTTACTCTAATAAATTTAAGTTCAAAACATTCCATTTTCCTATTTTCATCCCGACAGCTCTTGTATTACTACACAAATGGTCCATAATGAACACAAAATACATTTCAACAACAAGCAAATAACAGACACATTTTGTAGCAACCAGGTCTATTGCACGCTGCGGGAAACATGAAACTCTGAAAGACTTGTCATGCAATCTCGGGGATTCGCAATGCATTTTAGGCAAGATTATTTGACATCATACACTTCTTAACTTTCTGCTAACGCCAAATATGAAAGCATACGATTCGGACAAAAGTGCTTTATTTTCTTCCATTCTGATATGCTATTCATTTCTGTTTTTGGAGCATCTACAAAGGCAGTTACTAAACCTGTATCAAGCTACTTGTCCTTTATAGCCACGATCTGATCTCTGGAAACAAATATCACATAGAAAGACCTCCACTGATATTAAGTGTAGCGCCTGTGACGTAGGAGCTCGATTTAGGCGAGCAGAGAAACACGACAGCTTCAGCAATTTCTTCCGTCTTGGCGGCTCTCTGAAGCGGTATCTTGGACATTACAGTGGCCCTGCGTTCTCTGCCTAAAGCAGCTGTCATTGCTGTGTCCGCCCAACCCGGTAGCACAGTGTTGCAGCGGATACCATGAGGGGCCAATTCTTTCGCAGCTGCCTTGGACATGGCTTCAGCGCCGGCCTTTGAAGCTGCGTATGCGCAGTAATTCGCACTGCAAAGAACAGCGGATGTGCTTGTCACGTTGACGATTGCACCGCCTCCCTCTGGCAGCGTTTCGCCAGCAAGGATCATTGCCTTGCTGGCTGCCCGTGTTATTAAGAAGGCACCCTGGAAAAGAAGGGGGCAAAGGAAAACGTTGAGCGACATGCTATACTTTTCAGCAAAGCGTCTGTCTCATACGAAACTGTATTATTTGCTTACATCAGTTTCATAGATCAATATGGAGCTTAATCTGGAAAATTGATGGGGCACAAAAAGAGAGCTATCCCGCTAAAAATGGCACTCTTGTGGCTGTTGATTAAGAATTAAGTATGGCTTGCAATTTCAGTTAAATATCGGTAAGAACAATTTCGGTATAATAATAGTGATTTGGGATATTTGCACTCCTGGAATATCCACCCTGCATAACAGATGCCGACTATGCGAATAGCCCAGCTGCTATTTCGAAAGTATCAATTGGTATTAGAGAAAAAGGCACTAAGTAAAGGTCTGATTCCTTGAATTTGGTTCGCTTCTAGAGACTAGGCAAACGAGTTAGTTGCGCGCATACAGTGGAAAGTAAAGGTCGCTGTGGTCACAGGGGTAAGAAAACTGTATAGCCAAGGTTACTGGCTTAAAAGAGCCCATTCCACAAAGAAGACAAGTTCTTTTTCTACAACAACATTTCAGTGCAATTTTTCACCGTGGGTGTATAGCAACTTAAGGAAGTTTTGTATTTGCATTACAGTGTTGCTTACTAACAATTGAAAGGTTTGGCAGAACATCAGGCAAGAGAAAAGTAGTACAGAAAAGTAAACAATCTAAACAATGTACTACACAACTTTAATATCTATAGTTACGTATAAACTAGTGAATATTGTGTCGTATTTCAGATAACCTTCTCCAGCTTTTTGTACTTCGTAGATATGTACAGGGGATCTTATTGGTATGGGCTGGTTGGCCTTACCTCTTCACTTTTCGTCGCCCTTCCTCACCCCCTCCTCGGCTGTTCTCATTGCGACCACTCTCAAGATACGTCGCATCTTCACTCGTTTGTTTCCACATATAACAAAAGCCTAGGAAAATATGCCTCAAGAAAGGGTGTACGATTCAATTACAAAACATTATTGAGTGCCAAAAAATACTTTCTTCTCTGAAGCCACCCACCCTCGTGTAATGCCCAGACTCCGAAGATTTTAAGTGTCACTAAAGAAATAATTACAAATACGCATTCGCCCAACCTCCTCGGCACTTTCTCCCCCTACAGTAGCTTGAAATTGAGTTCCAGCGTAGACGACGCCTTTCTTCCATTTGCTTTGATTGTAATGTATCACCGCCTGACTGTTTTATATGTATTTCTGTTAAAAAATAGCTTAATTCAAGACAACTGAATTATTCGCTAAAGCAAAACGCATCACTTTAAATCCTTATGTTATTAGGGTCTATATTTATACGTGTAGTTTCTAGATAGGATACAAAGCTATAGGCTACATCAATATCACAAAGCTTATTCATTGAAATTCAGCAGTAGAGGAACACTCATAGCCATACTTAGCACATGCATCAGTGGATACCTACAACTTCTAGAGATAAATATAATATCCAGTTAAAGAAGCCTGGATACACCTCTGCCACATGAATAAATTTATTTTCAACGCTTCAGACGTCATCCACTGATATATTCTCTTTCTTCACGGTTAAGTATTTTCTCCATCTCCCATAAAGGGAAGTATGACAAGAAGTTTTGCAAGAATATACATTTATCAACTTGTTCAATCTGCTCGCTGAGCGCCCACTGAAGAAAAACATTTATACTTAAACGCCAACAGGACCTTTAAAAAAAGTCGTGTATCAGACCCTCACCAGATGTTCACAGAGCGTTGTATTACGTACCGTGTTTGCTTACGTTAAAATGCAGCTTTTCTTGACCTACTTTCTAGTTTGAAGTTCTTAGTGAAGCTCTTAAACCCAGCACGTATGAGAATGTCTGGACTACGTTAGTCTCTGCCTCCCACAGATAAAGTGCTTGATGGATGCGTCAAGTCCTCTGCTACACAAACAAAAAACAAGCCAGCTGCGTGGTACATTATGGCCAGAATGGTTATTTCAATCTGCTTGTTTCCCTCGTTTGCGTCTTTCCTCACGGATAATATAAAATGTCAGCATTAGAAATAAAACTAATATATCCTACCTAGCCGAGAGTGTATCGTCCGTTTATGAGCAGGTAAGTTATCGTTTTAAATGCTTCATAAAAGCAGGCATTCATTGTTGAAATTAATCGTAATCCCAGACTTAACGCTGGCTGCAAGATATAGCTTATTTGCTCCCTCAATCATACTTCCCATTGCTCAACCAAAACATCAGTGTAAAACAAAATTATCATCTGAGTAGTAATCATATATTAAAGTGAAAAGCATACTCTGCAGTATCATCTTGAAACTGTCTCAGTGCAGGCAAAAATTTCTCACTATACCGACCTATGTATACCTGAGTAAATTTATTATAAACTTAGTGTGTCGCGTTTGAATCCACCCACTCGAATTCTCAGCGCTATCTACCAATCCCTCCAGCGCTACACTCCGGGGCTGATATTTCAGGATGGCTTCAACGCCTGCGCTGAGCCTCATCAATTAGTGACTTGAATAATAATGAACGCCGAAATGGCAGCTGCCTGCTTAGAGAGAAGGCGAAGGTCGTCTAAAAAAGTTTTTTTCAATGACCTCTATCTGCGTATTTCCTAGGGATAACGGCTTCGTTTTGAAACATTTTAAAGAAGCACTCTTGGAGGAAAACGATTCAATCCCCGCATTTTTCTGGCGAAATTCACACTTCTCACGGTAAGCACGGCCGCAACGTGGCAGTTTGTAATGATACTCTCTATATTTTAGAAAAACAAGGTTGTGAGTAGTATAGAAGCCGGAAAGGATGTCACCATGGCCACTTGAGGAAAATATTTATCACTCGAGGATTTACTTCTGGCTTACCTTCAAGTTGACTCGGATGATTTCATCGAACATCTCATCAGTACACTCAGTGATGGGCGAGAGGGCAGCCTCTCCGGCAGAGTTTACTACGATGCTCAGAGGCTGCGTGAACTTGGTATGGATGCGCTCGAATAGTTCGGCAACGGATGATGAATCACCGACATCAACGTGCATGCCACAGTGTTTTCCGGCACCTGAAGACGTGTCACAAGTATTTTGCTATTTGTTTCGATGAATTTGGTATCCAGAGTTCCAGAAGTAGAGGGCGACATTCACCTCCAACCATATAAGAAATAAAACGTTATCACCGTCTTCGTTACCATTAATTTTCGCTTAAGGATGGAATCAGAATACAGTCAAATACATTAATACAGAATGAAATGGAATACGGCAGCGGATTATAGCACATTTTTGTACGTTCACTTGTCGGTGGTATAAGGTTGTGAACTCCGAGACTCAAAGCATCAAGTGAAAACTACCAAAGAAATTTTGGATATATTTTAAAACAAAATAAGCGCTTGGTTATATCTGTAACACATGTCATTTTGTGCTCGCTTAAGGATGGAATCAGAATACAGTCAAATACATTAATACAGAATGAAATGGAATACGGCAGCGGATTATAGCACATTTTTGTACGTTCACTTGTCGGTGGTATAAGGTTGTGAACTCCGAGACTCAAAGCATCAAATGAAAACTACCAAAGAAATTTTGTATATATTTTAAAACAAAATGAAGCGCTTGGTTATATCTGCAACACATGTCATTTTGTGCAAAACAAAAGCAAATATAATTACTATGCTGAAGAGCGGGGTTCATGGCTTGTTTATTCTTCGGCAGTGTACGTCATTCATTATTGAAATTTGAAACATTTTACCAGAACCTACGTCGACCTTTGAGACAAATGTAGCCTCTTGACCAGACTCCTTGAAGTGTGTCGACCTAGGGTCAGGGTCCCGAACTGTTGAAGTGATGCAGAGTAATATTACGTTTTAAGAATGAGGACGACGATGGTAGAGGAGTGGCTTAGCACGTGCCTGGGGGATGCAGGGAGCATGCCTCACCTTGTCGCCCCACATAAGCCAAAGTGTTGCTCGAAAAAAACTTAACATATTTGTCATTTGTTTACATCTCAGAACCTTGTTCTATGAAATCTTTTCTGTAGACTTAAGACTTCACCTTGTTATTCCTCAACGGTCAAGAGCCAGATGTTCGTCTTCATCGTTAGCGAAGCGCGGAGTAGCGTCAGGATTCAGCGGCGTATTCGACTGAAATGGCATGCGGACATATTTACTGACCGCTGCATCTCTGCGGTTCTGTGACCGAAGCTCGTATTTAAAACAATGACAAGATGAGTGCGCAGAATGTCAAAGTGAGAATACGGGCCTTTTCTGGGTTCGTTAGTTTCCCAACCTTTTAGTATTTTTAAAACTGCTACAATATTTACATTGACGCCGTCCTTCCGTCGTCGTCGTTTACCTGGAACCACAAGAGCGCGGCATGCGCGCGGTCTTGCCTAAAAAAGCTACAGTGCTGCGCTTTTGGGCTGCAATCGACATCCGCTGGGATCGCCTTGCAGCTCTGCTACTCAGAAGTACGCAATCGTGACTGACTTTTTGATCCAGGTGTGCATTCTGGTGTAGGTGCAGGGTAACACATTACACGCCTCGGACTCCCCCAGCAAGCAGAAATTCTTTGTCCGCGAGAGTCATCTACCTTTGAGAGGACGTCAGTAAACCACGGCAGCCGCTGGCTCCAAGGCCTGCCTTTAACCCAAATTCTGGCCTCTGGAGTTTCGCTTAACCTAAGCAGTCCGTCGGGCACCATCGTTGACAACTGACCCGCCAAAACTAGGCATGCAGACGACATTACCACACCTTACGTTGTGCTTCAGCACCCTCGGGAGCTCTTATCTTCCACAGTTTCCCAGCCAAAGATCCGTCAGACTTGCTGGAGAAATTTGAAAGCGTGGCACGCTATAATAGATGGACGGATGACTCCAAGCTTTAACACGTGTTCTTTTTAATGGAGGGCGCAGCACGTACATGGTTCGAGAACCGGGAGTCATCCTTAACGACTTGGACTGTCTTTAAATATCTGTTCCTGAAGGATTTCACCACGGTGCTCTGAAAAGATAATGCTGATCTGCTCCTTCAGTCCAAACCTCTGCTCCCAAATGAAAGTGTGCTGTGCTGGTGTATTTTCAAGAGATGACGAAGCTACTTCGCCGGGCTCACCGGATATGGCAGAGCAGAAAAAGCTCCGCTACTTAATTCGATGTATAAAGGAGCAAACCTATGCCGGAATGGTTCGAAGTCCTATGAACATAATCGCACAGTTTGTGTCTGAAGCTACCACCATAGAAAGGACACTCGATATATGGCTGCGGCAATACGGGCGTCCGTCTTTGGCAATGAATACAGCAGCCAGAGAAATCAATACCACTGATGCGCTACGCGAAGCCGTATGAGCTATCTTTCGCGAGGAGCTCCAGAAGCTGTTCTCGGATAGAGAAGCTCCAGCTGCTTTATCCGAGGTTTCTCGCGAAGGAGTTCAACAGGCACACGACCCCAGCTTCCTTTCAGCCGTCCACAGCTATACCGCTTACGACATACGCCTCTGTTGCCCATTGCGCACGCTCGCCAACGAGTCGCCTTCAGGAAACAACCGATTTCTTTACGGCCACAGCCACCTCTTCGTCTGGCTCAAGCGCGCCCACGTAAAAGTGATATCTGGCGCACTCCCAACTATCTACCACTGTGCTATCACTGCTGTAAGCCGTGAGCCGGGCCACCTGCACCGCAATTGCAGGTGTCGTCCGATTGGCCTGCAGCGGATCCCTGCCGACGCACCACGCCCGCAGCCTGGGCAGCGACCCAGGGAAATCGACAAATATCTGGGCAAATATTCTGGCGGGACACGTAGATCGCCATCCCCATGTCGTTTCTCTTCTCGTCGGTATTACGGTGACTTTACGCAGTCAATATGCCCCAGGCAGGCCTTTGGGGAGGTTGCTTATCCACAAAACGTACAAGACCCGCCTACGCCGCAATTAGGCTACCTGGTGTCATGACCGACCACCGTCCAAAACAATGATACGTCGACTCAACGCCACTACCAACTGGCTAATCGAATCTATCCCGCGCCACACCGCAGCTGCGCCCAAACACCACGTTATACCTCTCACATGACGTCTCCCTTACGGAAATCCCATATCTGCTTCAGATATGGAACATATGCTGCCAGATACAAATATATAAGGCAGCAAATAAGTCCTTATCTGGGCCAGATAAGGTCATATATGTACAAAATGTTGCCCTTATATGGCTCAGATTTGGCCATATCATGCAACATATAACCCATATCTGAACGGCTAACGGGACCTTATATGGCTTGATCAGGGGCATATATGGTATCCTCGCGACCTTATGTGGCCTGATAAAGGGCATATGTGGCATCGTCATGACCTTATATAGACAGACCAGGGCCATATGCCTGGCATCAACAGGACTTTATATAACCTCATCGGGGCCTTAATTATGCAGGCGCCATAGTTATTGTATTATGGCCTTCGTCTACCTTCTGCAAATACCTAATATTGGCATCATGTGGTCGAGCTTCAGTTTTTCTACACTCAGCATGGCCTGCGTGTTAATTGTATCCAATTTAGAAAATAGCTACGACTCATACTTCAAATATTCTGCAGATTTCGCTGCACTATAATTATTACACCATGTGTTCCTTTATCCAGGAGTGCGCTGGGTTATAGCTACATGCTCCTCTTTCCGCCTACTAACTCGCATTTTCATTTAAAATGCGGCCGCAGTCCGGTGCACAAAAGCATGGTCGGTTAAGTTGAGCGATTCAAAATATCAAGAAAATGATGGCAGTTCAGTATACGGCCCCCTCCGCGCTGTCAGACGGTGACTCACCCTCAGAGACAGCTGGCGGTTGCCTCGTCGAGGGCCGCAGCGGCTAGACAGTGACTCCTCCTCTCCCGCGTTCCCCTCTTCCCTCTCAGACAGCGGCGGCCCCTGCGTCGCTGGCTCGCATTTCATCTCTCCTCCTCGCTGCCACGCTCTATACCGCGTAGGCCTCGCGCTCTCCACTTTGTGTGCGCTTGCTTTTCCCTCCCCCTTTCAACTCCGTGCGCCTAAGCACTTGGCGTCTCTCGTTCCTCTTCGGTGGCAGACATGGAGTTCGGTGCGGCTGGCGGGCGTGCTGCATGTTGTGTATGCTGGTGTGTGTGCGTGTGCCAGCGCCTGTTCGCTATTAGCTGTGTGCGTGTAACAAAAATGCGACAGCAAACCTACAAGAGCTTCAGTCTGACCGTCGGCACAGAGGAAATTACTGTGTCCCAGTGCGGGTGGAAGCCGCCTCCCAAGCCTTGGCAGCGAGAATGATGGTCGATTGCGCTTTTCGGGGATTCTGCGCTGGGTGGCCCGGCCAAATCTTCACCATTGTGTCGGATCGCACCCTCATCGTGCCGCCTCATCTTCACGCCCGATCACCAAAACCGTGAGCGTGATACTTCTTGTTGGGAACTAGCAAAGCCTCAGGGTATTGTTCACTTTATTATTTTGATGGAAAATTAATCTTCCAATCAGTAAATTGGATGGTAATTGCCAGTATGTGATATTTTTCCGTACATTTCGTTGCTAATGTCTTTTGCTCTAGCTATTTTGACAAATTTCAGTGAGTGGATAGGGTCCTTCGTTGTTTATTATTATTAATATTATTTGCACTACCTAAGCAGCTTCATGCTAGATTTGGTTTAGGGGCAGAGTTGTCGCTGTCATGACAAATGCCATCGGACATGTTTTTTTGTTTTCTCTCCTAATTTGAAAAGCAACCACGAGTTAGGCGCGTTCGCTCATTTTGCACTGCAGTCTCTGCTTAAGGTAACACCAGTACTTCCTGACAGCCTATGTGTACTTTGCTAAGGTTTAGGTATTATCAGCAGTCCCAGCAGTGTGTGTTTTATCGCCCTACGGTTTAGCGATACCTTTTCCGGGTGTCGACAAACCTTTAAATTTCATTTTAATAGTCTAGTTTGATTAATAGCCGTTTATTTGATTTAGCTTCGCAAGTAAACCAGCTCAAACTAAAAGCATTTACTGGTTAAAGCTCTGTGTGTAAAAGAGCTGAATAAAAATGTAATATCTAATTTAATAGGTATGTATTTCACTTAAGCTTCTCGTGTAGACATTATTCTGTTCAGATATCTCGTTAGTTTGTTATAGTATCGCGCGTAAATGAGTAGAATCTTAATATTTACTAACAGATGAGCATGTCTTTGACCCTCGGTATACACACGTAATTCAGGACTGTCTTTGAGCGATTCCATATAGGCAGGAAAAAAGAAAACCTGTGGTTTCAAAGCTATTTTCCTGTAAGGTTTGAAATAAAAGGGGAAACTCAGGTTTCCCTTGGCAAACTTGATTGAGCATGCGTTTAGCTGGAATACTGAAATTGTTTTGTGTGTGTTGTAATAAAGTGTTATGTTGATATGCAGATATATAGATCTATAGTTCAAAACCTACCTGCCATGCGGGCTAGATCTTTAAATCAGGAATTGGGTAGATAAGGCATATCTGACCAGATATGCCTTATCTGGTACTCGAAATCAGGAATTGGGCAGATCAGGCATATACAACCAGATATGCCTTATCTGGTACTCGAAATCAGAAATTGGGCAGATATGCCTTATCTGGCCCAGATCTGTCTTAATATGCCATATCTGCCCAATTCCTGATATACCTGATCTGGATTTTTTTTATAAGTCCAGATATGGCATTTCCGGAAGGGCTACGATAGCAAACCTCAGCACTTCCCTCGATGGAAAGAACCTCACTGCATTCGTCAACGCAGGAGCCGATTACTCTATCGTCAGTGGACGTTTCGCCGCCACTTTGAAAAAGGTGATCACTCCTTGGTTGAGCCCACAGATTTGTACAGCCGGGGGTCACTTGGATACTGCGATTGGGACTTGCACATCGGGTGACAGTTGAAGGCGCCACGTACCTGGCGATGTTTGTCATAGTCGAACTTTGCTTACGTGGTGGCATTCTAAAAATTATTTGCTTGACTGAGAACGGCGCGGTCATCGACCTCCAGCCAAAGGCCGTGTACTTCTCCACAGAGAACACAATACACAGAGATTCAGACCATCCGACCTCACTTTGCATCCCGAACGATCACGTCACTATTCCGCCTCTTTTGAGCCTAATGATTTCTGTTGGTGCCAAAACTGCGTAATTTTGAAGGCATCTTGGAGGGCAACCAAATCTTGCTTTTTGCCAGGAGCCTTGCTGTCTCCAGAGGCGTCGTTCGTATCGTCGACAGAGAAACAGAAGTGCTCATAACCACTCTTGGTGGTGCACACCAACATCTGAACGTGGAACCATTGTTGCTCAAGTTAATGCCATCGTCCATGTCAGCAGCACATCAAGTCTTTCCATGGTGTCGTCGGAAAGGAAGAGTTCAGTTACTGGCTTCACGTTCAACGCCAATCCGGCGCTCTCTCCGACGAAGCAATAACAAATAGAAGATGTGCGCTGCGTATATACATTCTCGCTATCGTCACATGGTGGACGAACCCACGTTGCGAAGCATTGCATTATACGGACGAGAACGTGCACCCTCTCCGGCAGCCCCCCTCAGAGCGTATCGTAGTGAACGCGACGCTAATGGCCGCCAAGTCAAGGAAATGGTCTGCGATGACGTAATTTGTCCTTTCCGCTGTCCCTGGGCGGCGCCAGTTGACCTTGTGAAGAAAAAAGATGGAACATTGCAGTTCAGTGAAGACTACCGTCGCTAAACAAAATCACACAAACATTTCTATCCTCTTCCCCGGATCGACGACGCTCTGGATTGCTTCTGCAGCGCGAAATACCTTTATTTGATGAATCTCCTTGAAACAGTCCTTGGGGTCCTCCTGTTGTGCTCGTTAAAATAATGGATGGTTCCATCTACTTCTGTGGAGATTGCTGCCGACAGAATAGGATTACGAAGAAAGACGTCTATCCTCTTCCGCGCATAGATGACACACTGGACAGTTTGCAAGGGGCTGACTTCTTTCCGGATACTGGCAGGTCCCGATGGAAGTGGCCGGCCGTTCTAAAACCGCCTTTGTTACTGCAGATGGCCTGTACGAATTTACTGTTATGCCTTTCGGCCTTTGCAGTGCTCCTACGACATTTCAGAGAACGATTGACACCATTTTGCGTGGACTGAAATGTAAACCCTGCTTATGCTATCTCGACGACATTGCCGTCGTCTTTCCTGACGTCTACACTCCTCTCTTCCGCCTGAAGCACGTCTTGAGCTTCCTTTCTGATGCCGGCTTGCAGCTAAACTTAAAGAGGTGTCATTGTGCCGCCCGCCCACTGACCATTATAGGGCACGTTGTCTGCAAGGAAGGGGTTCCTCCAGACGCGGCCAAACTTCGTGCTGTCGCTGCCTTTTCAGAGCCGAGATACATCAAAGACCTGCGCAGTTTCCTAGGAATATGCTCCTAATGTCGTCGGTTCATTCAAAGCTTCGCCTCTATCGCTGCCCCTTTGAAACAGCTTCTGTCAGGCAGTTCCGACTTTGCGCTCTGGTCACTGTCATCCGACAACGCATTCAATACGTTTTGCAACAATCTCAGAATACCGTCCGTCCGGCGTCACTTCGACCCGACGGCCTCTACTGAAGTACACACTGGTGGTGTCGGTCTCGGTACTGTGCTCGGCCAGCGGAAATCTGTATTTGCTGAATACGTCGTCGCCCATGCAAGCAGAGCATTCACAAAGGCATAGTGAATGACTCGTTAACTAAAAAAGAGTGTTTGGCAATAGTTTGGGATCTGACCAAATTCCGCCCTTATCTATGTGGCCGCCCTTTTGAAGTAGTGACGGACCACCATGCGCTGTGCTGGCTTTCCTCCTTGCAAGACCCATCCGGTCGTCTAGCCAGGTCGGCTCTTCGTCTACCTCAATTTGATGTCAACGTAGTCTACCAATTTGGCCGCAAGCATCAAGACGCTGATGCACTTTTTCGCTGTTGTCTACCAGCTGACGTCGCTATCTTTTCCAACTTGGACGCCTCGCCAAAGTCACTTCAAATCAGTGGCATGCCCTCTGAGCAGCGAAGAGACACCTGGGTTGCTTCTCTTATAGATCTTCTCTCCGATCCATCGGCTGCTTCTCCATCGCGCGCGCTTCGCCGACAAGCATCAAACTTCGCCATTCGCGACGACCTTCTTTAAAGCCGGAATTACAGTGCCGATGGTAACAAATGATTGCTAGCCATTACCCTCCACCTAGGCTCGCAAGTATGCGGCTGCTTCCGCGCTGACTCCCAATGCGGCCATGCGGGAGTGTACAAGACAAACATCAGCTATGCTTACGATACTACTGGAGGGGCAAGTACAACTTCGTCCTCAAATATGTTCGCTCATGCTTCGACTGTCAACGTCCAAAGCCTCCTCCTCATCGTAATGCTGGCCAGCTGCAGCCGTTATCTTGGCCATCACGCCCATTTGATCGCATCGGTATTGATTTATACGGCCCGCTCCCGTGCACTGCCACTGGAAACCGTTAGGCCATCGTTGCGGTTGACCACCTGACGAGATATGCTCAAACCGCTGCCCATTGATCTTCCACAGCGTCAGACGTAGCCTCATTCATTTTGCAGCGATTCGTCCTTCACCATGGCGCATTACGTGAACTACTCAGTGACAGAGGACGCGTCGTTCTATCTGACGTTGTTAAATCTCTCTTGAACAAAGGCACATACTTCACCGAACCTCTACCGCCTATCATCCGTGCACTAACGAACTCACTGAATGCTTTAACCGCACCTTTGGTTACATTCTTTCTAAGTACGTCTTCTCTGACCCTGACTGGATCTCCTCCTTCCATATGTGACGTACGCGTACAATACTGCTACACAGTCAACTACCGGTTTCTCTCCGTTCTATCTTCTTTATGGCCGTCACCCTTCTGCTCCACTAAATACCATTCTTATTATCAATCAGAAGCACCTGTGTATACCATTGTTTCTGAAGGTGCCCGACCGACACACAGAGGAGTGCCGCAAAATTGCCCGGCCTCATAACTGAAATGCAGTCCCACCAGAAATCCCACCACGACACACACCAGACGACAATGCAATTCTCTTCCGGCAGTCTTGTGTGGCTCTGTATTGCATCAGGTACTCCCGGACTATCTTCAACATTTATTTCCATATATCACGACCTCTATCGTGTCCTGGAGCGCATCTTGCCAGTCAATTACATTGTGGAACCTCTGAAGTCCTCACCTGATCTCGGTCGGCGAGGCCGCGAAACTGTCCACGTCCGGTGTCTTCTACAATATTACGACCCTGCCATTTTTGGCAGTGCCGTAAGTCGACAGGGTGGCTCCTTTTTCTCCCCTGGCGTCGTTGTAAGGATGAAGATGTGCGTGCGAAGATAAAGAAGCTGCCGTGCGCTGTCGGTGTGTGGGCTGGACCGGTTTGTAAGCGGACTGTTCCTGACGCGCTTCTAAATCGCGTCCCAGTACTTCAATAAACCTTCATCCTATAATAGATATTATTCTTGGCGCTAATTGTGCCTAATGATTATGTGAATGTTCTTGAAACACAACAGCCTTGTTCCGTGAAAATGTCATCAGCCATGAAAACGTACAAAAAAGAAGTTACCGATCGCAATTGCCATTCTTCTATGGGAAGTGTATCTGACTACAGTGGTCGTGTAGACCTCTATAGATTTTTAATAGAGTAGTTACAGAACAGTAATCGATTACTATTGCTTTTCACTACGTACTTTGGTATCGACACAAATGCTTAAACTGCATTGAACTAGTTTTGCTTGTTTGGAATTAAACAAATTTTCAATTTTTGCAAGAAGTTGTTTTCAAAGTTTTCGCTTATTTTGATACGCTACACTAAACATTACTTCAAGGTAAACACTTGACGGTAGAGAGGTAAAATACTGTGCTAACAACTTCCACACAGCCTGGCAACTGCTCTATGATTCGATGTCTTCTACGTCGTCGCTAAGCGACGCGTTTTATTGTTGGCGCTGAGAGAACGAGCTACAAGTTAGGACGGTGGAGAGTTGATGAAATAGATTGTAGGTGTGTTCCTAGGAATATCCCGCAGGCAGCTTAATACGGTAAGCATAATATATTTTCAGTATTTAAAATTCCGGGTGTACTGTCGTTCCTCGTTAATCTTGCACTAATTAATAAGGACTACACCTAAATGAAGCTTATTCTGGGAGCCCAAACTTTTTGACTATATCTTGACTTTGTTAACTAGAATACTTCCATCCGAAAACTGTACAATGGGGAATACTGCTGATATATGGACAGTGATATCAAAATATCTACAGTCCCAACAAGATCGTTTTCTAGTGCAGGACCCCAGAAGTATAAGCCAAATACTTGTAATTGTTGGAAGCTAAGCATTTCGTCATATTTGCCTCTCTGGTTGGGTTGAACAAAGTGAAACTTGACAACTCCATCATCTCCAACGCAAACCGCTAGAAACCTCGACATGCAGTTATCATGCACCAACGGATCGGCCCCAGCCTTCTAGGGTCTGCCCAAAGTCCTTAAACCTGGGACCCCTCTATGCCCGATTGCCGACTTCCGTTTCTCTCCCCCCCCCCATTCGTTGTCGGAATACCTGCACAAGTTCATAACACCCATCACGGAGATAACCGCGACACACGTCCGACACGCCGGGCGTTTCATCGAACTCGTATCCCAGGTGAGCCTTGAGGCCGACGAGTGCCTTGTTTCCTTTGACATGGTGTCCCTTTTCACAAATTTCCCTGAAAATCTCGCGTTAGCCGCCACACGAGAAGCTCTACAACGCGACGATACACTCAGCGCACGAACTCCACTCAGTGTTGACCAGGTATGCCGCCTTCTGGAACTATGCTTATCAAACACATACTTCTCATCCAGAGGAGAATTCCACAAACAAGTTAAGGGAACCCCAATGGGTGCCTTCAACTCTGTCGCTATGGCGAAAAAAACCATGCAACACATCGAAGAACGAGCCCTCAACTCTTTCCGCCTACCGCCAAAAACAGTTCTAAGATATGTCGATGACTGTTTCTCAATTATTAAGAAATATGAAGTCCAAATTTTCCACTCTCATCTAAACTCCATACAGCCGGAGATTTAGTTCAACCTCTAAAAGGAGAAGCGAGGCGATCTGCCGTTTTTGGATGTTCTGGTGACCCGAGAATACAACCGTCTGCAATTCTCCATGTACCGAAAACCCACCTACGCACGGCGATATTTGCATTTCACTTCGGACCACTCGACAAGCCATAAAACGTCAGTTGTAAAGACCTTGTTACAAAAAGTGGAAACTCGTTGGACCACAGAACCCGACAAAGCAAACGAAAAATGCTTGATATTCAAGGAACTAACCATGACCTGCTACCCAAAATATGTTATCCGGGAAATCATTCGCCTCCAAAAACGCAACGACAGGCCCCGGGAAGAAAATAGCCAACCGTAAGCAACTGCATTTAAAAAGTATGTAACTATCCCATATGTCCGAGGCGCCAGCGAAACCATCGCCCATACACTAAGAAAAGAAGGAATTCGAGTGGCGCACAAGCCTTCAAGCACTTTGGGGAGCGTGCTATCCCGCCAAGAGAAAGGCCCAAGGCATTGTCTACAAAGGTCTCTGCGCCGACTGTGACACCAGCTATATTTGCGAAACATAATGCCTAAAAGAAAGAATTCGGCAACACAAGAACGGTGTACGAAATTTTTCAAGAGAGCGCAACCCCGTAGCTGAACATTCCGAAGATTCCGATCAGAGAATAAATTTCTAAGAATCGTTCCTCCTGGAGACCAAAACCAATTAACGGAAAAGACGCCTTCTCGAGTCATGGCATATAGACCGCTTTACCGAGAGCGAGCAGGGGAGGAGGAAAATACTCTCTAACCAGACTCCTTGCGCCGGTTCATTGTTGCCAGTACCGAGTGGGCTGTGCATTCGCACGCTTCATGCATAGCAGAGCGGCCTTGCACCTCGGTATTTTGTCGTTTGAGAGACTTAAATGCCGTTATTAGCACCCCTTTTAATGCTAACGTCATCTGGACAGCAATGCGTGATCGTGGACTGCACAAGCAATTAAAGAAATAGCAATATCATTTGTAAACTCGGTCCCCTCGAATCAATATTAATAGCTTACGAACCGGCATTTATAGGCATAATAGAAACCTGGCTAAACAAAGACATCAAAGATTTAGAAATTACTCCCCCAAACTACGTCATTGTTCGCAAAGATCGATCAACTCGAGGCGGAGGCGTTGCTTTACTAGTAAAGAAAGAAATCCCTTCCATTACACTGCCTGAGGTCGAAGGAGTTCAAGCCGTTTTTTGCAAACTTTGCCTTACTAATAGCACCTTCATTGCGGGATGCATTTACCGTAGTCCTTCTTCTGATTTGAATGTTCTGCAATCATTGCACGTGTATATGCAGCAGTATGCGAAGGGAAACAAGGTGATATTATTAGGCGATTTCAATCTACACAATACCAACTGGCACACACTATACCACCACTCACCTTGCGCAGATATTTTGTTAGACATCATACTCTCTTTTAATCTAACCCAGATAGTAACTGAACCCACTTGCGTAAAAGGATCCAGCTGTAACATTTTAGATCTAGTATTTGTAAGTGATCATTTCCCCAGTCATAAAGCTAATATCGAAGTGTCATCTGGCCTATCGGACCACAAACTAGTGTTATGTGCGGTACCATATCACGATTCGCTACCTTCACAATCAACAAAAACATACAAAGACTACAGCAGAGCTGACGATACAAGCATCATTGATACACTGTTTCATGAACTGTCGTCATTCAATGAACTGTCACATGATGCAAACACAGACATAGAAATTTTATGGCAACGGTTCAAATCCGTTGTGTCACATTGCATCGCTAACTACGTCCCATTGAAGACTAAGAAAACGCATAAACACAACACCTGGATTACTCGAACCGTTATCCCCGCAAAACGACACGTTCGCCGGCTCAGAAGAAACCAAAAAAGCCATCCGTCGCAACGCACAGTACAAAAATTAACCTTCGCCATTGACGACTTGAAATCAAAGATTAAGAGAGCCCAATCATACTACTATACAAAAACACTTCCTAATTTCCTGAAGAATGCTCCCAAAAAATTGTGGCGTTATTTAAACCCTAAAATACGAGATGAAAAAAAAAAACATCTACCGAAGATAACAAACATACTGCGATTACTCTGAACAACTACTTTTGCTCCATTTTTGCAAGTGATAATGAAAAACTGCCCACAATGAACTCTACCACAGGTATGAAGATGGAACCTATAATTATAACAGAAACTGGAGTATTAAATCTATTACTAAATCTAGACACTAAGAAAGGACCAGGGCCAGATAACATTTCTAACATATTTCTGCGTCGATATGCTGAGTAGGTGGCTAAATTCCTTGTTCTACTCTTTAACAAATCATTATCCACTTGTACCCTTCCCAGGGAATGGAAATCAGCAAAAATAACCCCAGTACACAAATAGGGAAATAAATCTGACCCCTCGAATTTCAGACCAATATCATTAACCAGCACAGTATGTAAGCTACTAGAGCATATCTTGAAACACATAAATGCCTTCCTAGAAGTAAATGATATTTTAACCCCCTGCCGACATGGTTTTCGTAAGGGCCTTTCCACCATTACTCAGGTGATTGAATGAACATATGATATATTCTTGAGCATTGGTAACCAGAAACAAATAGACCTCATATTTCTAGACTTTTCTAAAGCATTTGACCGTGTATCACACACAAAACTTCTGGTAAAACTTGAGCTAACTTTGGGAACTGGTCCTGTTCTAGATTGGATTAAATATTATCTTAGTCATCGCAGAAAATTTGTTGAAATTGCTTCCTTGTTCTCTTGGTATTTTTATTTGCCTGTTGTGCCAGGTTCAAGTTGTGAATTCATTATAGTCTATTTTCTCCTTTTTTTAGTATTTTAAACCTTGATTGTGCCTTGACTGTCAATTACAACTAATACTGATCCCCTCGCTGTATCATCCGTAATCATGTAATTAATATAGGTGATATTATCTGTGTTATTCGATTGTTGTAAGCTGCATGTAACACTCTTCACCATGTATTATTGTGTAGCTTTTATGCTTTAGTATAATATGCTCACAGCCCTTCCTGTTCAATCCCTGATGGGATTCACAGTATCAAATAAAAAAAAATTATGTTTGCCAAAAGCCTATGCGGGAAGCATGCATCGACAGTCCCTGTTCGGCTGTGATATGTTTCTGCTTCACTGCTTTCCAGTCTATCCTTATTTAATTCGCCTATGGACGTTTTATGTAAGCGAGATAGACTTAGCACCAATGACAGATTCACGAATATGATGCCCATTTCACTTCCTCCGTTTGCACGGCTGCCAACAAGAAACATTTAAAGTCAAGAAAAGAACAGTTTTTATTGTAACAACGTATTATCAAGACAAGTCTTATTTGAAGAGGTATCCAGATATATCGCCAACTACGCCATGAATAAAAGGCAGCAAAGAGCGCAAGATGCCAGGCTGCATTGCCCATCTTCGCGCTTACAAACCTTTCAATAGAATCCCTTCGCAATGGTCTTTTCGTCCCAGCAGTTTTTTTTTTCGCAAATAAGTCACTCAATACAGGTAATCAGTTTCAAGAAGAAAACAATTATATTACCTAAAAAATTGCTGTTTCACAAAATGAAGCGATTCCTTAAAAAGTTACTCATAATGTTTTACAAGTAATCGCGCAAAACTCTGGTGAGTATTGCCGCGAGACCTTCAAAACTGTATTTGTTGTTTTTCAACAGCCGCCGGCATACAGCCTTATCACTGATTCTGGATCGCGTATCAGTTCCGTAATCTTTGTTTGTTAATGCTCGATGTCGCGAGTCACACCTTTATCAGTTTCGTTGTAGCGAAAGATGCACCAAGATCTATCTCGAAGGTTCCGGCCACTCGTGTGTCTTTCAACAATGTTCCAGCCCGTGCTGGTAGCTGTTTGCGACGTTATCTAGATTGTTCTGTGCAGCCTTTAATTTGAGCGTTGACGAGTGTGAGGAGCATTCGTTGTTAGACGATCGACCAACACGTTTGCTGCTATCGCCGCCGCCGAGTTGCTCAGTTCTTTTGCGCGCGCAAGTCAGCCCAGTAAAGAGTTAATTTCCGTACCATCAAGCCTGTGTCTTCATTTGTGTCATCGACCCTGGTCACCACCACGTGACGTCTGGTGGAGGTGCTGCCCTTGATCCTTCAAGCGAAGACCTCAGCCTTATTCCTGCCGCCCTGGAAGACCAACCTACAGGTCACCGAGCCAGCCGCCGACTCCAAGGCCTACAACCCGAACACGGCCTGCTGCCTACCCCATTCGATCTCGGAAGGCATCGACGCTGACAATGGCCCAGCCTACAGCACCGGTTGTTTTCGTCCAGCCCCGTGAGCCCCCCTGCTTCCATGGACGACCGGATGAAGATGCGGAAGGCTGGATGGACCTTTTCGATCGTGTGGCAGAATACAACGGCTGGAACGACACCGCGAAACTTAGGCAAGTCTACTTTGTTCTTCAAGGACATGCCCGAGTTTGGTTCGAAAACCATGAGGGTACTAGGAAGGATTGGGAGACTTTCAAAGAAGCGTTTCTGACTGCCTTTCAAGCGTCGTCCGAAAGGAAAGAGCCCGGACCCTCCTTCAGTCAAGACTTCAACTCCCTAACGAGCCTGTCCTGGCGTACGTTGAGGAGATAAAGCTTGTCTTTCGCCGCGGCGACTATAATATGACCGAAGGTGAGCGAGTCAAACTTTTATTGCGAGGAGTTAAAGAGTCGCTCTTTGCGGGTGTTGTGCGAAATCCGCCAAGAACTGTGGCGGAATTTGAAACAGAAGCGTCTACCACCGAGAAGACGTTGGACAACCGGATGCGCCATTACGAGCGACCACTTCAACCGGACTACTCAAGCCGCTACCCCAGCGCATCTCTAAGCGGAGAGAACCTTCGGACGTCATCCGGGAGATCGTGTGAGAGGAGCTCCGCCGACTGATGCCACAGCGCAACAACCGCAGGTGGCGATTCTCGCGGACGTCGTCCGTGAAGAAGTCCAGCAAGCGCTGCGCGTTCCTCCAGCGACGGCTGCGACTGTTCCAGCACAGGAGGCAACAGCCATGAACTACGCTGGTGCATTACGTCGCCCTGTGCCCCGACGTGATGACATTCCCAGCCCTCGCCGCTACCGTCCTGTTCCTGAAAACCGCCCCTTGGCCCCCGCCCGCCAAGCCTACCAACAACCCCCAAGCCCCAGGAAGTGCGACGCCTGGAGGACAACAAACAACCGGCCATTATGCTTCCACAGCGGTGAGGCCGGCCACATTCTGCGGCACTGCTTGTACCGACGAATCGGTCTCCGCGAATTTGCAGTCGACCTCCCCGACCACGCCCAGGTGAACGACCGCAAGAAATCGACAACTATCTGCGTAGCGGTGAGATTGCGCCACCAAGCCGTCGATTCAGGTCTGCATCGCCGTACAGGGCCCGCTTTGCGTCGCCACGACGTAACTATGATGATAGTGTGCGCGGAAGGTCCCCAAGCCCGCGCAGGGGAAACTAAACAGAGCAACCTTTGGAGGTGAGGTTGCTCAACGGCGAAAAGACGATCATCCTCCTCCGCCGACGACCACTAACAACGACGCAGCCATTTCATCGCCGCTCCACACGACGACATCGACGACAACACGACCAGAGTGCAAGCAGACACGGCCGCCCAGCGAAGTAATAATGGTATGCCCTGGCCATGACCTGAAGAAACGACGAAGTCGTGATCGGACACTAAGACCCACGTGCAATGCGAGGACGCGAACAAGTGGCCTTGAAGTTGATATCGACGGTCGCAGAGTCACTGCCCTAGTAGACAGCGGAGCTGACTATCCAGTCATTAGTGGACCGTTAGCCTCTCAGCTCAGAAAAGGTACCACCGCTTGGGATGGCCCGCTGATTCGCACCGCAGGTGGCAACCTGATTACTCCATCGAGACGATGTACTGCAAGAATAACCGTAAATGGGCGTACTTACCCCACCAGCTTTGTGGTCTTGCAGCAGTGCTCCCGCGACGTGATTTTATGCATGGACTTCCTAAATGAACATAGGGCTATCATCTACCAGCGATTAAAGCTCATCAAGCTCTCTGCAGACAAAGCCTTTCCTGCTACGACGACGTCGACGCAACACATCGCTCTAAACGTCCTAGATGAATTGACCGTCCCGCCTCGATCAAGCATCGCAGTCTGCGTAGGTAGCGCGAACATCGAAACCGCTGAAGGCATCGTCGAAGGAAATATCCAATTGCTCTTAGAACGAGGTATCGGCATCGCAAGAGGCATCGCGAAATTCCCGTCACGACAAGCCCAGACGCTGGTAACAAACTTCACCGAAAAATACCGGCAACCCAACAAGGGCAAGACGATCGCTTTTCTCGACGAATTAGCGGACCTCAAAGACGTATTCGCCCTACCCGACCAAACGCTGGAAGACGCACCGGACCTATTCCGTCAGCCCGCATTCGACATCAACCCGGCATTGAGCCACAGCAGGAAATACCAGATTCTCAGTCTTCTTCGAAGCTACGCGGAGTGCTTCTCGTCATCATCGAAGGTACGACAAACACCTCTGGCCAAGCACCGCATTATAACGGACGAACACGTTCGACCTCTGCGCCAAAGCCCCTATCGTGTATCGGCGCGAGAACGCCAGGCCATACGCGATCAAGTTGAGGAAATGCTGCGTGATGACGTAATCCAGCGATCGAAGAGCCCCTGGGCGGCACCAGTTGTTTTGGTGAAGAAGAAAGACGGCACACTTCGCTTCTGAGTTGATTTTCGCCGCTTGAATAGCATTACTAAGAAGGATGTCTACCCGCTTCCCCGCATCGACGACACTCTCGACCGGCTCTGCAATGCAAGTTACTTCTCATCGATGGAGCTGAAGAGCGGATATTGGCAAATTGAGGTCGACGAAAGAGATCGCGAGAAGACAGCATTCATCACACTGGACGGTATTTTGAGTTTCAAGGTGATGCTATTTACCCTCTGCTCCGCACCAGCTACATTTCAACGAGTAATGGACACAGTTCTGGAAGGCTTGAAGTGACAAATTTGCTTGGTATATTTGGACGACGTTGTTGTCTTCTCGTCAAACTTTGAAGACCACCTAAAACGACTACAGACAGTGCTGGAAGCCACCAATCATCGGGACTAACGCTAAAAGCAGAGAAGTGTCACTTCGCCTACGAAGAACTTCGGTTCCTAGGTCACATCATTAGCAAGGACGGTATTCGCCCAGACCCGGAGAAAACAGCTGCAATCGCACAATTCCGACCGCCTACCGACAAGAAAGCTGTGCGCCGATTCCTTGGGCTGTGCGCTTATTACCAACGATTTGTCAGAAACTTTTCGCGGATCGCCGAACCGTTGACGCAGCTTACAAAGGCTGACGTACCTTTTAAATGGGAAGCGCCGCATGGAGAAGCCTTCGGTGAACTTAAGCGCCGCCTGCAATGCCCTCCTGTACTTGGCCACTTTGATGAAAACGCCGAGACCGAAATTCACACTGGCGCGAACTGTGCGGGCCTAGGAGCCGTTCTCGTCCATAAGAGTGCCGAACAGGAGAAAGCAATCCCCTACGCGAGCAGGTTCCTTAAAAAAGCCGAAGTCACCCTATTGCAAAAACCAGTGTCTCCAGTGCGAAACAAGTAAGGTTTTCGCGATGGTTTTGCAGTGGATCTGTTGGGCACGCTGGAGGTCTGCGATATACACTGGAGCAGTAACGGGAAGACACTGGCTGCACTGGTGCGACGGGAGAAAAACGCCGGGATTAGCCTTTTGACGCTGCATGTGTTGCTGGCATCCGCGATGCACTGGGAGAAGCGCTGTATGTGCGCTGGGGCCGCACTGGTCCCAGTGCACCAGTATAGCCGGTGCGGCCTGCGGCGTCAGCCGAAGTAGCATCCCTCAGGGGCCAACAGGGCAACAGCGTACTCGCAATCGACCATCGGGGCGCATATGAAAATATGGTTCAAGCAAGCGCTTTTTTGCGTCGAAGTCATTGCGCATTTGTAAGAAAAACAAAGGCAGTATCTTTTTTCTAGAGTTTCTATGTTTCGATAGGTCGTTTCGAGCGTTTCTAGAGAGACCACGACCGCTGTGACTCTATCTCATGACACACTGATGGTTAACGGAGAACTAAAGCTGGAATTGAATAATGTAGGCTACCATGCATAACCAACTTCACAGCTGATCTAAGGGCACTCTAACACAATGATTACTGCCAAAATGTTCAATGCGGGCTCAATTGCAGGCGAGCGTAGCCTGCACCACGGCCCAGTAAAAACAGCAGAACGAAGAACTAAAACGAGGAAGAGAGTAGTTTACCGAGCGATGGGCCCATGATAGAAAAAACAACATACAGCGCTTGTAATGCACAATATTTGGCGTGTTTCTCAAGATTTTGCGCTCCTTCTTACTCTGCGTATGAAGCAGCCGAGCCCTCGGTCATCGCAACGCTTCCCGAAATGTTTACATACAAATAAGGTTTAGTTACACGCAATATAGGGTCATCGCTGCGGCGCTTGCCGGTATTGAAGCTTGGTCGCACTTTTTTCCTTGAAGGTTTGAACTAAAGCTCCGTGTTCAGCGAAAATTACGCCCACGGTAGCAGAGCACCACCGAAGAGTCGGCGTTGGTAAATTTGCCAGCGATGTCAAACTCCACATGTGAAAATGATTCCAGTGCACAAAATATTGCGCATAGGCACCCAGAACATTAGTTGCAAGTTGTAAGAGCAGACAGTAAGCTCCAATGATCAAGAAGTTGTAAATGTTACAGCGGTAGCAATGGCCTGTAGACTGCGAAACATGAAGTCCCAACCTTCATGTCAGGTCATGACATAAAATACAAAAATGTTTCGAAAAAAGCCAGTTCTCGGCGTGGCCGAGTGGTAAGCGTGCTGAGCTAGTGATTGAAATGTACCAAGGGACTGAGTTCGAAGAGCGCTTGGTGCGCTCACTTTTGTTTCTTTTTTTCACTTTTTTGTTTTTTTTATGTACTTAACTTGTTTCGTTACTTTTTAATTTTTATCCAACGCCTTGTTTTCTCCGGGCGAACAGTGCCGCCATTGCGAAGCGTCCAAGTATGCCGCGTCCCAGTGCGCCCAGTCTCCAGCGTCATACTGGGACCATAATCAGGTATGGCGCTGGCGCGCTGGGACCCATTAGCACTGGTTTTTCAATAGGGCAATTACTCGACGACCGAGAAGGAGTGCCTCGAGATCATCTGGGAAGCTTCTAAGTTTCGTCCATACCTATACGGCTGACCAGTCAAGGTGGTAAGCGACCATCATGCGCTCTGCTGACTGGCTAATTTGAAAGATCTCTCCGGCCGCCTTGCCAGATGGAGCCTACGACTTCAAGAATTTGACTTGACTGTAGTCTATAAGTCCGGCCGGAAGCATTCCGACGCAGACTGCTTATCATGCGCTCCCGTCGACGCTCCCCCGAAGGACGATGACGACGACGCCTTTTTAGGACCGGTAAGCGCCAGCAGTTTGCCACAACAACAGCGACCAGACCCTGCGAGAAAGCGCTAGCCGATTATAGAAAGAAAGACCACTTCCCCTCCTGGTGTGTTCAGGCGACATTTATCATCGTTCGCGTTAAGCAATGGCCTCCTTGTGAAGAACTTCGCAACCAACAAGAACGCGCAGCTTCTTGTAGTGCCTAAAAACCTCCGGCAGAAAATTCTGCAGGCGTTGCACGATGAGCCCACAGCAGGCCATCTCGGATTTTCGCGCACGTTGCATCGAATCCAGAAGAAGTACTACTGGCCGCGACTGCCATCCGAAGTTGCCCACTACGTGAAGACGTGTCGTGCGTGCCAACGACGCAAGACGCTGCCTATCAGACCAGCAGGACTACTAAAATCGATTCCGCCCCCAATCCTGCCCTTTCAACAAATTGGGATGGATCTCCTCGGCCCCTTTCCAGCTTCGTCTATGGGTAACAAGTGGATCATCGTGGCTGCTGACAACCTTACCCGTTACGCCGAAGCAAAAGCACTACCAAATGGTACCGCGGCAGAAGTCGCCAAATGTTTTGTCGAACAAATTCTCCTGCGACATGGCGCCTCAGAAGTGCTCATCACGGACAGGGGATCGGCGTTTACGGCAGAGTTGACGCAAGCCATCCTCGACAAGCCCTCGACAAACAGCTACGTACCATCCCCAGACCAATCGCAGACATGATTGCCATGTACGTCGACGCTGAACACAATACCTGAGACGCCATCTCGCCGTACGTGATCTTCGCGTATAACACGGCAGTCCAGGAGACGACCAGAGCGACCCCGTCTAAGCTTGTGTACGGCAGGGAGCCCATGACAACGCTCGTCGCAATGCTGCCGCAAGTAACCAATGAGGACAATCTTGACGTCGCCGCCTACGTGTAGCGTGCAGAGGAAGCCCGACGACTCGCACGGCTACGTATTAAAGACCAACAGCGCACCGACAGCCGACGATACAACTTACACGACGCCACGCAGAGTACAATCCAGGAGACCAAGTGTGGGTTTGGACATCAATTCACCGTCGCGGATTAAATGAAAAGTTATTGCGTCGATACTTCGGGCCGTACAAAATCATTCGCTGCGTCGGACCACTGGACTATGAGTCATTCCCGACGGAACGTCAGCATCACAACGGCGACGCGCACACCCAGAAATTGTACATGTTGTATGACTGAAGCCATATTACGCGCGTTAAAGAATCGTTGGCGTTTAAACTTTGCAGTGTTTATTTTTAAGTTGCTTTGTTTTGGAACATCGAGGCGATGTTTTTTTCAAGAGGGCAGTAATGCCGCGAAACATTCAAAACTATTTGTTGTTTTTAAACAGCCGCCGGCATACAGGCTCATCACTCTCATTCTGGATCGCGTATCAGTTCCGTAATCTTTGTTTGTCAATGCTCGATGTCGCGAGTCACACCTTTATCAGTTTCGTTGTAGCGCAAGAGGCACCGAGATCTGTCTCGAAGGTTCCGGCGACTCGTGTGTCTTTCCACAATGTTCCAGCCCGTGTTGGTAGCTGTTTTCGACGTTATCTAGATTGTTCTGTGCAGCCTTTAAATTGAGCGTTGACGAGTGTGACGAGCATTCTTTGTTGGACGATCGACCAACACGTTTGCTGCTATCGCCGCCGCCGAGTTGCTTAGTCCTTTGCGGGCGCAAGTCAGCCCAATAAAGAGTTAATTTCCGTACCATCAAGCCTGTGTCTTCATTTATGTCATCGACCCTAGTCACCACCACGTGACAGTATGTACAAAGGAGAATTCAGAAGCAATCTGGACCGCGATGGCAGCCGCCCGCCACCAAAATAATATTTGACACGAACGTAAAACAATCCTGGCCATTCCACCTGCATATAATAATTACAACCAAATATTACAACATTAGGGCTAGTTATCAGCCCAAGGCTACTTGCAGCTGATGTGGAAAAAAGTAGAACTAACAATGAAGCTGTGCACCGGAAAACTGGGAGATAAATGCTTGAAACAGAAGGGCGGTAGACTGGAGAAGGCGACCCAATTTCTCCAAGTTGGATGTCAGAGGAGGGGGGCCGAAGTTCTGTGTTGCCACTGGCGAGAGGCTTTCGAATCTCAAACTATCGGCATTAGCTGCGCTGAAGCAACACGGCCCCCTTACAATATACAGAGAAAACCACCACGCACTGCTAAATGTCTGCAGACGGAGCCCCTATGCATTTAGAAACACCTGGTGTAAATTCTGACCTGCATGTTATGACGCCTCTTTTGGAAGAGTACGCTTCAGGGATAGATCGATCAGGCGTTTTAGCTGTCCAGTTCGAACTAACAAAGTAGCAGGCATGATCGAGGCCACCAGTTGAGCCGGTGACATTTCGTACCCCTTCTCAGCTCTCCACATCCTACCAGCTCTGGCGGCAGCAGTTGTCTCACCTCCATAAAGCACTTTCGGCTGTATTGGCACAAAAGTAAACTAATAAATACTAAATATACTGAAAAATTACAAGGGTTCTACGCTGCTGAACCAAGTATTGAGCGAAAGCATTAGCTGCGGGTGACCGAGCGTTCTTCTTCTCTTTTTCTCTTCATCAGCCCACATATAAAGCCCCGCTTTAACCAGGCCGTATGAACGTGCCTTTGTGGCCTATAGGGGTAGCGTGAATGCCAGGGTCCTAGCAGGCTTATTCTGACATAACCGTCCCATGTTGAACGAGAAACCCAAGTTGGCAGCTCCTGCCAGCTTGAGGTCGTCTACGGGGGTCACGTTTGACCATCAAAGGTCAAACGTGGTTACCACCGGGACCACGCTGACGGCTTGAAAGTGCAAGTAGTATTGCTTTCGCAATAATAATAATATAATATACTAAATTCTCACCTGGCAAAGATTCAGCCACTCTCTGGGCTGCTTCAACACGCCTGTTGGCAACCAACACGGTGGCCCCTTGAGCGGCGAGGAGGCGACAAACCGCCTCGCCAATACCGCTGGAGCCTCCCGTCACCAGAGCTAATCTTCCATTCAAAGCCATTGCCTAAACGTGGCTCGTTGCTTGAGCTTTTTTGCTATAGATCTTCACTCGAGTGCTTTTCTGCTTTCTGTATGCTGTGTGCGAGGACGCATCTGCAGTTATATTGCGCCTGCAAGCCACAACTGTCTAACATCGCTCCTGCTGTAATGCTTGCCTTGCTGTTTCGTATGACCTCAATATATTTATTTTATGAAGGCGTTGCCCCACAGTGGTACGTCTGCTCGTTTCCTGTGGAAGCAGATGCGCAAAGGTGACCTCTTGCGACAGCATCAGTAAAACCATACATGAAGCGGTCCCTTAACTACTAACGCAAAAAAGAAAACAACGCCGCTGGTGTTTTCCTTAAGGATTACGCATATATCCTACCTGAAAATTCAAATTATTTATTGGCGACCTTTTTTGTAGACGCTGAAATAACAAATTAATTGCCTTTTATGTTGGTGAACTGTGCGGAAACTAATCACTTGCAAAAAAGTCCGCAATAATATTAGTGATACATGAAACAGATATTTCACTTTGATTAAGGGGGCGAGAGATTACGTTCAGAAATTGCAGGCTCTCAGCGCCTTACAGTGAGAAACCCGCTTTTTAAAATTATTCAGTGGGAAACGGGGTTCAAGATACTGAACACATAAAAGATGTCTTAGAATGTTGCCTAAGTTGGATTTTCCATGCCGCACATTATTTAAACAGCGCTGTTGTGATTGGTCTTTTCACGAAAAGTATGACGTCTGTTTACTAAAAAACTATGCGAATTGTGTATGTGTTCGTTATCACATACCATACAATGACACAAAATTAAAATTCAATAAAGTACACACTAAGATAAAACACAAATAAAACTTATAATTTTATAGGGCACTGCATATTAGCGTTCAATCGGACATATTGAATGAAAAACAGATAACGTCATAGGTGCTGTTTAAATGATTTAACGGCTGATTTGTTAATGACCGTGTGCGATCGGCAGGGCAACGTTACAGATTATATTACCTCAGTATCAATTTCAAGGCTGTCAAAAGAGTTGAAATATTTTGTACTGTATAATATACCTAAGGCCGTTATACTTAAGAGCACGGGTCGAGGCAACTTGTTTCCTATTATTTTTGGATGCCTTCACCATAGCAATGCATAAAATATCTGATGCGCTGACTGCAAGCGTCTAAGCCTTGCGGTGCAGTTGCCAAGCGGCCAGTGGCGTTAGTTGGGATGTTCGAACTTATGGAAAGTTAACATCTGCAGTGGGGAGCCAAAATTGAATGAAGCGATGAAGCACATTGACGCACAAAAAAGAATTACCACTGGTAAGAACAACCTGAAAACATTCGGGCACAAGTGAGAGGTAGCTGCACTTTTAAGGACAGAGCCAGGTTTAGAACGGTGGAAAGAGACCATTCGTGAAATAAGGAATGAAGAGAAAAACAAATTTTATACTTCCAGAAGAATCGAATTCCCGTAAAAAATATCGCAGCCTGCAACTGAACTTATGAGCTTGGAAGAGGAGATGAAGCGATGGATCTGGAAAGGATCCCAGTGGCTGGTTCTGGAGAATCTATGGTATACCCGATGAAGATGCTACAGCAAGACCATTAGCGAAACTATCTCATGATGACAAGAATTGTTATGGTGATGAAACACACCGGTGTAGCTGTCGTAAGAGCTGTAACTAATATTTAAAGGCTCGGAGATAAAGGCTTATCTTACTATCACTAAGAGCAACCACAGGTGATTATTTCGCTAGTGCATATGGTGTGCATTGCAAAATCGCGGTGTGTATCACGTAGGATTATTACCACATTGAGCATCTAGACAGCAACATAGTTATTCTGCTAGAAAGATGAATACGTCGTATTACCCGTCACCCGTTTTCGTCACGCTTGTATATTTTGGCGCCAAATAGTAAGGTTCGTGATATTTATAGAATGATCGGACGTTCACTATTATTACGAAGTAATCCATCCTGTCCTTTCGGCAATATTGGGCAGTATATCCGACATTAATATGTTTACATCCTGTTAACGTTGCAAACGACTGCTGCGTGTGTATTAAACTAGAAATGCTCTGAGATAGTACCTTCTGTGAAAATGGTACACGCGCAGGAATGGTTACTTTCGCTACAAAAACTTGAGAAAACAATTCAGGTTGTCTGGTGCACAAGAAACATACTCTCATCTCAAACGAGTCCCCAGCATGGGCGGTTAAATAACTTACAGGGACTCAAATTTTTGCCCCACTTCAAATAAAACTTTCCTTGAATGAACGGAAATTGAGCGCCCGCAGAATATCCCCCAGGTGTGCAGCTTCCGTTGTGTCTGTACTGCTCAATAGAGAATGGTTACTTTCCCCGAACCTTTGTAAAGCAACCGCATATTGCTATCGGCGTTGTGACTAAGCTCAATGTTTTGCAATGCACAAGTTGTGCCCAAAGTTGTGGTAATGCAGGTGCATGTAGCTAGCGCTGAATGGAGGTACAACCGATGTCTGAGCAGTGCATCCCTGGGAGTTGTACGTTGTCGTACAACTCTTAGAATGAACAGGCGCGCACAACTATTTTTCGAGCGTCAGTGCGTCCACCTCGCCCTCGTTTCGGAATCCAAATGGCAGGCCATACGCCACACCACCTCAAGGTTCATCATTAAATACAGCATTTTCATTTGATGAACAGCTCAGCTGAGTCGTGCCGGACGACTTGTGACAGAGAGAAACTGCTGGCTCGTGGGTTCATCAATGAGTGAATGACTCCACACATTAAAATAGTTTTACTCTACTTCAAATGTTGGAAATGAAAGCGCAAACGAGCCCCGATCTATGATCTGCATTCGTTCATAGTGAACGTGCTCATATGCGCATTACCGCATGCTTCATCTTGAATGTTTACTTCCATCTAAACTCACGGCGGCGTTCACAGCCAACCCGGAGAAAAATTTAAATTAAATTTCCTTGACCCGTTGGTATCACGAAGGTGAAATAAAAATTTAAAAAATGTTCAACGTGTTTTGCCTTTTTAGCTTTGACAACAAGTTTCCTGCGTAGTTTTAGTTATGTCACAATGTAAACATGAAAATAACTAATATTACAAAAATTAACTGTTTAGCAACACGATGGAACATTAAGAACATTATGAGTACCTATCCATGTGCATGTGAGGTTAAAAAACGTAAACAATGGTGGCAGAGTTTCATCATGAACTGGAGCGGTGATTTATATTTATATCATGTGGCATTTCCCGTAAAGTAATATCTAAAGGTTCTAGCTCACGTATATGTAGAATGCCAGGCCACTGCCATTCCACACCTGTAATGCCCAAGTGCACCCCTATAGTGTTTGTCCTGAAATGTGTGGGGTTTCTCACGGGGCTCCGGCTCCGCTCTGAGAGCCGAGGCCACACCGCCAGCTCTGACCACACCCGTGGCCGTGAAGAACGTCATCATCATCATCATCATCATCATCATCATCATCAGCCTGATTATACCCACTGCAGGGCGGAGGCCTCTCCCATATCTCTCCACTGAACCCGGTTCTGTGCTAGCTGCATCCACTTGACCCCTGCGAACTTCCTAATCTCATCCGCCCACCTAACTTTCTGCCGCCCCCTGCTACGCTTTCCTTCCCTTGGAATCCAGTTTGTTACCCTCAGCGACCATCGGTTATCCTCTCTTCGCACTACATGTCCTGCCCATGTCCATTTCTTCTTCTTAATTTCCACTAGAATGTCGTTAACTTGAGTTATTTCTCTGACCCACTCTGCACGCTTTCTATCTCTTAATGTTACCCCTACCATTTTTCGTTCCATAGCCCTCTGGGTTGTCCTCAACTTAAGTAGAACTCTCTTGGTTAGCCTCCACGTTTCAGCCCCATAGGTGAGTGCAGGCAAGATGCAACTGTTGTATACTTTCCTCTTGAGCGATACCGGTAAGCTGCTAGTCATAATCTGCGAGTGCTTGCCAAATGCGCTCCATCCCAATCTTATTCTTCTTGTTATTTCCTTTTCATGGTCCGGATCTGCGGTTACTACCTGTCCTAAGTAGATATATTCGCCTACTACTTCCAGTATTTCGCTACCTAATGTAAACTCCTGTTCCTTCCCGAGGCTGTTGAACATTACCTTAGTCTTCTGCATATTGATTTTCAAGCCTACCTTTCTACTTTTCCTGTCTAGGTCATCAATCATTATTTGCAGTTCATCTCCCGAGTTGCTTAGCAAGGCAATGTCATCAGCAAATCGCAGATTACTGAGGTATTCTCCATCTAGCCTTATCCCTAACTGCTCCCATTCCAAGTCTCTGAATACTTCCTCTAAACAAGCTGTGAATAGTACTGGGGAGATTGTGTCTCCTTGCCTAACACCTTTCTTTATGGGAATTTTGTTACTTTCTTTATGCAGAACTATGGTTGCTGTGCAGCCACTATATATATCTTCCAGCACTTTCACGTATGGCTCGTCTACCCCCTGATTTCGCAATGCGTGCATCACCGCCGAGGTTTCAACTGAGTCAAATGCTTTTTCGTAATCAATGAATGCTATGTATAAGGGCTGGTTATATTCCGCGCATTTTTCTATCACCTGATTGATGGTATGGATATGATCGATAGTAGAGTACCGTTTCCGAAACCCTGCTTGATCCTTTGCTTGATTGCAGTCTAAGGTTGTCCTGATTCTATTAGCGATTACCTTAGTAAATACCTTATACGTAACAGACAGTAAGCTGATTGGTCTGTAATTTTTAAGGTCCTTAGAGTCCCCTTTCTTGTGAATGAGGATAATGTTTGCATTCTTCCATGCTTCCGGTACCGTCGATGACACCAGGCACTGCGTATACAGGGTGGCCAGTTTTTCTAGCACGATATCCCCCCCGTCCTTCAGCAAATCTGTAGTTATCTGATCCTCTCCAGCTGATTTCCCCCTTTTCATAGTTTCTAGTGCTTTCTTGACCTCGTCCTTCGTCACTGGTGGAACATCTGACTGTTTTTCCCCACCGCCAATCTCATTACGGTCCTGACTACTTTGGCTACTGTAGAGATCTGTATAGAACTCCTCGGCTACTTTGACTATCTTGTCCATATTAGTGATGACGTTGCCCGCCTTGTCCCTTATCGGTGTGAAGAACGTCACACCGAGGCAAACATAGCCAGCGGGCCAAGTTCTTTATTGGGAACGCCCAATGTTCTTCCTCGGTGTCATGGCAACATCCGCGCGCTACGGCGTCGCGGCGTTGTCTCTCCGGTTGAAGTTGCTGTCCGCCGAGATGAGAGGGGAGAAGGAAGGAGGGGCCGTTCTCTCACCTCCGCCCTCTCCGCCACAGCGCCAGGGGAAGGAGGCCAAGAGGGGAAAGATGAAGGCTCCCCGAGAGAAAGAGAGGTTGTTCGCTGTGTCGTGCGGGCGAGGGAAATGTTGAATTCCCACACCCTTCCTGCCTTAATCGTCACCTCCACCTGGGCGCCGTTTTCCCCTTTGAAGCTGCACGGCTGATACCTCAGCAGGTCCATGCCGCAGGACAGGCGGCCAAAGCAGGGATGACCGCCCCCGCGTCGGGCTGGCTCCGCGTGCAGGCAGCACAAATCCCCGCCGCTGCCGTCACGGGGACGAAGTCCGATGGCCCGCCATCCGGTCGCGGGCCGCCGGCACACCCGCAGTGCGCTGATCGCCTACGACCGTGCCGACTCCCCGCAGGTCGTCAATCAGGGCAGCAGGATCCGTCCCTCCGCATACAAGAACCACTCCGGCCTGCATATCTACACGGGCCGGGTTCTTCTCCAATTCGAGCTCGAATGCCAGCTTTTTTTTTTCGGGCACCGCTGTATGCCTGCGCAGCCATTGGGCTGGTAGACTAAGCATCACCTTCGCCGCTCCCCGCCGCGTGAATGCAGACAGCGTGGCCCATGCGCACGGAGTGCCGGTGTCATAAATAAGGCCAGTCGGCGGGCTAGGTCCCTCTGAAAGTGCTGAGCACAGGCTTCGCGTACAAGAACACTGCCGGCTTGTGTATCGACACGTATCGGATAACTTCACACGAGACCGCTCGTGCCCTTGCGGTTGACATTAGGCGATTGCGCCTACCTTCCGTACTGTATCATCGCGGAAAGGACTGCATTCCTTTATATCCGCTCGCGCGAACTCGCGCTTCTGGCGTTTGTCCGTCGTCAGCTCAAGCTGCACAGGCAGCCGACGCCGCCGGCGCTGCTCTGCGTGCGTGACCTCCACGCTTGGAGCACTCCCCCTTCTTTCAGCGATCGCGCTGACGGAGGGTGATGTAGCGATTCCCACGGAGTAGCTGTGCGCGTGATCTCACATGCGTAGCATTTGACAATCCTTCAGCGATTTCGCTGGCTGTGGGTGCTACAGGGCCGCTGCTTGAATGATTGCACTTGCGCGGCATTTTTCCCGTTGTCGCAGCGACTGCGCTGGATTCGGGTTTTGCATAGGTGCCCGTAGAGACCGCTCTCGGGATCGCTTGCCTATGAGCTGTTATGCGCATGCAGGGTTCGCTTCCACAGTTACTTTCAAAGGAAGTACTGTTGACATGGGTCCGTCGATTCCATCCGCCCTCGGGCCTTTCAACTTGCAGCCGCGAAACAATCTCAGCAACCTCTAACGGTCCCACCCATCTGGGCGCTCGACTCGTCGCGATCTCGCGTTCACGTCGCTGAGTGGGTAAGCATAGCCAGCCATCGGACTTGCAATGTTCTTACCGCGGCTGCGTTCCCATTGGCATTGGCCACAATCTCGCGCAATCACATTGCGTAGTCGTCGACATTGGTCTCGACCTTTGCGTTCATGCGCAGAGCTAAGGAAATGGCGTGCCAGTGCACATTCCGGTAGTTATGCGATTGCGCATATTCACCTTAGAGTGGCTCTATATTCCGACATCGGCGCTCGCTCCTTTGCGAATAACGGCTTTGCTGCCCTCAGTTGAGGCGTCACTGCCTAGCACGTATGTAGCAAAGCTTAATCATAGATCAGCAGGAAGTCTCCAACTCACTCGTAGCAATACCAGCTACACTAGAGTTAACTAACGCCAACCACAGTACAAGTGGCTTCACAGCGCAATTTGGCCTGCATCGTCGTGGGGTTCTGTCTCTTCAATAAGACTAGCGACCCTCTTACGACAAAATAAAAAAAAAATATGAGCCTTCCTACTAACCCCTGACAGCTCTTAACTGCTGAACGCAAGCTCAAGTGGGTGTCCCCACTCTTACGAGATGCACGTGCTTTGGAGGTTTCCGCAGTAGGGCGCTCCCCGCTGCGACCTCCTTCCGCAAATTTTGTGTACTACGGCTCCTAGTGACATCGCACAGGCGACTATAATTCACGCTCTCTTTCCGAACAGCATTTGGCTGCTCGTGAACTGACCTGCCGAATGCCAGTGACCTCACCGCATATCCATGCGACGCCGCTCCAGTCAACTTGGCTCTCGACTCTCCTGAGCCGGTGAACTTTGAACTTGCGCTCGGCGCGCTTCGGCAGCGCTCTCACCCGCATTCTCCGCCGTACAGACAGCGCGGTTTTGAGCCAACGGGCAAAACGGACTTACCGCATCGGCGGTTCTGGGCGGAGGTAGGCAAATGGGCACTTATCGTGAGCTGGACCAACGGGCCGGCTTTCCCGAGCGGGTGTACGGGGGTAGTGTAGGCAACTGGCAGTAGCTTGACGAGTAGCTCAGGATCTCCTTGAGAATGACTCGTTCGGCGGACCACACCTGCGATTTAACTTGAGGCGTATCGCTATAGCGGTTGGAAGCCCCTGCCATTGGGCTAGGCTTCGCATACCGGCCAGAATCGCCCAGCCAACTTTGGACGACTTACTGCGTGGTATTCCACTATTCTTCGTGAGCTAGCCACCCCAACTGGACTGCCAGTGGGGCCCCACGTTGGGCGTCATTTTGTGGGAATTCGCACGGGGCTGTGGCTCCGCTCTGAGAACCGAGGCCACACCGCTAGCTCTGACCACAGCAGTGGCCGTGAAGAACGTCACACCGAGGCAAACATAGCCAGCGGGACAAGTTGTTTATTGGGAACGCCCAATGGGGGTTCTTTCTCGGTGTGATAGCAGCATCCGCGCGCTACGGCGTCGCGGCGTCGTCTTGGCGTCGTCTTTCCGGGTGAAGCTGCTGTCCACCAAAATGAGAGGGGAGGAGGAAGGAGGGGCCGTTCTCTCACCCCCGCGCTCTCCGCCACATCACCAGAGGAAGGAGGCCAAAAGTGGAAAGATGAGGGCTCCCGGAGAGAGAGAGAGGGTGCTCGCCGCGCGGCGAACACCCTCTTCCGCGCGCGCGGCAGCTCGAAATATCGGATAGCGCCCTGGATCCCTTTGGGTACCGGTTGCGCAGTGCTGATTTGAACCCCTGTGAGTTCACCGGGGTTCAGCCGCGAAAGTCCGTACCTACTCAGAACGCACCCCCGGAGGGCCGCATATGGCCAGACGGTCGGTGTGCCTCTCAAAACCGCCGAGCGTCGCAACAACAAGCATGGCGATCTGTGCGCTGCTTTAGCTGTGGCGAAACTGGTCACATAGCCAGAAATTGCCCCTCGAGATCGGGAAACGAGGAAGGCCGCCGGTAGCAGCACTGGCGGAGGCTGAAAACGCTCGGAAGCCTGTACCCGTCACGTCCGCATTCAAAGTTGGAGAGCCAACTAACACGCCAGCGCCTTTTGTTGACTTCGCCGTAGCGGGAGCAACATTTAAGGCACTGCTGGACACGGGTGCAAGCATTTCGCTCATTGGAGACGAGGTCGTTTCCCAGCTCCGACGGTCCCTTCGGATGCGACAGCGAACAACGCCCCTCCTGCTCGCTAGCGGAGAGGTGCGCTCCTGCGGTGACATTCGCCTCGTAGTGCGCTTCGATAGCATGTACGCAGAATGCGTTTTGTTCACCTGCCTGGCCTGACAGTACCAATTATCCTAGGCCGAGAGTTCTTCGCAAAAACTGGACTGGTGATCGATATCGCCAGTGGGGGTTATCGGGAGAGCCCGTGTGCCCCGCTCAGGCCATTCGCCGAACCGCCGGTTACAACGCAATCGTTGTTAACGCGCACGGCCGATCCGCTCGCAGACGGGAGGCATACCTCCTATGAGCGCTGTTCGCCCCCCCCCCCCCCCCCCGCCCCGACCGAGCTCGGTTAGGGCGGCCCGTCTCAATGCTCCCTCTCCGCGGTCGGAGAAGAAAACGCATACAACCCCGGCCACTGCCGGCGGAAAAAGAGACAGTGGGTTTCCGTGCCAGCTGCCGCGATCGGCAGCGGCGGCTTGTCAGCACGCTTTTCATCCGCATTCGGAAAAGAAAATGCAGAGATTGCTGGCCGATGCCGGTGCGCTGACAGAGCACCAACGTGACCGACTCTTGTTGTTGCTACACAACTTCGACGAGATGTTCACAGACCAGACGGGATTTACCAATCTGGTGCAGCACCGCATAAATACGGGTGACGCGCTGCCCTGGAAATGTAACCCAAGGCCCGTCAGCGCTGCTAAAAGGCAAGCGATCGATGAGGCGCTCTAGGAGTTGCTCGATGCTGGTCTTATATGTCGTTCTCAAAGTCCATGGGGGTGCCCATTGGTGCTCGTTCAAAAGCAAGACCGCACTTGGCGTTTGTGCGTGGCCTATCGGCATCTGAATGAGGTCACGGAGAAAGATGCATACCCCTTTCCGAGACTAGACGAGATTGTTTCCAATCTTGGCGGCGCTCAGTTCTTTGCGATACTTGACGCCAGCATGGGGTATCTGCAGGTCGAAATGCGACCAGGCGAGGAGTACAAAACGGCGTTCTCATGTCACAGAGGACTTTTCCACTTCAAAAGAATGCCCTTTGGATTGTCCGGCGCTCCGAGCACATTCCAGAGACTAATGAACCGCGTACTCGGCGATGCCCGATGGCAGCACGCCCTCTCCTACCTGGGCGATGTGATCGTCTATTCCCACACATTCGAGGAACACCTCGATCACCTCAGAGACGTTCTGGGAAAGCTCAGGTCCGCTGGCCTTACGCTCAATACTGCAAAGGCGCAAATATGCCCGGCTCAGGTGAGCTTGCTTGAACGGGGGCAGGTGTCTCCTGATCCAGAGAAACTTCGGGGGATCCTGGAGTTTCCTGCGCCTACAGATGTCAGCGCTGTTCGCCGATATCTGGGTATGGTGCGATACTACGTGCGATACTACGATACTGCAAGGGCGCCTGCAAGCGCCCTTGGCACAATTGCTAAGAAAGTCTTCCCGTTGGCAATGGGGAGATGAGCAGGAAAGGAGCTTTCGCCAGCTCTCGCACGCCATCGCTGAGACAGCAGCTCTGAAGCTGCCTAACCTAAACAAGCCATTCGTTATCCAGACCAATGCCTGTGACATCGGAGTGGGCGCTGTACTCCTCCAGATGGATGGGGATCAGCTGCGACCAGTGTCGTTTGTGAGCCGCGCGCTCTCGCCGGCAGAACGCAATTACTCAGCGACGGAAAAGGAATGTTTGGCCATTATCTACGCACTGCAACGTTTCGAAATGTACGCAGAAGGAACAAGGTTCACGGTCGAGACCGACCACATGGCCTTAACATGGCTGAAACGCCTGCGCGAGCCCAGCGGTCGGCTTGCGCGGTGCGCCCTGACACTACAACGCTTCGAGTTCGAAGTGCGCTACCGAAAAGGGACTGCCAATGCAGTCGCGGACGAACTGTCACGGGCGCTGGTCACTGACACCCAACCGGCAGGCGAAGACGAGGAGGAGACGGAAGGGCATCTGTCTCCCCCTCTGCGTAGGTAGCGCGCAGCGGGCAGCACCGTGCCTGCGGAGCCCCGAAAGCACGTGCGCTTTGTGGGAGCAGTAGTTCCCCTCGAAGTTGCGTTCAGCAGAGAAGAGCTTCTGAGAGCTCAGCAGGAAGACTCGTACTGTCAGGAGTTAATCAATTGTCTTAGCGAAGAGACGGATGCTCTGACAACTCAGGCCAAATTGCGCTGTGAAGCCACTGGTAGTGTAGTTGGTGCTAACTCTAGTGTAGCTGGTATTGCTACGAGTGAGTTGGAGAACTTCCTGCTGGACTGTGAAGGAGCTTTGCTAAAATACGTGCCAGACAAAGAAGCCTCCAGTGAGTGCTTTAAAGTTGTGATTCCGCGTAAAGTGCGCCGCGCCGCTATGCGGCACTATCACGACGACGACGGTCATGGGAGCGCCCCAAAGACATGGCGGAAGCTTTGTCAGTTCGCTACCCGGCCCGGAATGAAGGCTGACGTATGTCGTTACGTGCGAACATGCCACATCTGCCAAGAGAGGAAGCCTCGAGGTGGCAAACCACCTGGCTTACTCCAGCCCATCATGAGCACGAAGCCATGGTAAATCCTGGCGTGCGATTTGATGGGGCCGCTGCCGCGCAGCAAAAAGGGGTACAAATACGTGCTCGTCGTTACGTGCAATTTCAGCGCTTTCGCTGAACTGTACCCGCTGCGGAAAGCTACTGCCCGGGAGATCTTGGGAAAGCTGTCGGAGGTGTTTTGTCGTTTTGGCTTTCCAGAGCGACTGATAACCCACAACGGCACGTATTTCACGTCGTAGGTGTTTCGTGATACGTGCGCGGCAATGGGTGTACGGCAGCAGAAAACCACGTGCTATCATCCCCAGTCCAACGTGAGCGAGCGCCGCAATCGGGATATCAAGCCGCTCCTGGGCGCACATGCGCGGTCGCATGATTGGGATGAGCTCTTGGACGCCATATCCTTCGCTCTGCGCACGAGTGTAAATCGCTCGACCGGCTTCACGCCGGCTGTTCTCATGTTTGGCAGGCAGCTGAACACGCCAACGGACACGGTCCTGACCCATAGGTCGGACGATGTTCGCAAAGTCGAGGCCAATGTCGACGACTACGCACGGCGATTACGAGAGCGTTTGGCCAATGCCATTAAGGAGGCGAGCCGCAGCCGTGAGAAGGTCAGGGCAAGCAAAAAGGCGAGCTACGACCAAGCCCACAGGGACCTTGAGTTCCAGTTGGGAGACACGGTTCTGAGGCGAAATCATGTTCTCAGCGATGCATCCGCGGGATTCGCGGCCGGCCTTGCGCCCCGATGGGTCGGGCCCTTTGTGATCGCAGAGAAACAGTCGCGGCTGATTTACCGACTGAAAGACCCGCACTTGGGCCGAATAATCGGACCCATTGATGTGGGAGAGCTGAAGCAGTATTTCCAGAGAGATGCTGCGGAAGCTGAAACGCCTCTAGTTCTGGAGAGCGCCGAGGCGGGCGATGCTGAGAGCATTCTCTACAGGCATCGCTATAACACCCTCAGCCAGCGAAATCGTTGAGGCCGCATGCGTGGGAGCACGCATGCAGGCCTCAAACGCGGTCCTTGCTTGCACAGTTCGCATTCAAGCTGTTGAGGGAGGAACACCAGACGCGCGAGTTCGCGCGCAAGCGCATGCAAGGGAAGGCAGTCCTTTTCGCGATATTACAGTGCGGAAGGTAGGCGAAGTCGCCTAATGTCAACCGCAAGGGCACAAGAGGTCTCGTGTTTATCCGGTGCGTGTCGATACACAAGCCGGCAGTGTTCCTTTACGCGAAGCCTCTGCTGAGCACGTTCAGAGGGACCTAGCCCGCCGACTGGCCATAATTATGACACCGGCACTCCTGGCGCATGGGCCACGCTGTCTGCATTTAGGCAGCGAGAGCGGCGGAGGTGATGTTTAGACAGCGCGCCCTGTGGCTGCGCCAGCCTGCAAAATTCTTGGAGCAGCTCGCATTCGAGCTCGACCGAATGACGAACGGGAGGGCGAGGAGATACCAGTGCACTCTGACCTCTCCCGCCGCAGTCTAGGCTTTCCCGGACCCGAGTACGTCTGTTCAGCCCTGGCTGGAGAAGATGAACGAGCCCTGCCTCCTGCTCTGGTTGACAATCCCAGGGCGTCGACGCTGCTTGAAGCAAGCGGCGCACCACGATTCCAGCTTTAAAACGTCGCGCCTTCCCCCCCGGCAGCAGCGACTACGATCCCAGATGTAGAGCCTGCATCTCCGGGGCACATCCTAGTGTCCAGCGGCAGGAAACTGCCGAGAAGCCAGACCAACGGCACTAAAGGGTGGAAGCGACGCGCGCCTGCACCCCCGGGCGAACGCCTTGATTGAGGTAGGAGGAGTGTGGGAAGGAACATATCGCCGCTACTTCCCCTCCTGGCTACGACGCGGCGGCGAGGGTGAGGTGTGGACTCTCCTCTCTACATCACGTGACAGCCTCCTTCGTCCTCTCTCCTTCGACTGCAGTGACAGGGGAAGAGCGCTTTGTGTTGACTGGGTGTGGTTTTCGGGGAGAGGGAGTGCGTGTGTGGTGTGTGTGGTGGTGTGCAACCTCTGAGAGCGGACCGGACGGGCCAGCACTGCGGACGCGTTTGGAAAAGAGGGACTGGAACCAGGTGAACTGAATTGGCTGATCGCGCGCGCGCGGCCGAGGAAAACCATTAAACCGGTTTACCCTTTGCTCATCGGTGTTCGTGTTGTTCTTGGTGGCCACCACTGTGGTCTGAGCGAGCGGAGCGTTGTTTTCTCTGAGAACGGAGCCGCAGCCCCGCAGAGAATCCCACAAACGTTTTCCATTCATTTTAATATCTTACTAGGTCCACCAGACGCATTTTATGTTAATGATCTCAGATATATATACGCGCAAGGAAGCAAAATTCATGAATGAAATTTCAAGCACCGCCTGCCTATTGTAGGTAACTTTGATGGCTCGAAATATACAACGATACTATTTTACTCACCTAAATTACGCACGGCATTTGAATAGAGGAGTGTTAGATAATTATTTACTATTCGTAAATCTCCTTCCATATAAGCTCGATGTTAACATCAATGCTTGTAGTTGGCAGGGTCGTTATTGCTCCGTGTCGACATGTGTACTACTAAAGTAGCTGATAATGTATGCAAGAACCAGAGATTCCATCACTGCTATCAGAAAGCCTAAACTATCAGTTTGAAATATGTTCCTGCGCGGTGTACGCATTTTCCTTAGGGTCTGTTGCCCATACACCCCAGGATCTCTTGACGCATCATCTCATCACTGGCTTTGCTTTATGTGCTTGCACTCTGCTGCAAGCTACTTCCTCAGATGTCCTGTATTAGCATGGCCAGGTATTGATGTGTTGTTTGTTATGCCATAAGAAAACATTAAAAGCGCACTCGCTTATGGACGGAGAAGGCATCTGTAGGTACTTTATGTCCATATCCAGCTGTATTTCAGGTGTCAGTATTCTACGGTGAAGTTCATGACCAGCACTTCAGCTTGTCCATGGCGGAAATGGGAGACGCCTCTTGCGATTTCCAGTGCACGCTGCAAGAGCAACTGGGTGCTTCCTTCGACGACGCCTACGGCTGTCTCGATGTCTGTGTTGCCCACGCAGGCTAGGACACTTGATCGGGGTGGAATGGTTAAGTCTCCGCCGGGGACGTTTAGGGTGACTTGTTGCGCCAAAGTCGTCGTATCAGGTATGGCTTTGTCCGCTAAGAGCTTTATGAGATTGGATGGGAGGTTGGTGATCGCCTTATGTTTATTTAGGGTGTCCATGCCGAAAATCATGCCGCGCGAACACTGCTCTAAACCGACGGAGCTCGTGGGTAGGTACGCCCATTTACGGTTACTTTTTCAGTGAATCGTCCCGACGGAGTAATGAAGTTACCACCAGCGGTTCTAATAAGCGGGTCATCCCAAGCGGTCGTTACTTTCCTGAGCTGGGAGGCAAACGGTCGACTGATGACTGAATAGTCAGCTCCGGTATCTGCTATAGGCAATCTGCAGTGGCCAGGCGGCGCTAGTTGAGTGCAGAGTTCTGCGCCGCCTACGGCGGCGCCGAGTAATCTAAGGCGGCCGACGCGGTCGGGTTGCGTTCGTGTTATACGGCTCGAAGCATTTCGGCTCTCATTGTCTGCGGTTTTAAGGCAATCAAATGTCTTCAGAGCTACTTCCGAAAACCAATACTGGTGAAAGGACACCACCTGTTCGAGAAAGGCCATGTTTAGAACGTGAACGATTTCAACGTCACCGCGAAGTGCGCGCCGCTCGCGACGGAGCACCCTCGCGCACAACTTTGAATTTCGCGCGAGTAGACGGAGATTTTTTCTCTTTGTAACGAAATCCATTGTCTGAGGGCATCAGTCAGATATGTGATTGTGAATATGGAAATCAATAAATGAATAAAAAATGCTGCAAACGTAGCTGCTCATGTAGCTATTGCGTCCTGACCTCATACCCAAACATTGAAAGTGCAGAGAGAACCTGAGAAGAGATCGATCGCCGTTACTTCTTTGTTTGTTCTTGCTGTCTGATTATAGCAGCATAATAATTTCCTCGCTGTTCGCTTTACAGTTTAATACCATGACGAACACTTGTCTTCGTGGTGCACCTTTCGACAGTGCTGTGGAAGTTACAGGAGGCATGGCGCGGTACCCGCTACGGATGTCGTTACGATTGCAAGCACTGTGTGGTTGTGGCGTGCGTCATAAAAAAAACCGGGAATTTAGTCGCTGAGGCCCAGGCCTACGTCCCATAGACCTGCTTGCCTGGGACGGGGAGTAGGGGGCCTCCTATATCATTGGAAAACTAATGCTCTTAACAACAACAACAACAACAACTGGCATGCATTTTGTACCTCCGTACCTCAAGCTTGGGGATAGCCGGCGGGAAATGCTGGCACTCAGCGGCAAAGCTTCCGTAAATCATGTCGCTGGAAGTTTTGAACATATTTTTGTCTTTGTGGTTCCGGAAAGACACCGCATTAGAAATTCGGCTGACAGATCGACGAGCATTTTTCTCTTTATTTCGCCTCCGATGAAACGCAGCTGGAATTCGATGCTGCGGCTGCGCGGCTGTGTTGTTTTCCCAGACGTTACGTCCTTTAAAAGGGCAATGCTACTCGATCTTGCATAGCATATACCCGTGCATGCCAGATTTTACAGCGCAGAGCGTGTACTGAGGAGAGGGCCCCAACCAGAGTGCGACTCCCCGAGTCAGAACTTTATACGTTTATACCGTTTCCTCCGCTCAACGTGCAATCGTCTTATTTTAGCCCATTGGCGTCTGTACGCCATTGGATCCATAGCAAAACGAATTTCAGTTACATTACTCTCTCACTGCCACTATCCACTTCTCTCATCATTCTCATCAGGTTCTCCCAGCAATCGGTACGCTTAGGTTTCTTTCGCGATTGTGGCAGTCTTTCTGGTCGCCCCTGCGCTTATATTTATTCTTGTTCACATTCGTAGAAGTTGTATCATCGCACTGGACCATTGAAGTCACTAAAAGAGTAAATTACACTCACTTGGGTAACTAAACGCGAACGCAAAAGGAACACAGCGGCCGCAACATACACAGCGTGAGCTTTTGCGCCGCCTCAGTATTAGCCCCCGTCGGCCGCCAGGTGGCTCCAGATGTCTCAGCAAAATTCATTTCAGGTTTCCTATGGCAGTGACTGTGCGACTGTCGACCGCAACTTCAAGGTCTCTTGTTCGCGTCCGCGCAAGGCACGGGGGCCTTGGTGTCTGATCTCGGCTACGTCGTTTATATGGGTCACGGCCGAGGCACAGCGTTGTAACTTCGCTGTGTGGCGGCGTTGGCTTGCAGTCTGGTCTTGTCGTCGACGTTGTCGTCGTGCGTAACGGTGGTGTGACGTTATAGCCTGGGCGCGTGATTGTAGAGGAGGTATTCATAACGAGCGTCAACATAGCAGCTGCGTCGTCGTTAGTCGAAGGCTGCGGCGGAGGATCTTCCTTAGTTCGCCGTGTAGCAACCTCACCTCTAAAGGTTGCTGCCTTTAGTTTCCCCTACAGGGGTTATGAGACCTTCTTTGGACGCAGCTGCGACCCGGCGGCGCAAATCGTGCGCTGTACTGCGATAGAGAGCGGCACCGACGGCTTGGTGACTCTGCCCTGCACTATTAGTGTTCGATTTCTTCTGGTCGTTCGCCAGGACAGGGTCGTGGAGCGTCGATAGCGAAGCCGCGCAGGCCGATGCGTCTATTGGAAAGTGGTGTAGAATGCAGCCTGCCTCACCACAGTAAAGGCAGTTGTTAGACGTCTTCCAGGCATTGGATTTGCTGGGGATTGAAAGTCTTCGGCGGGCGGCGGCCATGGAGCAGCATTCAAAAGCAGCTTGTACGCGTCGACGTGGGCTTGAGGTGTTTCATCATAGCGCAGGACGGCTTAATGTGGCAGCGTAGTTCATCGGAGTGGTCTCTTGCGTCAGAAGCGTCGGCGCCATTGGAGCCGTCGCCTGAGGGATGTCCAATGCCTGCTGGACTTCTTCACGGACGACTTTGGGTCTGGGCCTGTTGGGATGATGGCAGCAACCACCGAAGTTCCTCTCGTACAATCTCTCGGATGACGTCTCGAAGGCTGTCTCCGGTCCCAGATGCGCTTCTCTAGTGGCTTGTGCAGGTCGGTTGGTGTGGTCGATCGAGCTGCGCTTTTTGGCGCCCATCGTAGTATCTATGGTGGACGCTTCTCTTTCAAGTTCGGCCACGGCCTTCGGTGAATTTCTCACAAGTCCTCAAACAAAAACCGAAGGATTTTTCTGCTCGACGGGTGCAATCTTCGGGGTAGATCACGGTGTCGGGATTCAGCATCTCCATCAGTTGTCACGAGGTGGTGACAAGGCTGTAAACACCAAACGAAAAGACAGGCGTGATCGCACTGAAATCAACCTTTAATGGGCTTACTTGCGCCAACGAAAAAACTCTCGGCGGCGGCGATAGCAACAAACCTTCTCTCTGGTCGTCGAACAGAGATTGCCGTCATACCGACAAACGCTGAATTTAAAGGAAGCAAGGGAACATCCATATCAAGCCGCAAATTGTGACTAGCACAAAATAGAACATTGCAGAAGCATACGCGAGTGGCAGGAATCTTCAAGACGAGTCTAACACTCTGATAAAACTTCGCTGGCAACAACAGGCATGAAGAAACGAATATAAGAATTCATCCCCGTACCAGAATCAGAGTGATAAGGCTGCATGCCGGCGACTTTCGAAAAAGAGAATAAATAAAGATTTTAGTAGATCGCGACAACATATCTAGGTGTCAAATAATTTCATTTACTCGTAAGCGGCATAATACGTTCTTTCATTATTAACTTACCAGCACTACAGTTACCCGTTCCTTAACATCCAAATACCTTGGAGTTCGTCTTGCAGCAAACTTCAACTGGTCTTCTCACATCACAGCCGTCTGCGCAAAGTCTTCTGAAACGCTAGAATCTCACGTCAAAATCTACGAGCCCTCATCAACATTACTTATCTAAAACAATTGAGGCTTGCCAGAATCGTACCGCAAGATTCATATCCAGAAAATATGACCGCGGCGCAAGCAGGACAAAAATTTCGTTCAATTATCACAGTTTTTTTTTTCAGCTTTTTTCTTGTCAATGCTTGCGCAGTTTGCCATTTTTATTTACAATTCACCGCTGTGTTTCATAACATCATCTCAGGTTGCATTTGATGGGTACTTTCATTCCTGTGCTGAATTTTCGCATAGTAATTTTTTGTAATATGGGCTGTATTTTTGGATTCTTTTTGAGCTTTCATTTTATTTCATTGCCGCCGTGTTTCATTAGTGTCTAATATTCATGTTTTTTTCTATTCTGTATCAATAAGGATATATTTGTTGCCCCCTTACTCAATGCTTCTAATTGGTGCCTGTAAGGTATTTTCAATAAATAAATAAATAACAAACACCAACAACGCCTCGTTCGTATCGGTCGCCCTGTCCGCCGGTGACGGCTGTCATGTGGGAGCGGGGCATTTTGAGCATACTTCGCCACAATGGCGAAGACGCGTCATCGCATATGATAGCCGATTATTCAATTACTCAGCGCGAGTTTCTTACCTTTGTGTGGGCTGCCTCTAAATTCCGACCTTACGTATTCAGCTGTTCTTTCTCAGTTGTCACTGACCACCACGCGCTTTGATGGTTGTCATTCCTGAGAGATCCCGCCGGCCGTCTCGGTCGCTGGGCCCAGCGCCTTCACGAATACTCCTACAACGTGGTGTACGAGTTGGGGCGCCCTCATCAAGACGCCGTCAATTCGTCTTGCTATCATGTAACGCCCCCTAATCTTAGTGACACCGAGGCTATTCTTTACGTCTTCGCCCTCATCCATCTTGCCGACGAACAGCGCAACGAACCATCTTTAAGATCCATCTTTGAAGGCCTGACATTTGAAAGATCAGATTCTTCTCTGCAGCTTTTTGTTGTGCAGAATAGTGTCCTCTACCGCCGTATCTTTCATAATGACGGTTCTCCACTTGTGTTGTTTCCGAAGCAGCTCCGCTGCTCTTTTATTGAAGAACTCCGATGACTGACAAGTGAATTTAATGCTAGTTTGATGATTATTAAGAGTCGAGAAGAACGACTGGAGTGATTGTGAACCATTCTGCCATATTATGAAAGTATAAACGTTGGCTCAACCTGCGAACTAAGGCTCCCCCCCCCCCCCCCCTCTACCCTTGTTCAGTGCTCTTCCATACTGTGATATTAATAAACTTACTTATAGAGCATTGCATCTTCTATTGGTATTGTAACAATGTTTACAATAACTGGTAGTATATTTTCACTCAGGTTTCTAGACTGCTATAAAGATTGCGTCTATGTTTTACCTTCAATCGTGCTGGTGCATCCTAGCAGTACCAACTTTCAAACAAGGAGATAGTTATAACACAAAAAGATGGGTAACACGATACCTTAAGGGAAACAGGTACACAGATATTCAGGCGTCGTGGGCGTCAACACGGTCAAGGTTTCGAGCTAAACGTCACGAGCATAGTTCCAACAGGTAGCAGTAATTCGCGTCGCATTTATGTACGCATTAACAGGAGTTGAAAAGCGTTTCCGTTTTATTGTCATCACATTCGAGAAAGGGAAGAGAATGGTGCGCAGCATTCAAAGAATATTACAACTGCGGTGCTCCCAATCACTAGAAAATGTGACGCGGTGTCTTGGGGCCTACACAGCGTACTTCTGTATTGTTTTGATGGCGACGTCATGCAAGATATCGAAGGCCCTGTATCCTGTGGCGAAGTCCAGGTGGCGGAATGTCTCCTGAGGAACCACATGGTGGAGGACGACGTTAGAGCCAAGTCTGGAAATCAGGTCGTCTACGTCATGTTTGTCGCCCGCTGTGTCGCCCGGTGAAGAAAATATGGCCACTGGCAGTCGAATCCGCTCCAGAGGGTAGGTAGGTGGCGTAGTTTTGAAAAAGAAATATGTAAGATAAGAGCTTTTTAAGTGATCTTTACATTCAGCAAATAGCATACAAATTAAAACCAACTATGGTTTTTTAAATGTTTCTGAAGGACAGTATAAGTGTACAATATGCTCTCGTCTGACTTAGCATTCCATAATTAAAGGTTCGATGCACATTTGTTCAAGCAAGCGTTCAGTGGAGTGAACCACGGTCAAGTTTCACGGTGAAGTGAAAAGAGCGTGCAGAAGTGGCTGACATAGTCTTTTGCACACAGCTCGTCAGCTGGTATTGACTGAAGGATCACGGATTCCAGTAGCCGCCAAGATGATACGTTCGTTTCCTTCGCAACAATAGACGTGCTTTTTTAATCAATCATAATGATCATGTTCCTACGCATGCATGACAAGAGCCTTCGTCTTGTGAATCTCATTTGTCACGTTATCGTTATTCTCGTTACTGCGTCTTAAGAACTTTCCTAATTCACCGATGTCCACCTGAGGACAATCAGCACATGGAATCCGGTAAAAACTTCTTAAAAACATTTCAATCGGCAGCCGCTCTTTCATGAAGACGACCTCATGGTTGCGTTTGATGTCTGGTCGCGTTTCACATGCGTTCCACTAGATTAGACATATTTACGTGTGAAGAAGCCCTTAAAGCATATGTGGCCTTCATTGCCGCAAAGTTTTTAATGATGCGAATAATACTGAGCGGCTTACATTTAAACCAAGCAGCCCATATTTTATTACACTGCCTGTTTCTATCAGAAAATATAAGACACGGCCGTGGTTACGTCGATATCGCGTAGAACTGTCAGTTTAGTAATGGAGGTAAGGATTAAAAACCAATATGTACCGACTGGCCCAGCTCTCCACTCTATTGAACTATAGTAATGTAGGCTTTAGAAGAAAATAACAACCACGCTCAGCCGGGCACCGAAAGGTTTCTAGTCCTGAATTTTGAAGAATCAATACACATCACGCGTACAGGACGGCCACAAACAGCGAGAATATGAGTATACAGTTCACCTAGAATTTTAGAAATAAAGCCTAGTACTCTTCTTGATGCATTGGTTCGCAGTGATGAAAACCCTTTACCTGCTGGGTTGCAGGAAGCCAATGCACAAATGTCTTTAGCTCAATTATGTCTTGCGTTCCATGAACTGACCCTGATACGCTGCATCTATGTTAACACGCGCCGTACGCATTGTCTCAGATGGCGATCCATCGAAAAAGGAATTGAGGTGATCCACCGCGAACGAACTTATAGCTTCCAAGTCGCTTTTTCTTCAATAATGACAAGCGGATGGTAAGTGCAGAAGCAGATGAAGAATAAAATCAAAATAAGTGCAGCAATGGTTTATGTGCAGGGGATGACATACCGAACTCTTGGTCTTATATTTGAAATACTGCATGAGCATTGCTCAAATCTAGTCAGCAAGCTCCGGAACCAACTCGTGAAGGTGAAGGAAACGTTACGAATTGAAGCGTTTTCAAGAGTTTCTTGCCCAATTTCATGTGCTGATTGCCCCAATAGTACAATGTAAAAAAAAGGAAAGTTCTTCTGATACTAGAAATGCGACGTGAGAAACAATAATCGGAAGGTAAACCCCATTGTTGAGCATGGGCAATAACATGCTCGCAAAAGTTTCTGGAATAGCACGAATATTTCTGGCCAAGGAAAAGAACATATCTCTCCCACAGCAAGAACTTTTCATTCGACACTACCTGCCATGAACCGGACGATAGTAAATATGCTCGCCGTTAATGCACGCTATTTAAGTCACGTGTCTGCTTTTTAACTGATGATGATTGCTTAATTGCCCGCTCAGTGAACAAGAAATACGATCGCGGTTTCAAACATCTCAGCTTCTTCAGACTTGGTCAGTGACCAGTATTTACTTTAACGCTGTACTAGGTAACAAACAAGCATATGCTGCATTTCTTCAACATTTCAGGCTAGTACGGCTGTATGGCAGAAAAAAAGTTCACGACTTTCATTAAAATATTATCCTACATTTATTTGCATTTCACATTTAACATCTCAAAAAATAAAAGTTGCAGAAGCACCAGACTGTTACACAATCCTCGTACAGTGCCTCAATAGCGAAAATTCCTCCATTTGACCTCATTATTTTCGATGGACAGCAAGGTGAACATAGTAGCTCATAAAAACTAAAAACTTGATGCATTAAGCTGCATATCACCTGCCGCAGAGAAACGTCGCATTGAACCAAAATTAGGAAGGCGCCTGAACTTCGTTTTAGGAGTAGATGCGGTAGCGCATTCCACAACGCCTTTTCAATCCGCGATATTAAAGTTTTTTCCTAAAACTCTTATTTTAAACGTTATTTCTATTGAAAAATTACTGCACATGCCAAGCACGTGTTAGTAGTCATACGCGCCACTACGCGTTCACTACGTGCCCCTCTAAAAGATTTGGTGCCAACCACCACTTAGAGCTCTATGCATTGCCTGCCTGCCAGGCATATAGAAGGCTTGGGTTCGAACACCTATGGATACAACTTTTTTTATTGAATTGCGTATTTTGCTACATTTTTCTGTGTTGGCGTTTGAAACCTATAGTACATTGTTTGTTTGTTTTTTTTGCTTTTGGCTGAAGGAGTGGCTGTACGCCATCGCGTAAAATTTTTTCCCGGTCTAGGAATAGAACGAGGGTGATGGCCGGCTTGGGGCAGTTTCTACATGAAATGAGCTAGCCAGAGCAGCTAAGTAGAGGGATATAAAGGTTATATGGTGTTAGTGTTAAGAGTAACCGCTATTAGTTTTGAACTTCTCTTTTTGCCATTTAAACCGTCCTACTGCTACGCTGGACACTGCCATCTAACGCACTCTTCATCGAATATCTAAAAGCAGCTAATCTGCGGCAACGACGAGAATGCTATCAAGTAGTCAGAATTGCTCATTTAGGTAAGGTTGTGGCTAGAAATACCATCCAAGTGCTTGATACTGATTGACAGCAAACGGGGTTTATTTATTGTGCACCCTATCTTAAAATCACATTTTAGTGCGGGGTTGGCCGGCTATTCGTCAGCTCCTTTGGGTTCCAGCACCTCCCACGAATGCCTTCACTTTTGTGGCTTAGAGTAGAGGGAAGCATAAAAAGCATAAAATGCTTTATAGTACCATGGTGGCATAATACAAAAACGGCACCTCTTGACTTGCCAAGTCTAAACTTAAAAAGGCACAACCATTAGTCCTCACTTTTTAGCATGCTGGAGATGGGCTGGGTAGTAATATTTAGGGGCCACGAATTTCTGCTGCATACCGTTATGTCTACGTACGCCAGAATGTGCACATTTTTCACTTCCTAGCTCGCAATCGCGCACACGTGCGCAGCGTGCTAAAGGATCGATGCTACCGCTCGGCCTCCAGGAAAGAGCGTAGACTCCTTGATCCCGCATGCTGGTTCCACCCTCAACAGGAGTAGCAAGACAAGTACTTGTTCACATATGCGATTCTCCTCGCGAAGCGCAGATGTCTATCCAAAAGCACAGTTCTCGTTCACCTCTGTGGTCGTAGTAGCTTCCCCTTGCTGTTGCGTTTCCAAATCGTCCATGTTTTCCCTTCAGACTCGCGACAAGGAGACAGGTTGCTTGCCAACAACAGGTGCTAAACAAATTTCGGGCTGAAAAGTATTCATTACAGTACGCCCTTTTTCGTCGTACCTAATTAGATACCGGGCAGATAGCGCCATTTGGTCCAGCTTCGCGTTAACTTCTTACTTGTTATTTGACGCTCTCATTTCATCGATTTTCGAATTGGCTCCTTCCTCTCCTTCACTAACATCGACCTATCCAGTTTCACCCCTAATCACATGTAGCTTTATTTATTTTGTACCTACATCGCCGGTAGCATTAGAACAGGGGCAACACTTTCGTATTTATAAAACAAGAAAGCATGAACTGTTTCCAGAAAAAAACTAATGGCCGAGTGCGTCACCTTTCAGAGGAAATTTAGGAAGTGAGAAAACCATTTTTTACTTTCGACGGTGCGTCAGGTTAACATATCACGACAGATCAGTGGTTGTATCGCTTTTTTATCCCGCAGACCGCCTTTACAGCGAGTCAGAAGACTTGCAAGCTGATCCTGAGAAAAAAGTTCTTAAGGATCTCTGCAAATATAGCTACCCGTCAACGTCACCTTTGTAACAGGTGACGTTGTGTACGTTAACAGCACAGCACAGCCATGGTTAACAGCACAGCCATGGGTGCTTCGATTTCAGTTACTGCTGAAAACCTAACAAGGGAAAGCAATGTTCTAGCTTTGTTCAGCCCGAAACCAACTTTTTTTGTACGTAATGTCGGTGACGGATTTTCGTATTATCAATAAGCACCCGTTGCCTGATATCACAGTGAATCCTTACCAACATCGAAGCTGCTATCCAATTCAGTCGAAAAAGAAAAAAATGCACAGCTGCCTTTTTTTGGGTATCTAGGCCAAGCGAAACGATTTAGTGCCCTCTTTCAGATTATACAGGATGAGCATTGATACTGGATGCCATATGTATTTTATTTCGCTTCATCCAGCATATCACGACAGATCAGTGGTTGTATCGCTTTTTTATCCCGCAGACCACCTTTACAGCGAGTCAGAAGACTTGCAAGCTGATCCTGAGAAAAAAGTTCTTAAGGATCTCTGCAAATATAGCTACCCGTCAACGTCACCTTTGTAACAGGTGACGTTGTGTACGCGAAATCAGTTAATCATTGGCTCGGATTTTCGCTTTCTTGACTATGAGGTGTCAGACATGCATGGCGACCACTAAAGCATTGACGAAAAAAATAATGTCCGGAACGGAAACATTGAATGTTTTGTTTGGTTTGGTATTTGTGGTCTAACGTCTCGAAGCGAATCAGGCTTTTCGAGACACCGTAGTGGAGGGGTTTAGAAATATCGACCAAGTGGAGATAATTAACGTGCACTCAAATCGCACAGCACAAGGGCAATCTACTTTTCGCCTCCAGCGAAAAACGGCTGCTGCGGTGGAGGTTCAACCTCGCACTCTTGGGCACAGTACTCGAGCGTTCTAACCACTGCACCGCCGCGTCGGGGCGAAAATGGTGAATGTGTAAATCTTTTGTGTGCCTTCATAGTGACGTCCACTGGAGTGAAATATTTGTTAATACACCCTGACACCTCACCCTTGAACATTTCGCAAGAAAAGGCTGCCTTAAAAATATAGTAAGCGCCATAATCATTGTAAATTAACTACAGTATAATGTGTACAGAGAATATGCCATAATAAAGGCGCAATGACGTTGCTGAAGAGAAACCGTATGGATAGCTGGTCCACTATTTTACGTGTGTTCAGCCCTCTGCCAAACAATAAAACCTTGCCTCAAGAAGGATGCTGGAATCAATGACAGAATACGCTTTGCAAAGACGTTTTGCGCTGAGAAACATTCAGCGCTCGATTACCTGTCCGTACAGCTTCTTGTTTTCCGTTGCACCATGGTCATACATTACAAAGTTTTTGGTGTGGTAGACCTGAAAGAAGCATCACTCTGCTAGAATTGATCACAAAAGCAGTGCAACATGGTACGCAATAATGCACTGAAAGCGTTCGAATATGTAATCGTATTTTGGTCGAATTCAATAATTTAACAAGTGCATTTTCTAATATATTTGAGCAAAGCCGATACAGTATCTGCCGCGGGAACAGATGTTATAGGGTTTGGCGGCTCACGACGGCCTGGCTCCCTCAGTAGGCAAAAGTGCAGGAGCATTTTAGCTTTAGAAGCACGTAATGCACATTAACCAATTTACTAGTAAGCAATACTAGTGGAATTAAAACACCCGCACTATGTTCCACAAAAGCAATATAGGTACAAGGGGGATGGGAAGATGACATAATTCTTAGGACACACACACACACACATATTATTTCAGTAAACTATCGATCCTGATTGGGATTATAATATTAGTGGGAACATGCTTATCTTAAAGCAGGTACAAAACAAGTCAGACCACATATAAGAACCAATGAAGAAGGAAACACAGGAGGTGGTATATTGCAATACATATATTGTAATATATTGCAATACATGGTCTATTGCAATAATTTTCACAGCAATTCTTCAAAGATGTTTGTTGTAAAAAAAAAAGCAAGATTCGATCACGCAGTTTCTCCCAAAGCATTGGCAAAATTTGTTAATGTAGGATGGGAAGTGATACCAGCGTGTAACGAGTCCCACCGAAAAGTCCTACCCATTATATATATATATATATATATATATATATATATATATATATATATATATATATATATATATATATATATATATATATATATTACAACCCTTGGCGTACTTCGGACAATTGTCCTATTTGCTACTACTGTGGTGTTTCGCTGGACATGTGGCCCCTCGATGTCGTCGTCGCATGGCCGAGCCTGCGTCTTCTGATTACTCGCCACCGCTGCTTCGTTCTGCCCACTCTCCGCCTGCGTATGCCACAGAACAGCGTTCGTATACAACCCGTCGTTCTCCTTCTCCGCGTCGCCGGTCACTGTCACCAATGCGCCGGCGAGCACCACCTGCTGACAAGGGAAACTAAGCTCCGTGGTTCCTGAGGCAAGAATTGCGTACTCTGCGAAAAGCTCAAGGCCTCATATTTCGCCCACGAACGTTATAATGATTTCTATCGATGGTCTGTCCGTATATGCGCTGGTCGGTACGGGTGCTGCAGTGTCAGTGATTCATGAGCAACTCTGGCGACAATTACGAAAAGTTACGACGTCATTAAACGGTTTGTCGCTCCGCACTGCCAGTGAAGAGAGGATTGCACCTTTAGCAGCATGTACAGCGCGTATCGTCATTAAAGGTATTTTGTACAGTTTCGAGTTCGTAGTTTTGTCATCTTGTTCCCACGACGTGATCCTCGGATGGAACTTCTTGTCTAAACATAACGCCGTGATCGATTGCGCCCGAGCTGAAGTAGAATTTTCTGCACTGTGCGACGCACTGACTGCCCGACGACAACCGTTCAGTGTGTCCTCAAAAGCTGACCATCGCTGAAGATGTCGACGTAGCACCAGAGTCTTGTGCCCTTGTGCCTCTTTCGTGTCCTGCCGTGTCAGACGTTAGAGTTTTATTTACGCCGTCTGCATCCTTCATCCACCGCAAGCACCTGCCGCTGACGTCAGCTCTTCTCGATGTTCACGGTGGCTTCACGATGCTACTCATCTACAATCCGTCTCCGCGCCCGATTGCTCTGCTACGTGGGAACTCTCCCGGTTCTATTCAACCAGCCCACCTTCTCTCTGACCTGGATGCCTCCGAGACCTACCGCAGTAACTACATTGATGCTCTGCAGTCCGATCCGACGCCTGATTCGTCGCCAGACGAATTCTTTCGAACCGCCATCGATGATGCTCTTCCTTCCACCTACCGGACTCAGCTTGGGGCCAATTTTACAGACATTTCGCTTCGACTTCGACGCCACCCACACACCTCTCGGCCGCACTTCCACAGTCGCGCATCACATTCAGACCGGCTCTAACTCGCCTTTTTGACAGCGCCCCTATCGTGTGTCAGCGGCAGAGCGTCGCGTGATCAATGAGCAAGTTGAGGACATGCTACAACGTGGTGTAATCCGTCCATCACAAAGCCTCTGGTCTTCACCAGTGGTGCTAGTGAAAAAGGAAGATGGCTCGTTTCGCTTTTGTATCGACTACCGGCGCCTCAACAAAATTACCCACAAGGACAATTACCCCCTTCCGCGTATAGACGACGCTCTTGATTGCCTTCAAGATGCCGAGTACTTTCCATCTCTTGATTTACGTTCAGGTTACTGGCAAGTGCCAATGGCTGCCTGTGACAGAGAGAAGACCGCATTTGTGACGCCGGATGGCCTCTATGGATTTAATGTGACGCCCTTCGGTCTGTTCAATGCGCCCGCCTCATTCGAGAGGATGATGGAAAACATCTTGTGGAAGTTCAAGTGGCACATCTGCCTCTGCTACTTGGACGACATTGTTGTCTTTTCCACCGACTTCGCTACGAACCTAGAGCGCTTGCGGCAAGTTTTGGTTTGCCTTACTGACACCGGCCTGCAACTGAATCTCAAGAAGTGTCACTTCGGTGCCAGGGAGTTGACTATTTTGGGCACATCGTCTCTAAGGAAGGTGTTCGCCCTGATCCGGCCAAGCTGCGCACAGGGGCGGAGTTTCCTAAGCCGGTTTCGTTCAAGCAACTTCGAAGCTTCATAGGTCTATGCTCCTATTTTCGGCGCTTCGTGCAGAATTTCGCTTCGATAATTTCACCCCTGACGAAACTACTTGGAGGAAACAGTGACTTAACTGCGTGGTCGGTCGAGTGCGACGAAGCGTTCAACGCATTGCGCCGTCTTTTGACTTCGTCACCCCTCCTTCGCCACTACGACCCGACAACACCCACCGAGGTCCATACTGATGCGGGTGGCGTTGGCCTCGGAGCTGTCTTGGCACAACGGAAAAACGGTTTTCACGAACACGTCGTCGCGTACGCGAGTCACGTTCTCTCTAAAGCTGAATGCAACTAATCAGTTGTGGAAAAGGAGTGTTTGGCAATTGTGTGGGCATTAACGCAATTCCGACCCTACCTTTACGGTCGCCAGTTTGACGTCGTCACAGACCACCATGCGTTATGTTGGCTGTCCTCTCTTAAAGACCTGTCCGGCCGCCTCGCACGATGGGCTCTCCGCCTACGGGACTTTGACATCCGCGTTATATATCGCTCTGGCCGTAAACACATGGACGCCGACGCACTGTCTCGTTCTCCCCTCTCCGACGAACCTGCTTGCTCCACGGCGGCTGTTCCCGTCCTCTCCTCTCTAACCATCGCCAACATGCCTGCGGAGCAGCGAAAAGACCCGTGGCTCGCATGTCTTATCGAGATCGTGTCCACCTCTCCTATCGCTGCTGCGCCTTCTCGGGCTTTACGCCGTCAAGCACCACACTTTGCCCTACGAGACGGTCTTCTCTACCGCCGCAATTATATGACTGATGGTCGACGGTGGCTTCCCGTCATTACCCGCCATTTAAGACATGAAATTTGCGCCTCTTTCCATGCCGACCCTCAGTGTGCCCATCCTGGTGTACTAAAGGCGTTTCAAAGAATCTCTAAACACTACTATTGACACGGCATGTACGGTTATATTCACAAATACGTCCGCTCCTGCATCGCCTGTCAGCGTCGGAAGTCATCCACACCTCGTGCTTCTGGCCCCTTACAACCACTTCCATACCCGGCCTGCCCTTTTGACCGCATTGGCGTTGACCTTTACGGGCCACTTCCCTGCACGGTTTCTGGAAACCGGTGAATTATCGTCGGCATCGACCACCTCACCCGGTATGCAGAGACTGCCGATTTACCTGCCGCTACTGCCCGTGAAGTTGCCCTGTTCTTGCTACATCATTTTGTTCTTAGCCACGGCGCGCCGCGAGAGCTGCTGAGTGACCGACGACGCGTCTTCCTTTCCAACGTCGTAGAAACTCTACTGGCCGAATGTCGCATCATACATCGGACCACAACAGCCTACCACCCTCAAACTAACGGGTTGACTGAGCACTTCAATCGTACTCTCGGAAATATGCTGACGATGTACGTCGCCGCCGATCAGACTAACTAGGACGCTGTTCTTCCTTTCGTGACATACGCGTACAACACCGCTACGCAGTCAACTACTGGATTTAGCCCTTCCTTCTTCTTTTATGGGCGTGAGGCGTCGTCCACGATGGACATATTTTACCATATCGTCCCGACTCCTCCGAGTGTACTCTCCTTTCAGACGTTGCCAAACATGCGGAGGAATGTCGCCAGTTGGCCCAGTGTTTTACATCGGAATCTCAAGGCCGTCAAAAGCATCACCACGACAAAGATCAGACGCCACACGTTTTTCCTGCAGGATCCCTTGTTTGGCTTTGGGTTCCCGGCACCCCATCGGGATTGTCATCAAAATTTCGAACCGAGTATCACGGCCCCTACCACATTATCCGTCAAACCTCCCCTGTGAATTACATCATGGAGCCACTCACTTCCTCTTCGGACATGCGTCATCGCGGCCGCGAAACTGTGCACGTGAGCCGCCTCAAAACGTACTACGATCCGCTCCTCTTGCCCTCACCATAGGTCGCCAGGATAGCTCCTCCTCGCTCCGGGGGAAATTGTAGTGAACTACACGAGGATATACGAAGACGAGGATGAAGTAGGCGAGAATATCACGAAGACGAGGATAAGGACGACGAAGTGCCGCTGCGCTGCTCGAGCTCGCTTGTGGAGACCTAGACTGGCTGTGTTCGTGTGTGGTTCGCCGTGCAACTGCGAGAGGGCTATTATCCCTATTAAGAACCAGTAAAAAACCCCTTTCAATATATATATATATATATATATATATATATATATATAGGGAAAAGGCAGGCAAGAGACCAGGCAGTAGGTGACTATGGCATTGGTTCTAGGAATAGGGGGGGGGGGGAGTTACGAGTTGAGTTTGCAGAGCGTAATAACTTAAGAATCATGAATATCTTTTTCAGCAAACGGCAGAAACGGAAATGGACATGGAAAAGTTCTAACGGGGCGAATAAAAATGAAATGGACTTCATAATGTGTTCAATCCCCGCCATTTTGCAAGATGTAGAGGTAATCGGGAAAGTGCGTTGCAGTGACCACAGGATGGTGAGGTCCCGAATTAGCCTAAATCTGAAGAAGGAACGCAACATATTAGTAAGAAAGAAACCCATCAACGACTTAATGGTGAGGGGAGGGCAGAAGAATTCAGGATCTTGCTACAGAATAGATATTCAGCTCTAACCGAGGATGGCCACATTACCCTAGAAGCAATGAACAATAATTTCAGAGATATCATTACTGAGTTTGCGGTAGAAGTAGGCGGTAGGATAGTTAGAGAGGATACCGGTAAGCTGTCTAAGGAGACGAAATATTTGATTAAGAAACGCCAGAGTATGAAAACTTCCAATCCAACAGACCAGATCGAATTGGCCGAGATATCAAAGCTATTCAATAAGCGCAAGGTGGCCGATATAGGAAAATATAAGATAGAGAAAATTGAGCATGCTATAAAGAACGGGGGAAGCCCTAAAGCGGTAAAGAAGAAATTGGGCATAGGCAAAAACCAGATGTATGCGATAAAGGACAAGGCGGGCAACGTCATCACGAATATGAACAAGATAGTCAAGGTAGCCGAGGAGTTCTATACGAATCTTTACAGTAGCCATTGCAGTCAGGACCGTAACGAGATTAGCAGCAGGGAAAAACAGTCAGACGTTCCACCATTGACGAAGGACGAGGTCAAGAAAGCATTAGAAACTATGAAAAGGGGGAAGACGGCTGGAAAGGATCAGATAACTACCGATTTGCTAAAGGACAGGGGGGATATCGTGCTAGAAAAGCTGGCCACCCTGTATACGCACTGCCTGGTGTCATCGACGGGACCGGAACCATGGAAGAATGCAAACATTATCCTCATTCATAACAAAGGGGACTCTAAGGACCTTAAAAATTACCCCTACTCACCCTACTGTCTGTTACGTATAAGGTATTTACTAAGGTAGTCGCTAATAGAATTAGGACAACCTTAGACTGCAATCAAGCAAAGAATCAAGAAGGTTTTCGGAAACGGTACCCTACTATCGATCATATTGTCACAGAAGCCAGTGAAACTGGTTCAGCAGGTTTACTAGGACTAGGGTTTACTAGGGTTGCAGGGTGCCAATGGTTCAGGCGCAGGGGTACGCAACACGTCGCTGTACGTCATGATCTGTGGTGCAGGCGGCTGGGGCGACGGTACTGATGGTACTGCTTGGCGGAGCTCTTTGCGCACAATATCCGAGATGCCCCCAACACGTGGATGTTGTTCGAGAGAGGGCAGCTTTTGCAGCTCTTCGCGCACGATGCTTCGGATAAGTTCGCGAAGGGCTTCCCTGTCGTTTCCGACCATTGGCAAGCGGAAGTCTATGGCAGCGATGTTCGCAGAGCGATCAAAATGTACAAATCGCTGATTCAAGGCACGCACGATGCTTGTTGCTTCTTTCTCTAAAATCAGCAACAGTACGTGGAGGGTCACGTACAAGGCCAACGAACAGCTGCTCCTTGACGCCTTGCATAAGGTAGCGCACCTTCTTTACCTCCGACATGGACGGATCCGCCCGGTTGAAAAGGCGAGTCATTTCTTCCACAAACATGGCGACGCTTTCATTAGGCCTCTGTGCTCGGGACTGTAGAGCGAGTTCGGCCATCTCTTTTCTTGTATCGTTGCCGAATGTTGCGAGCAGCTGCCGCCGGTTAACCTGCCAGGTGGAAATAGTAGCCTCATGGTTTTCGAACCACATCTTGGGCGGCGTCTTCTAGTGCGAAATAAACATTGTGCAATTTTCGCTCCTCGTCCCACGCATTAAACACAGCGACCCGGTCTTAGCTGGTCAGCCAGTCCTCAACGTCTTCGAACTTGTCACCATGAAACGGCGTGGGCATACGTGGAGTATGGCAGATCAGCTACGAGCGGGTCGCTGGGACATTTTTGGTGGAGCTTCTGGGTAGATTCCATGTACGAAGAGCCTCTGGCTGCCCCCTACGCCCATCTACACACCGTGGACACGACCCCTGTGCACAAGGCGAGCCGTCGCTTGAGAGGCTTAGAACCCGAGTGTGGTCCTCTTGTTTCCCCACCGCGAACCACGATGACTACAGCGGCAATTCAGACCACCACTCAGCTTCCCGTGAGTACCCAGCACCTCCACCAAAAATGTCACAGAAGCCAGTGAAACTGGTTCAGCAGGTTTACTAGGACTAAGTAAAAGCACCGGCAAGATCAGGCACGGAACCGACTGGTGGGCGAGCACCGAGAGCGAAGAAGACGAGCGCGTGCCAGTCTCCCGAGCCCGCCACATGGCGGCGCCAGTACGATAACATTGTGGCAATATCCATACCGTCATGCAGGTGATAGAAAAATGTTTGGAATATAACCAGCCCTTATACATAGCATTCATTGATTACGAAAAAGCATTTGACTCTGTTGAAACATCGCCAGTGATGCAGGCTGATAAGGGTAGATGGAGAATACCTCAGTAATCTGCGATTTGCTGATGACATTGCCTTGCTAAGGAACTCGGGGGATGAACTGCAAATAATCATTGATGACAGACAGGAAAAGTAGAAAGGTAGGCTTGAAAATCAATATGCACAAGACTAAGGTAATGTTCAACAGCCTCGGGAAGGAACAGCAGTTTACATTAGGTAGCGAGGTACTGGAAGTAGTAGGCGAATATGTCTACTTAGGACTGGTAGTAACCGCAGATCCGGACCATGAAAAGGAAATAACAAGAAGAACAAGATTGGGATGGAGCGCATTTGGCAAGCAATCGCTGGTTATGACTAGCAGCTTACCGGTGTCGCTCAAGAGGAAAGTATACAACAGTTGCACCTTACCTGTACTCACCCATGGGGCTGAAACGTGGAGGATAACTAAGAGAGTTCTACTTAAGTTGAGGACAACCCAGAGGGCTATGGAACAAAAAATAGTAGAGGTAACATTAAGAGATAGGAAGCGTGCACAGTGGGTCAGAGCAATAACTTAAGTTACCGACATTCTAGTGGAAATAAGAAGAAATGGGCATGAGCAGGACATTTAGGGCGAAGAGAGGATAACAGATTGGCGGTTAGGGTAACAAACTGGATTCCAAGGGACGGAAAGCGTAGCAACGGGCAGCAGAAAGTTAGGTGGGCGGATGAGGTTAAGATGCCCCGCCGGGGTGGTGCAGTGGTAAGACGCCCGACTACTGTGCCGGAGTACCCGGGTTCGAGCCCGACCTCGGCGGCTGAGTTTCGATGGAGGCGAAACGAAGAGGCGTCCGTGTGCTGTGCGATATCAGTGCACGTTAAAGATCTCCAGGTGGTCGAAATTACTCCGTAGCCCTCCAATACGGCTCCTTTTTCTCTCTATCCACTTTCGCTCCCACCCTCCTCCCTTCCCTTACGGCGCGGTGCAGGTGTCCACAGAATCAAAGAGGGGACATGACAAGGCTGGTGATATCTGTTATATATATATCATCAGCCTGACTATACCAACTGCAGGGCGAAGGCCTTCCCCATATTTCTCCACTTAACCCGGTTCTGTGCTAGCTGCGTCCACTTGACCCCTGCGAACTTGGTTGGTTGGTTGGTTCACAGGAAGGGAAAGGCGCAGTATCTGTCACAGTTGTTTCTGTGCACAAGGTTGATGACTGGGCACGTTGGTATGGGTTCATACTTAACCAGCCAAAAGACGAGACACAGAATCAAAGAGGGACAGGACAAGTCGTGGCCTGGGACGTTGGTGCCCAATTTTACCGGTGGGTGTCCGGCGGCGGGTTTCGAACTGACCACCTCTCGCAGCCGAGACGGGCGCCCAAACCACTCGGCCATGACTTGTCCTGTCCCCTCTTTGATTCTTTGTCTCGTCTTTTGGCTGGTTAAGTATGAACCCATACCAACGTGCCCAGTCATCAACCTTGTCCACAGAAACAAGTGTGGCAGATACTGCGCCTTTCCCTTCCTGTGAACCAACCAACCAACCAAGTTCGCAGGAGACAAGTGGACGCAGCTAGCACAGAACCGGGTTAAGTGGAGAAATATGGGGAAGGCCTTCGCCCTGCAGTTGGTATAGTCAGGCTGATGATATATATATATATGTCCCACCATCGGCACGTTGTTTTTTCTTCTACTTTGTGTTTAATTATCTTTCCCCTGAACAGATTATGTTACTCATTTCTGTGATTACCCAAGTAAACATTAACAAAAAAGAGAAAGTACCATCCCAAACGCTTTCCTTGGCCTCGCCGACTGTTGGCCTCTTCCCTTCATATATATATATATATATATATATATATATATATATATATATATATATATATATATATATATATATATATATGAAGTATATATATATATATATATATATATATATATATATATATATATATATATATATATATATATATATATATATATATACACAAAGATGATTACCACTTCATTTCTTCTTCGTCGACGTTTCGAGCTGGGTTCAGTCTTTCTCAAAGCTGTGGTTGCATTGCTTGAATTTCAATTTTAAAGGTTTGAAAATTGTACAGACGCAGAAAAGAAGGACCACTAAAAAAAAACGAGGAGAAGAAAGACGGTCATGGGGGATCTGCTGAATGCTTTCCTAGCATTCAATAGATCCCCAATGGCCGTGTTTCGTCTCCTCTTCTTTTTTTTTTTCAGAACGAATGTAAGACTAAACCTGCTGGGAAAGCTATGAACAAACAAGTTAACCTTATCTGACACTACGTATATCCTTGCATCGGCGAACTAAGCCACAGCCAATATTATTTTCTAACGTGTATATATTTATATACACAAACCAGGTTTTCCACTAACTTCTGCGTTCACTGTACTTCTGCCAAGGAATAAAAAAAATTAACATTTGAGATAGGCCAGGGGCAGGGTGTAAGAATAATTTAGGTGATGACACTGCAGCCGGCGTGCCGTCCTGGTTGTGTTCGCCGCCGGCGCTGTTTTCGTTTCCCGGCGACAGGTGGCGCTAGTAGGTGGAGGCTCTCGGATTCGCGCTGCGTAGGTTATCGATGATAAGCGTTGCTCGTTTGTCGCGCTCGATATCGTGGTATATAGAAAAGTATGCACAGGCATGAATACACCGGGATTCTCAGTAACAAGACTGATTATCTAAATGAATGTGCAACTGATTTCTCGACGGCGTTTTGTAATAGCTCTGATAGTTAGCATACGTCGAAGCCAGTATATCAATCGTATTTTCTAGTTGCACCCGCCAATGTTAGCTAATTAAAGCAAAAATAAATAAATTTTAGCAGGATTTTCGGGGAAATAGCCTAAGGACAGCTAGCCAAAATGCCGTTCCGAGCTTCGGTCGTCAACCCAGTGATCTCGCGCTGTGCGCTGGCGGTGCGGCTGCCGCCGCTGCTCATCTTCCTCTTTACAAAATAAACGTCCTCAAAGCACCTTGAACCACCTCTAGCTTACACATGTACTTGGTTACAAACTTCTCTCGACACGCGACCCCTACGCAGACTTCTGCTCAGTGTTAAGGCGATGGCGGTTATACTTTGCGCCAGTACAGCAAGCCGTGTGCAGTACAGCTTCTTCGCTTGGTCTTCTTTATAAACTGCTGCATAGTCCTCCCACCTAATCCAACGTCCCTCCTTTTTCAGGTACCTTTGTTGCAAAAGACGGTTTCTGATGCATTTAAAGAGGTGTGGAGCATCAGAAAATGCAAAACCTTTTCGTGTGGAGTCGCTTGGGTGTGTGAAGGAGTTCTGGCAGGCTTCTAGTGGCCCACTTATACCCAGTGTTCGCCACATAGTCCTGTTTGTCGAAGCTCCATCACAAACAAACCCATGAATTTTTGCTCCAGCTTCCTCCATAAGTAAAATTGCCTGAAGGAGCAACTGTGCAAGAATAGTACCCCTCGTGGCACCTTTTGCTGCAAAATAAATTTGGCTGAGCATAACTTTCACCAAAAGGGCAGAACATAAAAACAAGTGCATGGTCTGCAAGCTCGCTACTGTTTTCCGTCTCTGATGCCATACAGACGTAGGTCATTGTCTTTGAGTTGACAGCCTTGTTTTTACGGACTTGCATCTCATCAAAGATGATAATACCATGCCGCTTGAAGTCATCTTTCTTTTCAAGTTTCCTTTTTAAGGCTATGAAGAACTTACTATCAAAGCCTGTTATAAAGCCCACCAATGAGATGTAGCGGTGTATTGTTCGTACTGAAGGCAAGGCGAGAATTTCACTCTCCATCAAGAATCTGTATCCTGCAGGTGACCTAATATGGAGGAGAAGGCAGAGCAAGATCCAGTCATCTGAGTATCTTCTACCTTTTTTTGAGCGAGCTTTGCCTGCAGCTACACACTCTTTCAACACCAGCTTTTGCGCTTCAGGAAGGTTTGCTTCTCTGGAAAGGCGTTCGAGTGTTTCATTACTGATTTCTAGTAGTTTTGATTTGCAGTTAGCCAATTCTTGTTCAAGATTATGTTTTTGTTTTTGAAGCCGCACTTTTGACTTGTAGCAGGCAATCCTGGCGCGCCGCAACATTTCAATGCTCGTTTTTTTTCGATGGACTGGCCGGAATGCGAATGTGTTTCAGTTGAGAATTCTTTTTCGTTCGTGCAGCATGAATACGAAGTACATCTTTTAACTTAGCACATGCATTGCAACTTGTACTCTGTCACTAGTAGGCAACTGTTGTGCCGCCAGGTTCCACATTTGTCAATATATGCGCACTCGGGGCGTATATTATTGTACATTTCACCACTGGGACCACCTGCACACACATGCATTTCATGAAAGACCCGCACTGCACACTCTATATCAGCTAGGGAATTCATGGGCAAACCAGAACTTATGATCTGTACGTTAACAATACGGCCATAAACAAAACATTGCACTGACAAGGAGTCATTAAGTGATGTGGTTACTTCTAGTACTTTTCTATGAAAAGGCGCCTGGTTACTCTCTTTCGGCAATTCTAGCTCACTGAAAACAACAGATTTAACTCCAAATCTGTCAGAAACTTGTACTGCCCAGGCTTCACTTGAGAGTTTAAGGCTGGATGCACAGCATGACAGAGCGGAAATTTTCATTTGCTGTCCTCCGTCCTGGAGGAACAGGGACTCGGTGGGTCGCTGCTCTTGCGTTGGTCCATGACTTCTCTCTTGCTGCGTAGTTTTTTCAGATCAGGAAGAAACTTGTTGCTGAATGAAAAGATATGATAGAATCAGGAATGTTTCTGCCGTCCCAACTAAGCCAAAGTTTCGTTTACGTCACCTATATTATGTCATTACTTCTCTTTAACAAGTCGGTGTTACATGTTTCTTGCTATTTTATTATTTCTTATTAATCTAAAATTTTCCTGTTACCAACCTCTTCTTTAACGCCTGAACGGCACTGAAATTAAATAAATGTTCACTTTCCGGATGCCACCTAATAGTGAGCAAAGCTTATGCGATTACTAGCACACTGTGCTATTAGATGTCCAGTGAGATCCTGGCTAATTAATTATGATCAAATAAATATACTGAAGGGAAGAATCGTATCGTATTTACGATAATTTCCGCTCAGTAGTTATTGTAGAACAATATCATGATTTGTTGCGCCTAGTGAGCTTAGATGAGGCGGCTGGAGGAATGCCACCTGAATTTAAAACAGGAAATTACCTTTTCAGCTGTATGACTAGGTGCGTCGGCAGTGCATGTGCCACTCAATGTGTCAGTATCGTATTGAAAAGTATACTCTTCTTCACGTGGAGAGGGCGCGACGCCGTTGAAATCCAAGCGTGGCCTCTTACAAGGCGCGTCTGTTGATTCGGCATCAGAATGTTTTGAACTCGTTGTGTCAACCAGCAATAAACTTGGTGTATTTTCAACGACCAGGTGTAGCTCTTCAGAAGCATCCGACGCTTCTGCCTGTCCTTGCTTCTTAGGCTTGTGAGAAGTCGGCGGCAGAGCCCGCCGTTTCCGCGGAGGTTTTCTCGTTTTTTGCTGCACAGTCAAGTATCCTGGGCAGTTCGGGAAAATGCCAGGCACAGCGTCGGGTGAGAGCAACGGTTTTTTTTGTGCGTATAGAAGAACGTTCCCCTTGTATTCCGCGTGATATGTTGCAGAGATCACTTCATTCGGGAAGTGCTTTGCGTACACGTGGTCGGTAGGCTGCAAAACTCTATCTGCTCTCGCAATCGCCCGTCGCCACTTTTCTAAACGTTCGGGTTCACGCGGAGCCTTGAAAAGCGACAAACGCTCCGTACAAGTCCGATAACCCGACTTGCAATTCGGTACAAAGCACTTCTTGCCCATTTTGAAGCGCAGCAAGGCTGAGCGCAACTAATTGCACTCGGCGTCACATGCCGCGGCGTGGTATACGTTGAGTGAATCCCAGCAGAATACCAATCAGCCGAACAATGCACTCACTGGACTCACAGGCACAACCAAACACTTTTCGAGAACCCGGAGAAGCCTTCACACACACACACACACACACACACACACACACACACACACACACACACACACACACACACACACACACACACACACACACACACACACACGCACACGCACACGCACACGCACACACGCACACACGCACACACGCACACGCACACGCACACGCACACGCACACACACACACACACACACACACACACACACACACACACACACACACACACACACACACACACACACACACACACACACACACACACACGAGTTTCAGCAAGTACAACCCGCGCGTGGCGCGAAAATTTCCGAACGAACGCGAGCGGGCAGCGCGGGCCCCTGGGCTCCCATACTACAGCGCCATCTGTACCCTTGCGGCGAAAACTACCGCTGATTCAAGGTCATCTGCGAACACAATCTGCCCGCGCCTTCTCTCTGCGGGGAGCGGCGAGTGTCAGCACCTTAATTATTCTTACACCGTGGCCAGGGGATTAAGTTGTGTACACCGGCCAGCCGTCTTGCACACGACATGCAGACGTTTCTTTTAGAAATAAATAGGCAGTTTGTTTAGTTTTTCTATGTTACTTATATTCATTTGGGACAATACACGTAGCTTGGCAAGTTGGAGAACCCTAATTTCATTTATATGCGGTAAAGGAAGTAGCACTTGTATCTTTTTTCCGAGCTCCAAAGACAGTTGCGACTACTAGCAAATTGGCGCTACAGTTGTGCTGCTCTCAACCGTGACTTCATTCAAAAATATTAGTTGCTCCTGGGTCAACATAACACCGCTTACGGCAGCAGACCGTTGTGTCGAGACAGTGGTTTCTTCGCCCGTCTGGGCCAGCTGGCGCATGTGACGGTTGAAGTAGCAGAGAGCACGGCCGGCTGCCTAAGCGGCAGCAGCCATCATCAACTTAGCCCAACAGAGGAATATGGCCGTCGAGTCATGCCTGGAGGTGAGCTGTGTTGATAGCACTCCACTGTTGATAGCAGCACAATCGTGGCACGCGATTGCGCTTGCACGTGATTGTTTTTGAATTTTGCAGGCTGTCTTTGGAGCGAAGAAAAAATACACGCGTAAATAAATAGAAAGGGTGTTTCTGAAGACGCTCTCCGACTTTGAAAACAAAGTTTATTGGTAAACTTACTTTTATGCGAATAAGAAAAATAACGCAACTAAATAATTATTTCTGAAAGGAAAATGGGCTATACTGGGCAAGATCACTGACAACTGTAGGCAACGTGCTTCCCTGGCCTATCTCAAAAGTTTAATTTTTTAACCCTTGGAACAAGCTAACTACGAGACCTGCATGGTATGTAAACGGCAATATACAATGCAACTATAAGAGTATACATATAATATAAGAATATCTGCTTCGGACAGATGACCAAACAACTCGCTGAACTCTGCAAAAAGCGCTGAATAAAAATAGGCCATCCTTGTTGTGCTTTAATCCTCCTGTAAAGTATGGATTTATGACACCTTCAAGGTTATTGGGAATAGAAACCATTTGATACGCGATTGTTTACTTTTAATAATCTGTTCTTGTTGCAACATGCGTATTTTGTGACTTAGGAAATGATTAAATGAATTTGGATTCATTTTCTCAGGTGTAAAAGATTCATAGTTATATGAAGTAAAATATTATGTAGTACTAAGTGCTAGTAACTGTAGTAGTAAGTAACAAATATAACGAGTACAAAAAAAATAAACATAGAAAGCCAGCTCATATTGCTTAGGGACACTAAGATGGCATTAGAAGCTGTTGACGCTTTTACTTCGAGGTTTGTAGTACGCTTTCATGGTTTTCTGCTAATCTGTACTAGACTGTCGGCATAGTATTGTATGTAGGTTTAAGTCGCATAGATGGTGGTATACATATTTCGCAGAAGGTGCAGTGAACTCGCGATCAAGAAGCAACGAGTATGCATAAAACCTGCACCTGCAACTCACGATCTGACAACTTCACTTCAGCTGAGTACCCCAGTTCTAATCCTATGACACTGCGGGCCTTTCACTTTCCACCAGACAATTAGGGTAATTCATGGGAGAATCTGGAGCCTGGCGGACGACACCTTTTCTCTCCACGTTAAAAATATAAGGATTGGATTGCGTGATTCATAGTGTTCGACGCGTCAGAGCCACTCAAGTAATCTGGAACGCTCTAGTGGTGATAAAATTTCGACCAACGGGCGTTCTTTACCGTGCGCGAAGTCAGGGATGGCGATGTATGTGATGTCACATAAGTCACAATCAGTAGTATTTACCTTCGATGTTCACCTGTGTGGTTGTGTTTTTAAATATTTTTTTTTCTTAGCGGAGGCGTTACACTCGTGGCTTCAAATTACAGACGGTTGAGAGCTGGCCGAGTTCATCTTTCATCTTGGAAGGCAAATATCACAATTTGACCAAAATCGACGTCTAACCTCATTGGAGTACAGTCAGTCACTCAGTTCAGTCGTTCAGTCGTGCCCGACTCTTCGTGACCCTATGGACCATTTCACGCCACGCTTTTCGGTCTCTCACTATCTTCCTAACATCACATAACTTCATCTGCAGTGCCTTGAGGATGCCATCTAACCATCGCGTTCGCTGCCTACCCCTTCTCCGGCGACCGTCAACCTTTCCCAACATCAAATATTTCTCCAGCGACTCCTCTCTTCTTATCAGATGACCAAAGTAGCTGAGCTTTAACTTTAGAATTTGACCCTCCAATGAGCAATCAGGGTTTATGGTCAACAATATCGACTGATTTGATCTTCTGGCAGTCCAAGGAACTCTCAAGAGTCTTCGCCAACACCACAATTCAAACGCGTCAATTCTTCGGCGGTCAGCCTTTTTCACAGTCCAACTCTCGCATCCATACATCACAACTGGAAAGACCATAGGACGAGTTATACGGATCTTGGTTGGCAGACTAATGTATCTGCTCTTTACTAGGTGGTCCAGGCTAACCATTGCTCTCTTTCCCAGAAGCAGGCGTCTGCTTATTTCATGGCTGCAGTCTCCTTGCGAGGTAATCTTGGAGCCCAAGAATGAAAAATCTGTCACAGCTTCCACTTCTTGTCCATTGATGCTCCAGGACTTGATAGGGCAAGACGCCATGATCTTTGTCTTTTTAATGTTCAGTTTAAGCCCAAACTTCTCACTCTCTTCTTGTACGCGCATCAGAAGACTCTTGAGTTCCACTTCACTTTCTGCCATTAAAGTGGTATTATCCGCATATCTAAGGTTGTTGATACGTTTTCCAGCAATCTTCACTCCAGCTGAAGACTCGTCCAGACCGGCCTTCCTCATAATGCACTCTGCATATAGGTTAAATAGGCAGGGCGACAGTATGCAGCCTTGCCTCACTCCTTGCTCAATCGGAAACCAATTGGTAGGACCATGCCCAGCTCTGACTGTGGCCTCTTGTCCTTCATACAGTTTCCTGAGGAGACAGATGAGGTGAATTGGAACTCCCATCTCTTGGAGAGCTTGCCACAATCTGCTGTGATCTACGCAGTCAAACGCTTTCGCATAATCAATAAAGCAGAAGTAGATGGGTTTCTGGAACTCTCTTGCTTTTTGTATGATCCAGCGGAGGTTGGCAATTTGGTCTCTAGTTCTTCTGCCCTTGCGAAACCCAGCTTACACGTCCGGAAGCTCCCGATCCACATACTGCTGCCGCCTACCTTGGAGGATTTTCAAAATCACCTTGCTAGCACGCGAAATAAGCGAGATCGTGCGGTAGTTGGAACAATCTTTGGCACTGCCTTTCTTTGGAATGGGGATGTACATTGACCTCCTCCAATCCTGTGCTGTGGCCACTGCAGAGTTGTCCAAATCTTCTGACATCATGTATGCAGAATTTTAACAGCGTCACGGTTGAGGTTTTGAAGCAACTCAGCTGGAATGCCATCACTTCTGCTGGCTTTCTTCTTAGCAAGGCTGGCTAAGGCCCATTCAACCTTACTCTTCAGGATGCCCGGCTCGAGATCAGTAATCACAACCGTCTTATGTTGGGTTTGCACATTTGGGTCCTTCTCTTACAGTTCTTCTGTGTATTCCTGCCGCGTTTTCTTTATCTCTGAGGCTTCAGTGAAGTCCTTGCCTCGTTTGTCCTTTATCACGCCCAGCTTAGCACAGAAGCTTCCTTTGATATCTTTGATTGTCTTATACAGAGCTCTTGTGTCCCTAATTGGCTGTTGTTCTCAACTGCTTGGCACTGTATGTTTGGGAAGGCATTCTTATCTCTCCTTGCTATTTTCTAAAAATCCGCATTGAGAACCTTGTATCTTTCTCTTTTCCCCATAACTTTTGCCATCCTCCTTTCCTCAGCTATTTGCAAAGCCTCTTCAGATAACCAGTTTGCTTTCTTGCATTTCTTCTGCTTTGGAACTACCTTAGTAGCAACGTCTTGTATTATGTCACGAACAGCAGTCCACATCTCTTCGGGGTCTCTGTCTTCTATATTGTCATCATCACTACCAGTTGATGAAAGCGGCAAGCGTGACAGACAGTCAGCGTCAGCATGTTGGCGGCCGCTTTTGTATGCAACAGTGAAGTTAAATTCTTGCGACCGCAATGCCCATCGAGCGAGCCGGCCGCAATGGTCACGAAGATTTACGAGCCAACAGAGCGAATGGTGGTCAGTGACGATGGTAAAAACATTGCCATATAGGTAGGAGCGGAATCGTTGCACCGCAAAAACCACTGCGAGGCACTCTTGTTCAGTAATGGTGTAGTTGCGCTCCGCCTTGCTCAACGAACGGCTAGCATAAGCTATCACGTGCTGATCGGTGCCATGACGCTGGATGAGCACAGCACCAACGCCTACGCCACTAGCGTCGGTGTGAACCTCGATGGGGGCAGAAGGACAGAAGTGACCTAGGATAGGTCCTGATGTCAGAAGGAATTTGAGGTAGCGGAAGGCAGAGTCGCACTCAGTAGTCCAATTGAACGGTGCATCCCGGCCTCGGCGGCAGCTTTTCGATGGAGGCGAAAAGCAAGGCGCCCGTGTGCTGTGCGATGTCAGTGCACGTTAAAGAACCCCAGGTGGTCGAAATTTCCGGAGTCCTCCACTACGGCGTCTCTCATAGCCTGAGTTGCTTTGGGACGTTAAACCCCACAAACCAACCAACCAACCATCTTTGTGCAAAAAGCACGTGAGCGGGTATGCGATGTCAGCGAATCTGGGCACAAAACGGCGAAAATAGGAGCATAGTCCCAAAAAGCTCCGAAGCTGCTTCACTGATTTCGGTGCTGTAAAGCTGGTTACAGCCGCAATCTTCTGAGGATCCGGCCGAATACCATCCTTATCGACCAAGTAACCAAGAACAATTGTTTGGCATTCGCCAAAGTGGCACTTCTTAGAGTTGAGGACGAGGCCTGCTCTCTCAATGCAATCGAGAACGATGGCGAAGCGGCTATTGTGTTCCTGAAAGGTCTTGCCGAAGATCACAACGTCGTCCAAATAGCACAAACAAATTTTCCGCTTGAGTCCGCGCAGAATGGTGTCCATGAATCGTTCGAACGTGGCAGGCGCATTGCGCAATCCAAAGGGCATTACGTTGAACTCATAGAGACCATTGGGGGTCACAAATGCCGTCTTTTCTTTGTCACTTGGGTTCATCGGTATCTGCCAGTACCCCGATCCCAAGTCTACCGAGGAGAAGTATGACGCCGAATGAATACAGTCGATTGCATCGTCAATACGTGGAAGTGGATATACATCTTTTTTGGTGACGGCGTTAAGGCGACGATAGTCCACACAGAAACGCCATGTGTTGTCTTTCTTTTTAACGAGAATAACTGGAGCCGCCCAAGGACTTGAAGATTCCTGGATAACGCCACGTTGGAGCATCTCATGAACTTGATCGTCAATAAGCTGATGTTCGGCCGGAGACACACGATAGGGCTTCTGTCTGATCGGGCGAGAAATTCCAGTATCAATCGAATGATGGATGCGAGAATTTGGAATCGGTGGCTGATGATCTCTGGCGAAGTCGAAAACCGAAACATGCTTGGAGAGCAGGTCTGTCAAAATTCGGCGCTCCTGTGCGCCCAACGCTGTGTTTATCATTGCCTGGATTCGAGACTCTGCAAAATGAGATGTTTTCTCTTCAGGAGCATGGTTACTTAGTGCCGCCACGTAATTCGACACACCTTCCTCGTAATGAGTGAGCCTCATGCCACGAGGCAAGACGGCTGGCTCGTCTGAATAGTTTACAGTCCACAGCAAGGTGTGGCCTCTGGTGACTGAAACTATGCAACGAGGCACCAAGACACTCTTCTTTCCGCAGGCCAGCGTTGTAGGTTCCACTACGGCGTCGAAATTCTCGCTCAAATTCGTAGATGAAATAACTTGAATGAATTCTCCGGACATCGCAGGTACAACTGTATCTTCAGACACAGAAAACGCTCCTAAATCGAGTGACGAGGTTTCTACAAGGGCCGACATCAACGCAGCATTAAGCGAGATCTGTCCACTACGGCAGTCTAACGTTGCACCACACTGTTGCAAAAAGTCTATACCTAGAATTACTTCATGCGTGGAACGAGGCAACACTGTGAATTCGGTTCGAAACGCTTGGCCACCAATCACAACTTTCGCATAGCACACACCCAGAGGCACCAATGATTCACCGCCAACACCACGGAATACCACAGCTTGATTCACGCTAAACATCACTTTATGTCCTAATCGGTTCTTGAATGCTAAACTCATAACAGAGACTGTTGCGCCAGTGTCAATTAGTGCCATGGTGGGGATGCCATCAATGGATACTTCGAGTTTGTTCTTTAACATAAACACAGGCAGAGGTATTGGGAACGTTGATTTTCCGGCGACCTCACCCCCACCGGCCGCGTCTTCTAGTTTCCCGAAGGGGAAGAACGGCGCCGAGGAGACGGAGATTGTCGCTGTCTTTTGGTTGGCGGCGTCAAGCTGCGGTTCGAAGCAGGCGATCCGTTTCGCATCCGTGCCGTGCGGTATGTATCCAGAGTCTGTGTCGGATGAAATTCACTGCCGAAATCATTAGAAACGTTGGGCAGCGGTCGGTGATCTTGTGGTAGTAGGCCCCGCCGACGGCAATACCGGGAGATGTGTCCGGTCATGCCACAGCTATAACACACGGGTTGCTGGCGCCACCGGTCCGAGTAAATGCGGGCGGAAACTGGTTCTGGTTGGCGGTAGTAATCGGGTCGGTATTGCTGACGAACCACCTGGGGTGTGAAGGTGGTTCTTCGGCCGATCCGTGACTGAGAAGTGCTTAAATCGTTCTGTTGTCTGCCCCCGCGAAAGCGTGATGCATTTAAAGCCGGAATCCAGGAAGTTGATGGGGTCGCGGGTTCTGCTTGCAGCGCGCAACCGTCATACTGGTGTTCGTCCCGGCACGCAGAGTCTTTGTCACGCAACAATTCTTCCCGCACAATCCGGCGTATCGGATCAGCCATGGACTCCGGAGCACTGACATCAACGCTCGCAACAGATGTGACGTTGGCCAGTCGCCCAAATTTAGGAGTAATGCGGCGCAACTTCAAGGTTTCGAAAGTGCGGCAGTGCCTGATGAAGTCAGCTGTAGAGTTCAAATTGTATTTGCTGATAAGAAAATTATAGACATCTACACCGATACCTTTAAGCAAGTGCCCCACTTTATCTTCCTCGGACATCCGAGGGTTTACCATCTTGCACAATTTCACAATATCCTCGATATATGCGGTGCATGTCTCGCCAGGTACCTGGGCCCGCTGCATCAACGTTTGTTCTGCGCGTTTCTTCTTCGCGGATCCGTCGCCAAAGCAGTCCTTTATCTCTTCTGTGAAACAATCCCAGCTGGTAAGTGAGTCTTCATGGTTATCAAACCAAACTAGGGCAGTGCCTTCCAAGATGAACACTACCTTCGCTAGTTTAACGGTCGCGTCCCAACGATTGTACCGGCTCACCCGCTCTTAGTTGGTTAGCCACTCGTCGACGTCCTCGTCAGGTTTTCCACCAAATGTGCGTGGCTCGCGGTAGTGCTGCCAGTTGCTCACCGCAGGTGTTGTTCGGTCAGCGTCGCCGTCTTGAGCCATGTTAGGTGGTAGGGGTGGCAAACCAGCGAGCCGGAGGTTTCGTCGAAGACAACGGGGATCCGTGTTGATCTACGCCGCACCTCCACCACAACTGTTACGTACTCAGTACGTAACGGGGGTGTTTATTGGTAGTCTAAAACGCTGCGAGTCACCCAAGGAACAGCAGCACACACCACTGTGTCTTCCGTTTCTTCGTCTTCTCCCTAGCCTCTTCTTTCTTTCCTGACGCCCAGAAGCACGTGACAATATCTAATTCTTGAAATCGATTCTTCACTTCCACAGCATATTCTAATGGAATTTGATCCAGATCATACCTGAAAGGCCTTCTAGTTTTCTGCGTTTTCCTCAATCGAAGCTTAATTTTGGCAACAGGAAGCTGATGATCGCTGCCACAATCGGCCCCAGGCCTTGTTTTTACTGCTTGTATAGCGCTTCTCCATCTCTGCCGGCAAAGAATATAATCGATCTGATTCCTGTACAGACCGTCCGGTGAAGTCCATGTGTACAGGCGCCTTTTGTGCTGTTGAAAATGAGTATTCGGTATGGCCAGGTTATTTTCTTGACAAAACTCTACTAGCCTCTGTCCAGCTTCATTTGACTCGCCAAGACCGGACTTGCCTACAATTCCGGATATTTCTTCACTCCCGGCCTTAGCATTCCAGTCTCCTATGAGAAAAATGACGTCTGATGAGGGAATGCGGTCTAAAAGGCATTGCAGGTCCGCATAAAATCTCTCAACGTCAGCTTCTTCAGCAGTAGTGGTCGGTGCATGGACTTGGATAACTGTTATGTTGAAAGGGTGACCTTGGATCCGAAGTGAAATCATTCGGTCGTTTTTGGGGTTGTACCCTACCACTGTATTGCCCATTCTTCTGTTTACTAGAGAGCGACCCCATTCCTTCTCTTGGATTCGTGCCCACAATAAAAGACATAATGGTCGCCGGAGTTAAATTCTCCCATTCCGGTCCACTCGAGCTCGCTGATACCCAAGATATCAATGTTCAATCTGTTCATTTCTCGCTTGACGACATCCAGTTTTCCTTGCGTCATAGATCTTACATTCCATGTTGCTATGTGATATATTGTCGCGTAAACAGCGACCCTTACAGTTGCGTACGAGGTCCAAGGCGTGGCAAAGGTTCTACGAACAGCGTCAGAGTTCAGGCTCGAGGTTAGCACACTTTTTCTTCCTCTCACACTTCTGCATCTCGGCCTTGCTGCTGCTGTATTCGCACCCGTGCAAGGTGACGGGCCTCTTCGGCACGCTGTAGAAAAGAGGCGACATCATCATTTGGACTTTCGTCTATGTGGGGCAGCATGGCGTCGAGCGTGGTCGTCACTTGTAGGCCGTAAACTAGGCTGAATGGAGTCATGTTGGTAGTTTCCTGAATGGCGGTATCGTATGCAAATGTTACATACGGCAATACTTCGTCCCATGTCTTGTTATGGACGTCCACATACATTGACAACATATCGGCAATGGTCTTGTTCAAACGTTCTGTCAGGCCGTTTGTTTGCGGGTGGTATGCAGTCGTGCGATGATGGTTGGTGCGACTAAGAACAAGGATATGCTGGATGAGCTCTGCAGAAAATGCAGCTCCTCTGTCAGTAATGAGCACTTCTGGTGCGCCATGTCTCAGGACAATTTGAAAAACGAAAAATTTCGCAACTTCAAAAGCGGGAGCACAAGGAAGAGCAGCGGTTTCTGCGTAGCAGGTCAGGTAGTCAGTAGCTACTTTGATACACCTGTTCCCACAGGTGGAAGTAGGGAACGGTCCGAGCAAGTCCATCCCTATTAGCTGGATTGGTCTGGACGGTGGCGTAATGGGCTTTAAAAGACCGGCTGGCCTCAGAGGCGGAACCTTTCGACGTTGGCAGTCACGGCAAGTTCGAACATAATGCGTTACATCGCTTGACAAACGAGGCCAGTAATACCGTTCTTTAATTCTGGATATCGTCCGTGTGACTCCCAGGTGGCCGGATGTGGGTTCGTCGTGGCAGGCTTGAAAAATCTCATCCCTTAAGCTTGCTGGTACAACGAGGAGGTATTGGCGACTGTTGGATGTAAAATTCTTCTTGACAAGAACGCCATCACGGAGACACAGAGAAGACAAAGTACGACGGAAAGGGCTAGGGACCATGCTGCCGGCACCTTGAAGAAAGTCGATTACCTGGCGAAGTTCGGGATCATTCCGTTGGTCATCGGCAAAATTGTCTGAACTAATTGCACTCAGAAATGCGTCGTCGTCACCTGAGGCATCCGAAGCTGGTTGTACAGGAGCACGAGACAGGCAGTCAGCGTCTAAATGCTTACGACCTGACTTGTAGGTTACATTGATGTCGTATTCTTGAAGTCGTAGGCTCCACCTGGCGAGACACGCAGAAGGGTCTTTAAGGCTTGTCAGCCAACAAAGCGCGTGATTGTCGGTCACCACTTTGAAGGGTCTTCCGTACAGGTATGGTCGAAACTTCGAAATAGACCAAACGGTGGCCAGGCATTCCTTTCCAGTGGCAGAGTAGTTTGTCTCAGCCCTAGACAAAGCCCGACTAGCGTAGGCGATCACACGTTGTTCACTGTTCCGTATCTGTACTAGGACAGCGCCCAAACCGACATTGCTTGCATCCGTTTGGAGTTCGGTGTCTGCGGTTTCATCGAAATGTGCTACAACTGGAGGTGACTGCAGGCGACGTTGAAGCTCCTGAAATGCGTCCATTTGCTGGTCGCCCCATGTGAACGGCATATCAGCCTTAGTAAGAAGTGTAAGGGGGGCGGCTATTTTAGAAAAGTTTTTCACGAAACGTCGATAATATGCACATAGCCCAAGAAAGCGTCGCACCTCTTTCTGCTCCTGCGGGAAGGGCGAATGACATCGTTATCTAGCATTCCCTTCACTTGGTCTCGGATGGCAGTACGTTCTTTAGGGGAAACTCGATAAGGCGACTGGCGGAGTGGACGAACAGCTTTGTCTGTAATGACGCGGTGCTTTGCAAGGTGGGTTCGACCGACGCGTGATGATCTGGCAAATGCATTAGAGTAGCGACGGAGCAGGTGCCGTAGTTTCTCTTGATACTTTCGAGGTAAGGCCGGGTTTATATCGTACAGAGGTTCAGTGTTGTCGGAGGGTTCTGTTGCTGAAGCGCTGGTGAAATTGCATTCATAACTAGTGTGTGTCAGTTATGGCGTCGAGATATGCGACAGTTGTCCCTCTGTTCAGATGTTGATGTTCATTGCTGAAGTTCGTGAGAAGAACATCAACTTTGCCATTTTCAACAAAAACAACTGCCCTGGCAACGGCGATGCCTCTTTCAATAAGCAGTTTCTGTTTTGTCTCGACGACACCTTCTGTATCTTGCATTGGGAGGGAACCCACGGAGACCATGATGCTTGAACGTGGGGGCACACTAACATGGTCATCAATAATGTGGAGTGCAGCGGGGAGCATGCTGTTGGATTCGATAGCATTCTCAACTGAAAATCTTACGGACTTATTCTGCAGATCAATAATGGCGCCATTTTCGGTTAAAAAGTCCATACCGAGGATGACGTCACGGGAACACTGAGCCAATACGATGAACGTCGCCAGAAAGGTTTGCCCTTGTACAGTGATCCTCGACGTGCACACTCCCGTGGGCATAATTAAATGTCCGCCAGCTGTGCGTATTTGCGGGTCACCCCATGAAGTTGTGACCTTTCTGAGAGCTTTGGCGAAGTGTGCACTTAGAATTGAATAATCAGCGCCAGTGTCGACTAGAGCAGTGACGTCTACGCCATCAACGGTGATCTGCAGGTCGGCAGTTTGTTGTGTCGGGCGGCGACAGCTTCGTGGGGTTCGGTCTCGACTTCGATGCTCTGAAGAAGTGGTGGGGCGAATGTCGGCGTCGTGGTTACGTTGAGGATCAGCGGAATTTCGTAGCTGCGTCGATTCTGCTGGTGGCCGTATGTAACGAACTGTAGTTTGCAGTGGAGAACTGTCGTGAGTCTGTGGAGGATATTGAAATTTTCGCACTGTAGCAGCCGCACCTCCAGAGGCTGCTGCATCTAATTTCCCCTATGGGGACTTTGGACTTGCTCCTGGCGTCCAGGAGAGCTGTAACGGCGAGGCGACGGAGATCGGAGGCGGCTTGGGCCTGTGTTGGAACGCGAAATGTATTCTGCGATTTCGCGTGGCTGCTGGCCAGGCAACGGACGACGGGCATCAAAAGAAAACCCACGGAGGCCGAGTTCCCTGTAGAGGCAGCGGCGACACAGGTGTCCAGCTTCGCCGCAATGGTAGCACAACGGTTGGTGTTCGGGCGTTCGCCAGATATCGGTCCTTCGGCGGCGTACGCTCGGCCATGAAGACACATGGGCGACCGGTGCGCGAGGCTCGTAGGAAGCTGTCGAAGGCGGCAGGTAGCGGCTGGTGACCGCGGCGTAGCTCAGGGTCTGGGGCAGTGGTGTAGCTACGACGCGGCGACGGGTGCGGGCCCGGTGACGGGTGCGGGCCCGGTGACGGGTGCGGGCCCGGTGACGGGTGCGGGCACGGTGACGGGTGCGGGAACACCCAGCGCCTGTTGTACTTCCTCACGGATGATATCGAAAACTGTGGCAACCTGTGGCTGTGGAGGAATCCGCAGGTATTTGGCCACCTCTTCCCGGACTATCGCCCGGATTGTATCACGCAACGATTCTGACGAAAACTGTATGGCTTCACCTGCACTCGCGGCGTTCATAGACACTGTAGTGCGCTGGTATTGCCGGGCGCGCATGTCAAGTGCCTTCTCGATGGTAGACGCCTCACTTATGAATTCGGCGACAGTTGTTGGTGGACTTCGCACAAGGCCTGCAAATAACTGCTCTTTAACACCTTGCATCAAAAGGCGCACTTTTTTTCTCTTCCGACATGGTTGGGTCCGCGCGTCGAAAGAGTCGCTTCATTTCTTCGGCGTAGGCCGTAACAGTTTCATTTTGTATACGGCACAGTTTCATGTTGTATACGGCTATTTAAAAGCAGTTGCGCTTTTTCTTTGCGAAGCGTGTTGGTAAACATACGCAAGAATTCTGCCTTGAATGTGTCCCACGTTCGGAGTCCGGCTTCTTGATTTTCGAACCATGTCCTCGCAGAATCCTCCAGTGCGAAGTAGACATGGCGAAGCTTCGAGTCAGCGTTCCAGGCGTTGAAGGCAGCCACCCGGTCGAACTGCTCCAGCCAGTCTTCAGCGTCCTCATGGGGCAGGCCGTGGAAATGTGGTGGATCCCGCTGGTGGCGGAGCAGGACAGGAGTTGTCGATACCGGGGGATTCATCGCGCTGACAGAAACGCTTCTTGTTGGTCTGTGGTCAGGGAGAGGACAACACTCGGGAGGCAGGCCTTGCAGTCGGTGGCTGCTCTGCTGTTCTGGGGTCTCCACCTTAGGGGTGCGTCCTGGGCTTGTAGGGGGCGTCCGGCTCATGAAAATCGCACCCCGCACCTCCACCAGATGTCGCGTAAACAGCGACCCTTACAGTTGCGTACGAGGTCCAAGGCGTGGCAAAGGTTCTACGAACAGCGTCGGAGTTCAGGCTCGAGGTTAGCACACTTCTTCCTCTCACACTTCTGCGCTTCTTTGTCGTCAACGCATGCTGCAATATCTCCTTGCAACATCGGACTTTCCGGTCGCTTCCCGACACATCCACAACTGAGCGTCCTTTTGGCTTTAGCCCAGCCGCTTTATTCGTCCTGGAGCTACTGGGAATCGCCCTTTGTTCGTCCCCAGTGACATGTGGGACGCCTTCCAACCTGGGGGGCTCATCTTCCGGCGCCATATCATTGATGGTATTGTGACTGGCCATAGGGTTTTCTCGGCAGGAAATACTGGAGTGGGTTGCCATTACCTTCTCCAGTGAATCACATTTTGTCAGAACTCTCTGCCGTGACCTGTCTATCTTGGGTGGCCCTACACAGCAGAGCTCACGACTTCATCGAGTTTCGCAAGCCCCTCCGCCACGACAAGGCAGTGATACATGAAGGGGTACAGTCAAACCCAATTATAATGATATTGCAGTGTCAAGGAAATGTCAATCTTATATTTGTCAGTAAAAATGGGTTATGCCTTAAACAATCTGGAGCATTTAATGACAAATACAGCTTACCACGTTGATTTCTCTGCAGGAGAAACTCAATAAGCCAGCTTTTACTGTTTCGTGGCAGATTTAGTTCACATCTCTCTGCAGGGTTGGTTAAATACTGCACTACACAAGTCTAAGACTTTTAACGAAATTGAAAGCTTGTGTGGACTTCGACGGTTGTATGGCGTCTTTTGCACAGGTGCTCATCTTTTGCTCATCGTGTCTATCAACACAGGTGATAGATTGAACGATCGCACCATTGATGAAACAATCATTTTTTTTTCTGGATTCTTCGTCAGCATACAAGAATGCTTTGTGTCTCGGGACGCCGTTATCTCACATCGGCGGGAGCTTCATGACAGTTCGTGTTTCTGAAACTTCGCATAAAGGCCGCTTTTCAGAAGCGATTGTTCACTCGAAATCCGGTTAGCTTTGAGGATTGGGGCACAGTGACGACCGAGAAGAATGCGGTGACAGCGCTCGTAAGACGCGCACTTTCGCATTATGAGCTTGGATAGGGTGATATGGCTCTAGTGTTTCCGTGGGTCTGTTTTTTGTAAGATCTCCATTACCAGATTTATTAGTTGTAACCGATAATGTGCTACGACAGCATTGGTAAAAGCAGTTTATTTCACCACCGGAGACTCGAGAAAGGTAACGGCACCATTGAGTCTATTGCTATATCTGTTGTATTGTTCGAAGAGGCAGTGTTAAATGTGGGTTTCACTACATGTCTCAATCAGTGGTGGCCTTCAAACCTAGGTGGGCCACCGCCGAAATATGAATTATTCTGAATTGAACAAAATATGCGTGTAATCTAATTTTAATAAGGCCAAACCCAGTAGTTCCTTCTAAATTTGGTGGGCCACCCCAGTATTTACTTCCCTGGAGCCCCTACGTTAAGAAGTTCAGCCACCGCGAGGCGTGTGATCTTTGGTAGATAAATCCGCTAGGATTAAACAATTAGGAGTGTTTTATTAGAGGGCGTTGGGGTAGTGTCTACGTCTGTTTTAATAAACTTCTTAATACGACTAGAAAAAAATGCGAACGAACTGCAGTATTGCATGGCGTTTCAGTAATGAGTGCTCCAAAGGGTAGTCGCGGTCATCAGTACCATTATATAAACATAAATTCAGCGTATTTGTACATGCACTGCACAAAACGATGTTTATTGAATAAAGAGGTCATTCGTGCAGAATGTTTTGTGTTGTTTCTTGCCAGCAGGCGTCCACTTTCCCAGCCGTGCAGAATTCATCGGCGCGTTCTGTTGCTGTTTTGCGAAACGCAACTGACCTGCTAAACGCTAACAGACACTCGCGGCAGGTGGATGCTTCCGAAAATATGTGGAAGCGATGCGTGAGAACAGCACGCGACAAATTTTCTTTATAAACGAGTGGTAATAAACGGAGATCATGCAGGTACAGTACGGGCTCCTTGCGCGCGAATATACCCGATCGAAGTGCACTGCTGTGGCTAGACTGGCTTGGGCATGTTCTGAGGTTAGCATGAGTGTACTGCTTGTTATAAATAAAATCTCCTCTTTCTAATGGCCATACAATCTTTTCAGGTTTTTTATAGCAGGTTTACCCATTAGCGCATTAACAGCAAGGTGTTCTCGCCTGGATATGGAAAGCGTTACAAAAAGCTTAGTGCTATCAAACATCATAAAAAAAAAACGATTCAGCCAATATCGCCGCCAATATTGTACCTCCACTGTTTCTACGAAAGTGTCAGCTCACTGAATACACCACGCGTTAATGCAACTAGGGGAGCTAAAATGTAATATTTGCCGTGAGCACGCGACCCATAAATTTCTGCGACCGATATTAAAAGGTGCCAGCTTCTAGAAACGCCTATAGATATAAGCCGAGCTCAAATGTAGCGGGATTTTTCAATGAACGTGAGAAATACATTTTGCACTGACTGCAGTATTATGTTTGGTATTTAAAGCTGGCAGCCACACACACAAAGCCTTGTAATCTAAATTTGAGGATTTAAAAGCATTTATATAATCTCAAATCCTTTTTTTGCAACACTAGAATTTTTTTCAGGAAATCTTTTTTACACACGTGTGGCTAGAGTACAGTGTAACACATTTCCCTACCATTTGTGGTTCAATTTTTTTTATTGTGGAACTGGCATGTGCTCCATAGCACTTTCATTGACATGAACGTTGTACTTACAATATTAGTAATAAGTAGCAGGTTCTTAAGCACAAGTACCGAATTATAATGTGATGCCTCATCTCCGTTAAACCAAATTCAAATAATAGCTGCGACGCCAATGTTAGCACAGTGAAAAAAAGACCATCCGTTTGTACCTTGGCTTTTTTTAATGCTTTTATATGCGTGTTTTTGAGAGTGATTTCCGTTAGGGCAACAGCACAAATTTGATGCGTAAATTAGAACAGCGCGTAATTTGTCTCCTAAGTAGGCATTTCGAATTAATATTGTGCTGCAGAAACTCCGAGATCTTTGCACAACAATTAGCATTGGCATTATAAGATATCGAAGATTCCTTATCTTACACCAGATATCTGACAGTGTTTTCCTGTTTGCACTCAAAACTAAAAAGAAAAGCGACATACCTGATAGTAATGATTAAGGTTTTGTATACTTGTACCGAATGGCACATGACCCACGTACATTGGCTCCCGGGTCTGGAAAGTATCCAATTATAACGCACGCTCCCATTACAACATACTCAGAAACATACATGTTCTTAGAAAATCCTGCACGTTCTACATTGCAAAGTGGTGGCATATTTGAGGAGGATCTCTGTAGTCAAAAACAAGTGGTTTATCTCTATATCGGCAATTACAGGAAGGGCTGATAAATTACGGTCCTTTGCCTCGGAGTTATTCTGACGACCTTTGAGCATGTGTATGCTTACAACTAAAGATGCCTGTAACTGTGGTTCACTTTAAACTAAAATAAAGGCCGCCAATAGTTTTGCTTCCACAAATCTGAGCTGCAGAGGCGAAAAGCTAATTTAGAGCATTCTGCTGTGCCCAAAATGACGCGTAGCTCTCCGCATTTATATTTGCGCTACATTTCAGTATGGTGCGATTCAGTAAACATTCGAAAACTCCGAAGGAGCTTTTTATAAAATTTGCATATACGGAGACCTTTTATATAAAAAGAGATAGCCTTCAATATCGAGAACTTGGAAGGTATTTCACCTGGTTATTCGAATAACTCTTTCAAAGGAATACGACTTTATCATTCTCGTTTCAGTTATACGGTACAGCTCAAATTATTCTATTTTCATCAGAATGTTCATATCACACCAAAGCAACAGAAGCATTAGAGCTTGAGACCGAAATCCTTATCGTGTGTCACCCGTTAATAATTAGGGGATTATTAACGATGCGCCTTTAACGGTGCGCCCACTCCCAGACGCCTTCAAAGTGAGTGGGGACAGCTGTTCTGGTCGCAAAGGAGATGCCCTCGATTGCGTGGCCAGCTCAGCCGGAATTCAACTACCTTGTATTGACGGAAGGGGGTGACCGTTTGGTGCTCAGCTTTTGCCGGTTCAAGCCATAGAAAGGATCGGCATCAGAAGTAACAAACAAAACAAACTTTACGCACAGCAAGAGGCGACACAGAGGAATACACACGAACAATAAAAATGCACAGATGAGAGGTTCACAAAAAAAAAAAATGCTAAGCATGCAACTAAAGCGGTATTATAACACAGAGGCTTACAACACAGATGAAACACGACAGAATTACATAAACAAACACCAATATGTTCACCGGGCCCTGTTGCAGTCCGACGCCTCGAGTCACGATGCAGCCGCCATTCAAGACGAGCGCCGCTCCCTCGTAGGTCTGTGGGCTTGCCATGAACGGGTGATCCCTGGGAGTCCAGTTGTCGCACTTGAAAACACGCCGCAATCACCACTGACTCACAAAAGCGCCGCTAACTCCTTAAATTGGGCGCGCTTCGTCTGTGTGTTAAGACATGCCAAGACTAGCGCCCACACACACTTAGCTTTGCTTGTTGAAGCGTTCACTTTTCCTCCCGTCGAGCCACACATCGGCAATGATCAGATGCCATCGAACAGAGACGGCTAGTATCTTCCAGACAGATGAATCACTGTCATCGCCAGGTGATGAGAAAGAGGGTGATGCCGACGCGTATAAAGCTATGCGCTCTCTCGCGGGGGCAAGGAGGTGCTTCTGGAATGTCGTGGAAACTTCAATGCGGCGCTGCGCGGGCGGGCTTCGCGCCGAGCCAGCTTAATAAAAATGAGCGCCGATTTCGTGATACTGCCCCCCTCTTAAAGAATATTGTCCTACAGTATTCCCAGCACACACGAACATCGTGTGCACATGCATCCGCTCACAAACTTCACGGGCAAATGTACATTCACGTTCAACATGAGCGTTAAGAACTCAACTGAGTTTCCACCGCATAGCACAGTGATATGCCAGCCATAAACTTGACATTTAAACTCCAGATACATTCAGCATATGCCGATACTCGGCAACACTGCGACGCACTCTTACAACAAGAGTCGCACAAACTCAACCATGAAAACTTTCAAGTACAGACCCCTGCACTTTGATTCACACTACACGCGCCATGTGGCAGCGTTCAATATACATAACATATCACAACCAATTCCTCAATCGTGGGTTCCATTCCGAACATAGATAAAGTTTCCGAGCATTATTAAAATCTGGTATCAGCGCGTGAAATTCTTCTTTCTCTATGGGATGTGGGCTCTAGCATTTGAGGTGCTTCCATGTTCCTAGATCGGCCTATTGCATTATCCTTAAGGCATGACTGTGAGTCACCTTGTAGATCACGCAATTAGTGTGTGCCAATAAACGCCCCTACAACCAGTGGCGCCGACGGATACACAGGAACCTGCGCCAACGCACACAGACTCATAAAGAGAACCACTGTAGTGGTACTTTTCCTTAGGAAACGAGATTCTTTCTTTCGGAAGCCGAATATCGCTAGCAGAGCAAGTTCGAGTAGACAAAATCCTTGAGACACCTGCATCAACGACGGCCTCGGTGTTCCCGACTACGTTTCCTGTGTCGTCTCTTTCTTTTGGACTTCCTCCTGAGGTGTTTTCTTTTCCCTGTTATTGTCTCGGGGATTTACCTCCGCTTTCCTCGTCTTCCCTTTTTCTAAGTCACTACAGCGCGCAGGCGCGGAACTTCAATATCGGTCATCAGGAAATTTCGCCCCCTTGATATTGCCCAACACCATGTCATAGATAGGGCGTTCCGTGCAAAATGCTCCCAGTTTTCGTTCGTAGTATGGCGTCTTCACATAGAGATTAACCTTCGGTAGCAGCTGAATTGAGCCGTCAATCAGCCTCACCGGGCTTTTCTCATCAGTCAGATCGCTCTCCTGAACCAAGCTTCGTTTAAAAAAACACGCACTGCTACCTGTGTCTCGTAGAACAGAAACTGATTTTCCTCCGATCTGTCCCCTCGAAACCGGCATCCGATTCAACGTAGATCCATGCTGCGTTTGTACTACGGCATTCACTGCCCAGATATTCTTGCCCTTATTCGGAGCAACAACCCTCTCTGCTTCCTCTTCATCTAGGCCATGCACCATGCGGACATTCTTGCTCTTTTTGAGCTCAACAAAACCATCGGCATCTTCTTCCTCTAAGCGACGTTCCGACTCTGACACAACCCTCGCGCAAGCCGCTTGGGTGGCCGCGCATGCCGCCTTGTCATCGTCGGGAGACATCACTTTGTGGCGTTTCTGCCCACATTTTCAACTCGCGGATGGATTGTTGGTTGCGAGTTTGTGGCAGTTGGGTGCATAATGGCCTAGCTGTCCACAGAGATAGCGCCTCGGTGGTGACTTTACTCTAGGTTGTGTCTGCCGGAATTGGGGCTTTCGAGGGTTTTCAAAATTTGCATTCTTGCTCAAATTTTCACTTCTATGTGCTTCCAAATACTGGTCTGCGAGATCCATCATTTCATCCAAGCTATGAGCTTTCCTTTCTTTCAAATATCATGACAGACCAGGGTGACAGCTGCTCAGGAATTGTTCCTTAATTAGGATTAAAAGTTTAGTCCAGCGGTCAAAACAGTGACTGAATCGCGCAACATACTGTGTTGCCGTTTCGCCATCCATAGGCTTTTCAGTTCTGAACTTCTCACGAAATTCATTCTTAGTGAATCTAAACCTTTTAAGACTGTTTGTTATAGCTGCCTGCCTCCTCAGGAGGAAGTCTTCTGAATAAACGTAATGCTTCGCCGCTAAGGCACGCACTCAAGAAGTTGGTACATTCACTGTCTGGCAATTTACATTTATGGTGATCCTTTTGAAGCACAAGAGAAACGCGTCGAGATCGTCTCTTCTCTCGTCACATTTCGGGATCAACTTGCTAGAGTCTTTCCGCAAGCTGCTATGTCCTTCACTGGGGCTATGCATTTCATCTAAGCCGTTCTTGTTCCCTTAACGTTTGAGCTGAAGTTTCATACTAAGTAATTCCTTCTCCTGCTTAAATTCCTCCTCGCGCTCTTTTTGAGCCCTCTCTCTTTCTTCCTCAGCTTCCTTTCATGCCTTCTCCTTTTCCTTTTCTGCTCTTACTCTTTCTTCTCCGGCTTCCTTTCGAGCCATCGCTCTTCCTTTTTCTGCTCTCTCTCTCTCTCTTTCTCCTTTTCTCTATGTCTAACCCATTTTTGCAGTTCGATACCGGACAACCCCAGTTGGGTGCCAACCTCAATCAGCTCTTACATATTTATATCTGAAGCGCGAACCGTCTGGGTGCAGCCTAAGTCTGCTTAGCGAGGCTCCCCTAACCGCTTCCGCGTGGCACTATCTCGCGCTATCGCTCTGCTGCTACACAGTTTACGACCTCTTCGTAGACTCTTCCAACTCGTTCTCCGTCCTCTGAGCTTGAGTGCACCAAACGTCCTCTCGCGGACGCCAGAATAATTCTCACCCGCTAGGGGATTAATAGCGATGCGCCCTAATGATGCGCACACTACCAGACGCCCCTACAGTGAGTGGGGATAGCTGTTCTGGTCGCAAAGGAGATGCCCTCGACCTGCGTGGCAAGCTCAGCCGGAATTCAAATGCCTTGTTGTAACGGAAGGGGGTGGGCGTTTGGAGCCCAGCTTTCTGCCGGCGCAAGCCAGAGTAAGGGTCGGAGTCAGAAGTAATAAACAAAACAAATTTTATACACGGCAAAAGACTACACAGAGGAATGAATACATATGAACACTAAAAATGCACAGACGAGAGGTTCCCAGAAAACAACGCTAAGGATACAACTAAAGAGATTATTAAGACAAAGGCTAACAATACACGAGAGAGTCATAAACAAACACCAAACTGTTCAATGAGCTCTGATGCAGTCCGACGCCTCGAGAGGCACGATGTGGCCGCCATGCAAGATGAGCGCCGCTACCTCCCAGGTCTGTGGGCGTGCCAGCAGAGGGTGATTGCCGGGAGTATAGCTGTCGCACTTTCGAACACGCCGCAAACACTGACTCCCAAAAGCGCCGCGCCCGCTTTAAATAGGGCACGCCGCGTGTGTCGGTTAAGACACGCCAAGGCTAGCGCGCACACGCACTTAGCTCCGCTTGTGGAAGCGATTCCTTTTCCTCCCGACGAGCCACGTGTCGTCATTGGTCAGATGCCATCGAATATTCCGGAGACGGCTGGCATCTTCCAGACTGATGAATCACCGCCATCGTCGGGTGATGAGAAAGAGGGTGATGCCGACGCGTATAAAGCTATGCCCTCTCTCGCGGGGGGAAGGAGGTGCTTCTGGAATGTCGTCAAAACTTCAATGCGGCGCTGCGCGGGCGGGCTTCGCGCTGCGCCAGCCTAATAAAACTGTGCGCCGAATTCGCTACATCGTGCCACTGTACAAATAAAGGGCGTAGATTAACTGAAGTAGGCATGGTGCCTTGGCTTTTACCCACATTGCAGCTGAGTAAGCGTTATAGGTTTGCTTCTGCTCGCATTGATTTTGGAGCAGTGCTATTAGCGGCAGTGAACAAAAAAAAATTGCAGATCGCTTCAGGTGTACCAATATTTTAGGTACATGCTGGTTTTTAGATGGTTATTCCTACCTCGTTGAATTGATAAGGGCTCGTAACTTCAGTGAAGGTGAATGCCACCGAACAAATATCGCCATGGAAGATTTCGCAGCCTAGCGAGAGGGTTTGTCGCATGCCATTGTTCGCTCCAAAGTAACCGGCGTCCGTCAATGGGTAAACGATGGGCTGCAAAAACATGAAAGGGGTAATTGAGAAACGCCTTCAGTAAAAAAAAAAACGACATTTTTAATCCGGTAGCTCAAGCCGGAATTGCAGGCCCTCGTCCCACGCACAGAATTCTTGGTGACAATTTCTGTACGTATATCTCATGCAGGCTAACACTTGAAATTTATTCGTTGTAAAACAATAATATTATACATCAGTTTCTTATTGAACTCCTTGTTAGTCTTACACTTTTAATGGCGTAACATTTATAAATCTTTTTATCAGCACGTAACTTTTTGTTTTGAAAGTATTAGCAGCTCAACGTTTTTATGTTTCCTTCCGTTTGAAGTTTCAATAATCTACTCACCTGCTGAAAGAGGTCCAAATCAAAAATTTAGATGTGTACGGCTCATGTATACCTTCTATGTTAAATTTATAGCTGTCCGACAGAGCGGCGTGTACATTTAAGTTTCTGAAATATAAGCAAAAAAGAGGGCGAGGAATCAACATTCGGTAAACGCGAAGAGGGACGGAAATTTAATACGCGCACAACTGCTTTGGATTGGAATGGCTGCTACGGAATAGCGATTTCGATGGCTTTGAGGTCGACCTCAAATCAGTGACTTCGTGCACGCTGAAATAAAGGCGTGAAAACCGATCAATGTTTCACGCCTTACTTGAACGCGCTGATGCACGAAAAAGCCACCTTTACAACAAAGCAGTAACTACACTAGCGCTCTTTACGTTTGTCCTTTGACCTTGCCTACTTGGCTCACGCAACAATTTCCCAGCTCACCCGTTCGTCTTCTCAACTCTGAGTGTTTCAATCCCTGGTTCGCTGGTCACTTTTTTTTCTTGAAAGCTGGTCACTTTTTTTTCTTGAAATCAGAGGTTCCCAAATTGAGTTCTGCGAGCTTCTTCTGAAATGTCCCCAACAATCATCACTTCCTCTGTACCAGTTCAATAGAGGCAAACACTAAGGTTAAAAAGTTTCGTGAAACATAAAAGAATCGATGAACAATAGTTTAAGGTGGTGCGCCAAACCTCCATAATCAATCAGTGAACTAGCACACACAAACCTTTTAGTTAATCTGCGTTGTAAGGAGCTTTTTAAACTAAATGGGGTAACTGATGATAGTGAATAATGCGGGCAACGAATTTATTTTACACGTGCTTGCAAAATATGATTGTGCTTATGTGACCGTACTGCAATAAAACACCGAGACTTTTTGGCAGTGATTATAAGGTGAAGATAACTGAAGGGTGCTGGTCTGCTTGGAAGGAATTTGGCACAGTGACTAGTTCATTCAAACCTATTATAGTACGTTAATGTTTCTCGAATAGTACCTCAGTTTCGCTGCGTTAAAATAGAGGATATGTTGACGGGAGCGTCGGTGTCGGTTGCCCACCGGCGAACTTGGCAGCATGCGAACTAACTTTTTCGTTACTTGTATGTCTACAACTCGTACAAAATATGTAAAGTGTGCTTGGCACATGCTCTAGAAAACGCGTTTTTGCGTTCGTGCGTTCGTGCAGTCGTGCAGTTGGTTTCCTGCATTGATGGCTGTTGGGCTTTATTGAGGCAAAAGGTTTGAGAACATTTGCCATAGATCCACTGGAGCTTTTGATATGTTTCTCGTACACATCACTCGTTCGTATTTTTGTTAGCTTGCTTATCGCACTCGTTCAGTGAGTTGTTAGCACGTTTGTGAAATGTTTGATATGTAAGCGACTGGAAACTGAGACGTATAAATGTTAGGAGCATGCTGTCGCCTTTCTTTTTGTAATGAACTGATCAAGAATTTCCCCCAAGTTTTTTTTATAATTTCGCCCGTTCGCTTTATCGTACGTGGGAATGCTTTGCGACATGTTTTGAGCATTTTGCTTGCCTTATTTACTCTAACTAAATTGAGGAAATGATGTTTGCTGCTTGCCTCCGATGGAATAACATAGCTCAATGGCCGGATGAAGCGTTTTTAATTGACCGCTTTGCAACATTAGGTGCAACTTGAACCTTTGTAAAGAAGACAAAGAACTGAAAACGCTGCGGCATCGCCATCACCATCGCTGGGCTCCGGCGCCCATCTCGCTCGCGCTGAAGCTGTGCCCTGCGGCTGGTATCCCGATCCTGCTGTGCCCGATTTACTGCCAGCGCTAGACCTTCAAACCATCTATTAAATCCACATTTCACTTGGTGGAGGTCAAGCTGAGGTTCCCTGTACCAATCTCGCCCTGGAACTTCGAAGCAGAACGTTGACTACCCCAATGACGGAGCCTACTTCATCGCACCTACATCCGCCAATCACCTGCACAGGTTCCCTTCGCCAACGGGACCCCGCTACCTTCAGTGGAAGCAGCGATGACGACGTCGACGATTGGCTGTCCACTTACGAACGGGTCAGCCGCCACAATAACTGGGACGACAATCGTAAGCTTAATAATGTCATCTTTTACTTGAGCGACGTCGCTAATCTGTGGTTTCGAAACCACGAGTCCGACTTTACCACCTGGGCGCATTTCAAGACCAAATTTTCTGATGTCTTTGGCCGCCCCACCGTCCGAAAACTCCGCGCGGAACAGCGTCTTCGATCGCGACTACAGCTGCCCGGTGAATCGTTCACCAGTTACATTGAGGACATTGTTGATTTGTGCCGCCGCGTTGACCCGACCATGACCGAGGCCGTTAAAATACGTCATGTCCTCACAGGAGTTAATGACGGCGCTTTCAACATGCTCGTCGCCAAAGGCCCCACTACGGTCAAAGAAATATACGACCTCTGTCAAAGCTACGACGAACTCCGCAAGGAACGTGTTTTTCTTCGCCAGTCTCAAGCATCACTTGCTGAACTTGCCGCGGAGAGGGAGTCATCTAGCCTCTCTGAAGACATCAAGGCTTTTGTACGGCAGGAGGTCGCGCGGCAGCTGTCTCTGCAGCCATATATTAAGGAGTCGACACCAACTGGCCTTGTCCCGGAGCTTCGCCGTGCAATCCAGCAGCATGTGTCTGAAGTCGTCCCTAATCCTGTTCCTCAATCAGCTCCGGCCGCACCCTCAATGCCGTACCCCACGCCCACAATGTCATCGTCCGGCGTTGCGCCACTGAGCTACGCTCCAGCATTCGCGCCGGCTCCTCCTCAAGTATTGCGTCGCACGTATGCCGAAGTCACTTCAAGTCCACCGCCTGAGCCAGCATATGCCTATGCTTCGCCCCCCATGCGGTCCGCACCAACAGCTTTTGCTCCCCCCTTGCGTCAGACACCATCTCCATGGCGCACTGCAGACAACAGGCCTATTTGCTACCACTGCGGCATCCCTGGACACACTACACGCTACTGCCGGCGCCGAATAAATATGGCCTTTGCTGCACGGCCTGCGCCACCTTATTTGGCCCCCCAGTTCTCCGTTCCATCGGGTCCTCCAACAGCATCCCCCGATCCTCCGGACTTCCTGCCTCGTCGTTCGCCATCACCACATCGCCGCTCCATTTCGCCAATGCGCCGACGACCCGCTACTCAGCCGGAAAACTAACCGCCGCAGTTCGCGAGGCACGAACTGCGTATCCGACAGAATTTCAAAGTCCTCGTCTTAATCCCGCGAATGTTACTGCTGTCATCGTTGAAGGTGTTTATACTCTTGCGCTCGTCGACACCGGTGCCGCTGTATCAGTCATCAGCCAAGAACTCTGCCGCTCCCTCCGAAAAGTGACTACGCCCCTCGAGGGACTATCGCTTCGTACCGCATCCGCTCACAGTATACAGCCGACAGCTGTCTGCACTGCTCGCGTTGTCATTGCTGCAGCCTTGTACATCATCGAATTCGTCGTCCTCCCCACATGTTCTCATGACGTCATTCTCGGCTGGGATTTCCTGTCCAAGCATCATGCTATCATTGACTGCGCCAGTCCTCAAGTAGAGCTCATTGAATCGAGTGATGCACCGTCTGATGCCCTGCTCCACGAGCCGCGTCCTCGTTTTGCGGCCAAACTCTTCGTAGCTCATGACACAACCATCCCACCCGTTAGCGCTGTTCTGGTTCCCCTCACTGCCTCTTTTACTACCGCCGCGACAGTCCTCTTTGTGCCCTCTAATGTTGTCTGCCGCCGCCGCCACTTACCGCTACCGTTTGCCGTCCTTGACATGAACAACGGCGCTAGCACACTCCTGGTAGCCAATCCACTTGCGTCTCCCGCTATGTTGATCGAAGGGGAGTGCCTTGGCCGCATCGAGCCCGTGGACCTTCTGTTCGCCTTTGATGATGAGTCGTTCCCTGTTTGCCAAGTTGACGCCTTGACCCCAACTCGTGTGGCTTCCGATCCGCTACAACGGGACCTTTTTGACCATTCTGTAGACAGCGCTCTAGAGCCGCGCCACCGCGAGCAACTTCTTGATCTTCTACGCCAATTCCGCTCCTCTTTCGACATCCCGCAGTCTTCCTTGGGTCGCACGACGACCGTTTCCCACCTCATCGACACTGGCGCTCATCCACCTCTCCATCAGCGGCCATATCGTGTGTCCCCGACTGAGCGCCGTGTTATTGCCCACCAAGTCGATGACATGCTGCAACGCGGAGTAATTAGAGAATCCTGTAGCCCAAGGATGGCTCCATAAGATTTTGTGTTGATTATCGCCGCCTAAACAAAATTACTCGTCGTGATGTGTATCCCCTCCCACGAATCGACGATGCCCTAGACTGCTTGCAAGGCGCAGAATTCTTTTCCTCACTCGATTTGCGCTCTGGATATTGGCAGGTGCCCATGGCAGAGGAGCATCGCGCTAAGACCGCCTTTATTACTCCAGACGGACTATACGAATTTAATGTTATGCCATTCGGACTCTGTAACGCCCCGGCCACATTTGAAAGAATGATGGACACTGTACTGCGTGGCCTAAAATGGAACATCTGTTTATGCTACCTCGATGATATCGTTGTCTTTTCAACCGACTTCCGGACCCACCTGACTCGACTTCGCCAGGTCTTCACCTGCCTAACCCGCGCTGGTCTTCAACTGAACCTCAAAAAGTGCCGCTTCGGTGCCCGCCAGCTCACAATACTCGGACATGTTGTGTGCAAAGATGGAATTCTGCCTGATCCTGAGAAGCTCCGCGCCGTTGCTGACTTTCCGAAACCGACCACTTTGAAACAACTGCGAAGCTTCGTGGGCCTCTGCTCGTACTTTCGTCGTTTTATTCGCAATTTCGCAACCATCATAGCCCCCCTTACACAGCTCTTGAAAGGCACCCCTAACCTCTCCTCTTGGTCGCCAGCCTGCGATGATGCATTCGCGACACTGCGCAATGTTCTGACGTCACCGCCAATCCTTCGCCATTACGACTCTACTGCACCTACAGAACTTCACACCGATGCCAGTGGTGTCGGCCTCGGCGCCGTCCTCGCCCAGCGCAAGCCTGGCTTCTCCGAATACGTTGTCGCCTACGCAAGCCGTGCTCTTACCAAAGCCGAGTCCAACTACTCCGTTACCGAAAAGGAGTGCTTAGCAATCGTGTGGGCTATAACGAAGTTCCGCCCTTACTTATACGGCCACTCCTTCAAGGTAGTTACAGATCATCACTCTCTCTGCTGGCTCGCGTCTCTCAAGGATCCGTCTGGCCGACTCGGGCGCTGGGCTCTCAGGCTTCAGGAATACGAAATCCGTGTAGTGTACCGCTCTGGCCGCAAGCACTCTGACGCCGACGCTCTTTCTCGGTCACCGGTGCACTCGCCTAAATCATCGTCCCCTCCTCAAGCATCCTTGTCAGCACTCACCATTGAGGATATGCCTTTCGAGCAACAAGATCCTTGGGTCTCTAACCTGCTAGATATCCTTGGCACTACTTCCGCGGCTACGCATCCTCGGGCACTCCGCCGACAGGCCTCCCATTTCACCATTCGGGATGGCCTTCTCTACCGAAGGAACTACAACTCAGACGGCAGAACGTGGCTTCTTGTCATTCCGCGCCACCTACGCTCCGAGGTTTGTGCCCACCATCACACTGACCCGCAAAGCGCTCATGCCGGCGTGCTGAAAACCTATGATCGAATTCGTCAGAGGTACTACTGGCGGGGAATGTACAATTTCATACGGCGCTACATTCGCTCTTGTACCGCCTGTCAACAACGCAAGACTTTTCGCCACCCCGCTGGCCCTCTTCAGCCTTTACCGAGTCCAGCTCGCCCGTTTGATCGCGTGGGAATCGACCTTTATGGTCCGCTACCATGCAGTGCCGCTGGTAATCGATGGGTGATCGTCGCCGTCGATCATCTAACCCGTTACGCCGAGACTGCTGCACTTCCCGCGGCGACAGCCCGAGAGGTAGCCCATTTTCTTCTGCACCACTCCATTCTTCGACACGGCGCCCCTCGCGAGCTACTCAGTGATAGAGGTCGTGTCTTTCTTTCCGAAGTAGTTCAAAAGCTCCTGTCGTCTTGTAAATCGATACATCGGGCTACAACTGCGTACCACCCACAAACAAACGGCCTCACGGAGCGCTTCAACCGTACGCTTGGGGACATGCTCGCAATGTATGTTACATCTGAATCGGGAAGCTCCAACTGGGACCAGGTATTGCCATTCGTAACGTTCGCGTACAACACTGCCACCCAAGCAACAACTGGGTTTTCGCCCTTCTTTCTCGTATATGGCCGTGAACCATCTTGTACTCTGGACACAATTTTGCCATACCATCCAGATGCCTCTGAGTACAGTGCTTTGTCAGATATTGCACAGAAGGCCGAGGAATGCCGTCAGCTAGCTCGCACGTTCACCTGCAACACTCAAGGCTATCGCAAAGATCATCATGATACCGATACCCCTGCTCCCACGTTCCTGGCCGACAGCTTCGTTTGGCTATGCGTTCCTGCCACCAACAAACTAGACACCAAATACCATGGACCTTATCGCGTCTTGGAACGCACATCCCCTGTGAACTACGTCATCGAGCCAGTCACCCCTTCTTCCGACCACCGCCGTCGCGGCCGCGAGGTTGTCCACGTTAGCCGCCTCAAGCCATATTACAACCCTCTGGTCGTCTCTTCTCCGTGAGTCGCCAGGATGGCGACTTCTTCACGCGGGCGAAATGTAAAGAAGACAAAGAACTGAAAACGCTGCGGCATCGCCATCATCATCGCTGGGCTCCGGCGCCCATCTCTCTCGCGCTGAAGCTGTGCCCTGCGGCTGGTATCCCGATCCTGCTGTGCCCGATTTACTGCCAGCGCTAGACCTTCAAACCATCTATTAAATCCACATTTCACTTATGTACCCCCGCCGGTGTGGCGCCGTATTTAAACCGCTAGACTACTGTGCCCAAGCAAGCGGGATCAAAACCTGGCTTCGACGGCCGCATTTGAATGGAGGGAAAACGCTAGGCACCCATTTGCAGTTCGATGTCAGTGCGCGTTATAGAACCCCAGGCGGTCGAAATTTCCGGAGTCCTCCACTACGGCGTCTCTCATAGCCTGAGTCGCTTTGGAACGTAAACCCCGAAATAAAATCAACCTTATATTCCCTAGGTTATCAAAAATACAAATACAATGCATCAATAGCATTAACACGACAATGATTTCTTATGATCTCAGCTTCTGCATTGATGCGGTAGACACGTTGTAAGAGTAAAACCTTAGGGTGATTCTTCTGTCGATGACGGAGGAACGTTTCAGGCCACGCGAACGCTTTGCGCGGCACAAACGCGCCAGTTGCCGTTCGATATCAGCTGGCTCCTGTCACAATGGCGTCGTCATTCATGTTTTTGTTTTCTTCCAGCGAAGAGCAACTGTGAAACTGAAATTGTCGATGCGATCAGCGGCCCTGGTTCGGTGAAGCGTGGCTGGTTCTTTATCGTTTCACATCCGGGCAGAGCCTCGCCCATAGTATGTCCGCACGTAATTATTCCTACACAGTGAGTTTGTTTCACACCACAGCTTGAAAGGAGGAGGAAGATGAGGAGGAATGGCAGGGGGGTTAACCGGTAAACGAACTGGTTTGCTATCCTCCACTGGGGGAGAGGGTTTTGTGGGTATAAAGGTTGTGGGTGAGAGAGGGATGGGTGATGACAGTACAGTCACATCACAGACAAGTCACATCACATAACGTCACAGTCATGTCAGGTAACATAAAAAATCATAGCCTTTCGATCAGTCCTGTGCTTTTCATAAAGCGGAGCAGTGCCTGGAAGGCCTTCACCACAGACGCTCGCCGTGGCCAGGGACCTAGGATCTTAATTTAAGTTAGTGGGCATCCATCTAGACGCTCCAGCGCACGACATAGGTACTGTCTCTCCTCGCTGTATATGGGGCTCTCACAAAGAATGTGGCCAATAGTCTCGTTGCACCCGCAGCTTGTGCAGGCAGGGCTATTTGTCATACCTATCACAAAAGAATAAGAGATTGTAAATTCGACAACAACCCAAAGCTGCGCACGTGTTGTCCGCGTTTGAGGGCTTGCGCTTGCTAGGTTTGTAAGACACAGTAATATTTGCGGTGTTTTTCGCAACCGCTGCAATGGTCATCAATGTCATTGCAACCAATATATGGGGTTGTATCCCACCAACGCGTCTGAGGAGCGCACTCAATGCAACTATTTCGATCATAGTCCAAGCAGCCATAAACGTATTGCTGATCTCGGTAGGTAAGGTTTCGTTTTGCAGCAGGTTTTACGGGCTATATTCCAATACTAGATATATTGTCCTACATACGAAAATTAGGTATCCTAAAAAAAAACACGTTTCAAAATATACATTTTAGTTCTGTTATATTTTTTCTCCGCGGGAAATTTGCGGGCTTATCATTAGTCCAAGTACTGTGTATTCTGCTTTTATATTCGCGCGTATAGTGTGAGTTCTGAACGATTTGGGCGCGCAAGAACGCTGTGTGAAACATTTCACGCAGCAAGTTTTTTTACTTATGGGCTATTGCATATTGAAGGCACTTAGTATGTGCGCTCTACTCTTTTCGATCTAGTTCAGAAATGTGCGTATTTTTGTTCAACCATAAAAACCGTTTTAAAGCTCTATTCTGCGTGCGTTAATACTTCATTATGCAGGTGCTTCGTGACAGGCTGGTGTAAAACCTACCAAAATTCTCTGGGTACAAACAGCCCGTACTTCAAGGGAAAGCTCTTCCTGATAGGGTTTATAGGAGGCAATGCCGCCAGCTTTCTGCAGAGGCGCTCTGTTTCTTGAATGAGGAATATATTTTTAATATTTAATAATAAATATTTAGGTGTTTATTCCTGATGGAAATTTTATTTCATGCACTGTTCTTTGCATTTAAGCATGTGGCATTAGCAGCTTTAGGTTTTAAAAGAGCGCGTAACTGCCCTCTTTTTTTTTTCTGGAGTGAAACGGGCCCATAGACAGCAGGAACACAGATACGCGCCGATAGAAGCACAATGCCCTCGGGAATGCATACCTTGAGAAAAATTATACTAACTGCAAATAGGAGAAAACTGAACCAGGCACAAGGATTCAGTTCACATGCAGTACTGTTCACGTAAGCATGTAAACATCATTCTATATTTATTGAAACTGATTTAAGATACTAGTCCATACATACGTGATTCAGAAGAGAACTATTCAAATGTCTATGATTGGCTGAATTGCCCTCGAAGCAACAAAAAAAAAAATAGAGTGGTCGGAAAAAAAAACATAATAGGTAAGATAACAGCCAATAAGTGCTGGTAAGCCAGTGGTAAAAATATATTTCCTGATAATGAAAGGTTTAACACGTAAAGACAATGGATTCTGCTATAAGAATACTGCGGCTCGAGGCTGAGCTCTGAAGCCTGCCGTACTTCCTGTGCTGATGTTATTTTCATGCATTATATACCATAACGTAAAACATGTCGCCTCGTATTGCAGCTAGTGATGTTTTCGTGCGCAGTGTTTAAATTGTTCTGCACAGACTGCCTTCGTACGCAGATTGTCGCTTCAGAGACAGGTGCAGCATCATTGACACAAGAAACATATTTCTGCAGTTATGGAGAATTCCGGCCCCGATGTGACAAAGAAGATTGTAGCTGCAGACAGGTTATATATTCTAGGGAACATTTAAGCTCCGCCTTCAAGACTATGACACGAAAGCTTAGGCTGCAAACCCACTAATAAAACACTGCTTTAACCAAGCCATATCAACATGCCCGCGTAGCCTATAGCGTGCCTGACTCAGCATCACAGATTACTGGAAGTTGTATTCTTATTCCACCAATTGCCACCGAAAATGAACAACCCACGTTGGCTGCTCCAAACTTTCGGTATCACTTGTTATCATTAAGCCCCAAAAGCGATCTATAATTGTGGGTCCAGCCATGTCACCTACCAGGGCCATGCTCATGATTTTTTTCTCAAAACGCCGAGGACGCCGACGTGGAATGTTTAAGTAACGGTGGCTTTAACACTCTCGCGTTAAAGCTTGAATTTCGTACGAGGCAGAAATTCAGAAATTATGTAGTTTATGCTTACTGTCTTTCATTATCTTATTTATATTTTAGCTACTGGTTTCATGTCCCTCATGGGGCATAACTTTGAACATTAACCGGATCTTGCGTTTTCTAAAATAACCGTCCTAGACCACTACCAGCATTAAGTTGACGCATTGCCAAGTTATTCCTTGATTGGAAGATATCGTTAATCTACAATTATTTTTTTGCATCAGTCTGCATTGAAATATGGATTATTAGTAACGCTTCTGCTTCTCGGCAATACCGCAAAAGTAAATATTTAATTTTGATTGTGGGCACTTTAGAAAACGGTGCTTTTGCTAACTGTCAAGGATAAAACAATGAGAGTGATTGAGTCCCTTGACATTTATTCCAAAGGCATTTCCCACGACCTTTGCACTGAAGTGAAAATAAGTAACGTTTTCACTTTTGTTGGTTCTATCACGGCTCAGGCTAAACTCAACATTTTTCGGATGAACAGCTGATTAACTCAAACGGCGGCTCAAAAAAGCTCCTTACGTTTTCTTTGTGGTGCGGAGAAAGGATGCCTCACTGGTGGAGCTTTCTCATCATTTACAAGGTCCGTCGGAGCACTCTCTGATTAGCGAAGTAAGTTAAATTATTTCGTTTCTTTCTGAAAAACGGTATTCAATGACCGTGAAAGACTGAGTGTGCTTATAATTATTCATGTATTATACTCAGCGTGAAGGACACATGGGAATGAAAAACGGCATATCAACGCTGACTGTGCACTAAATGTTCTCTTTTAAGCAAAATATATATAAAGTTTGTGCACAATGGAATTACGGTGAAGTTTGATTCTGCAGACAGCTGCAATTCTGCAGACAGGTGCAAAGGTTCATGCGAGTGATTCAAATGCATAATGCCACCTTTCAGTTTTGTAGAAGAGAGGTGGACCTGTCGTGACAGCGGCGACTAAAACGAAAATTTGGTCTGCATTTGTACTGGGTCAATGAAGCGTGCGTTTGTCCTGTATCAAAAATGCTGTTTGATGATCTTCCCCTTCAAGACTCCCCCCCCCCCCCTCCCCCCAAGCCCCGAAATCAGCCGAAGCCTTTAACGTCACCTAAATGTTTTGTGGTATGGGGGTACAGGTGCTACAGAAGCGCGACAGGAATGGTGCGCATGCAGGCAGGCCAAGCGCACACACTGATGGCGATACCACTGAAGACAGCGCGCAGATTCTTCATCCTTTAAGTACATCTTGATCTTTACAAGGGCTCCCGGGGACAAGAGGAGGCACCCTGGCAACCGACGGCTTGGACATGATTACGGGGTCATAGTATTGCTTAAAGCGCTGGATGTGGACACTCTCGCGGCCACGTGGGCGGAGATAAGGTGAGGGCGTCAAGTGTTCCACTATGTAATTAAGGATTGAGTTTTCGCAATTCCAATTACAGACTGTGCTACCTATGGCAATGCAAGTTGCCGCGTCTCATGTATATTGCCGCATAGAAGACGACGCCAAATATGACGACTGGGACCAAAAGCGGGTGCCTGGAAGAGAAGGAAGCTTCTGCGCAAGACTCGGTCTGGTTGACTATTCAAACCGTCCCATCTTTAGGCCCTCCTTGGCGTTCTATCGAGACGTGACAATGATGGAATTCGCTTGGGTATGCAAAAGACTCCTACCGGCAGTCCACAGCGGATCCCAGACATCGACACGCCTGTCCATTGCGTCAGCCGCCGCCTTCTAGGCTTAACCCCGAAAAACAGCCAGCTGCCGAGCGACTCTTCAAACGCCCGACTTCATCAGGTCTCCCAAGCTATGACGCATCCGAACCCTGCACAGATGACTATTCAGAACTCCAAGGTGCTAGAGGGCTTTCGCGGGGAAGCGTTTGAAGATGTGGAGGACTGGTTTGACCAGTTTGAGCGAGTGGCCAAAAGCAATCATTCGAGCGCAGACCAGAAGCTTTGCAATGTTCATTTGGCCCTTCAGGATAATTCTAGAACGTGGTTTGGAAGCAGCAGGTGAAGCTGAGGTTTATTCCGCGATTATAAGCTTAAAGAACACGTCCAGTCTAGACTCCTGCAATATTCAGAGTAAACCTGTAAAATACGTCCTGCACTTGATAGTCCCTTGTCTCACTCATATATACAACGCTGCGCTAAGCACAGGACATTTTCCGGCTGCCATGCAGATAGCTAAAGTCGTGGTTACGTATAAAAAAGGCGATAAAAACGATCTCGGAAATTACAGACCTATATCTATACTTCCAGTTTTTTCCAAGGGGTTAGAACGAATAATGTATCGACGTTACAACAACTTTTTATTGAAGCACTCCGTAATTGCCAACTGCCAATATGGTTTCACAAAACAAAGATCAGCTGAGCACGCATTACTGGATCAAAAAGAATACATATTAAATAACTTCGAAGATCAGCTTCTCACCTTGGGTATCTCCGTTGACTTTAGCAAAGCATTTGACACGCTTAACCACGAAACTATATTTAAGAAACTCGACCATTATGGCATACGCGGGCACGCCCTCTGTCTCATTAAATCATATTTCAGCGCTCGCTATCAGTATGTGCTTATAAATCAGTTCCCTTCTGATATGGTTCCAATTAGAAATGGAGTACCCCAGGGAAGCCTTCTGGGACCTCTTTTATTCAACATATATATCAATGACATATCCAACATAAGCAGTTTAGTTAAATACTTCATATATGCAGACGACACAAGCTTGTTCTTCTCTTCGCGGGACATTAAAGAACTAACCTACAACGCAAATACAACTTTGACGTCATTATCAGACTGGTCATCGCTAAACTCATTAAAGATAAACAAGGAAAAAACTAAGGCTTTATTATTCCATCCAAAGGGGCAACACATAATCAATGTGCCAATTCTCTATTTAGCTAACGCTCCCATTGAGTATGTACAAACCTATACCTCACTTGGTGTCGTGTTTTCAGCCACTATGTCCTGGGATGCCCATGTGAGCAAAGTCTGCGCAGCTCTCTCTAAATATGTCGGGATTATTGCACGGAATAAGTATATTCTTCCTGTCAAGACAAAGCTGCACCTTTACTACGCGTTCTTTTATTCCTATGTATCGTATTGCTTCCTTGTTTGGGGAAAAACTACAGCTTCTAACATCCAGAAGATCTTAATTCTGCAGAAAAGAGTACTTCTTGTAATTGCCAACGTGCCATATGCCGCACATACAAGTCCGATCTACCTGCAATACAAAATAATACCGATCAACAAAATATTTGACTACAGGTTTGCATCCTTCTATAAAAAAACAACGGCCAATAACAACACATTCTTTTCTAACATGGTGGTACTTACCCGACACCAAACGCCGTATACGACACGAAAAAGCCCTACCTATTCTTTACCGCGATGCCGAACAAATTACGGTCTTTCTACACTAAAATATATACTCCCCAAGTATTTAAACACACCGTTTTATGACCAGTTGCAGAGTATGTCTTCCGCAGCTATTCGGAACACATTCCTTGAATAAATTGATTGTACTGTGGTTCTGCAAACATGTATTGAATTGTAATGTTATGTAACCACTATGTTTCTTTTTCCTTTCTTTTTGTTTCTTTTTATTCTAGAACGTCCGATGTACCCTGATAATTTTGAGTGTATGCGTCTTTTACCTTCTATTCCGTGTGTAACAACAAGTGTTTATCAATCTCGCCCTTTCAGTCGCTACAAAACTGCCTCTTTGTAGGGGTGGCGAGGCTTGTCAAGCGTTCGTAACGACTGCTTTTATCTTGCCGCCCTCAGTTTTTTGTAAAGAAAACTGGAAATAAAAAACTGATTGATTGATTGATGGTTTGGAAACCACGAGGCCAGCTTCTCCACATGAAATGACTTCCGTCGCCAGCTCGCGGACACCTTTACGAGAACTGATCTACGGGGCAATTCGCTGCGCCTGATTGAAGTGCCCGTCCAGAAGCCGAATGAGAATGTGGCTATGTTTGCGGCTGATATGGCTTCACTTTTTCGCCGTACCGACCCTGATATGAGTGAGCAAAGGAAGCTACGGCATCTCATGCATGGTGTCAAAGAGCAAGTGTTTGCCGGCTTGGTACGCAACCCACCTAAAACCGTCAGTGATTTCGCTAAGGACGCTACTGCTATAGAGCGAGCCCTCCAGAACCGGTGCTGCCAGTGAAACCGACCTGTCAACTGTGCCCCGACGGCTCCGGCGGCGCTAAAGATAAAACCACTCTTCGAAGCATCATTAGATATTTTGCTCTTGAGGAGCTGGAGCAAATTACGGCTACGAAGGCTGTCGTCAGGAGTCCCCATGGAAGCTGTGAGGAATGAAATTCGGTACGCCATATCACCGTCTGCACTATGTAACGAGTCTCATACAGTCAAGAACACGGCAGCCATTTATGAACCATACCATGCTCCACAACTGGTCAGATACACGGCCGACATTTCTGAGCCTTAGCACGAGCCGCAAACCGAGAGCTATGCCGCGGTCCTGCACGAAGAACATTAAACGAATTTCGTGCACGAAGAACGTGCACGAGGAACATTCCAGTCAGTGGCATCGTGATCGCTGCGCATGTTGGACCTGACTGTGTTTGCTGTCGCTGCGCTCGCCGCCGATTTGCCCAGTCCTGGTGATCGAGTGCTGCTGATCTGCTGATCCCATCTTACATTTCGTGGAGGTGCCGGTTAAGATCTATCCTCTCGCCCTAGAACTCCACAGCCTCACATTACCACCTCCTGCGATCCCTTAGGACGTTAACCAGCAAGCCGTAAAAGTTGCCTTCGCCATCACCTGTCCCGGCTCCCTCCGCCAGAGAGACCCCACGAACTCTAGCGGCTCTAACGAGTATGACGTCAAGGACTGGCTCACATCCTATGAGCGGGTGAGAACTTACAACAAATGGGACACGGAAACTAAGCGAAGCAACGTAATTTTCTACCTCACCGGCGTAGGAAATCTATGGTTTTGGAACCATGAAGCGGACATTCCATGTACAAAGCATGCTTCTGTAAAGTCTTCGGCCGTCCGGCTGTGAGAAAACTACGCGCTGAACAGCGCTTGCGTGCGCAGTCTCAGCAGGTTAGCGAGAATTTTATGAGTTATATCGAGGACGTCGTCGCTTGTGCAAACGCCTGACCACACAGATGTCAGAGGCCGACAAGATTAAGCACATTCTGCAAGGCATCGATGACGACGCCTTTCAGATGCTGACGGCTCGAGATATCCGCAACTTCGCGGAAGTGGTTACACAATGTCAAAGTTGTGATGAACTGCGCAAACAAAAGGCCATAACACGCGCGGACACCATGCAATCTGAGTCGCTTGCTGGCCTGACACATGCATTCGAACATTCCGCGCTCCTGCCACAAATCAAAGCTTCATTCGGGAAGAGGTTGCTTGACAGCTCTCCTGTCGACATGTCCTGTCGACATGTGATGTTGCTCGACATGTCCTGCCATCAACAACCTTCCTCCCATCTAGCTCCCAGTTTGGGCCAAATTATTCAAGAACAGGTAGCTGAATCTCTTCCTCCAGCCCCTCAATCCATGCCTGTCTCAGCGCCGTTGACATATGCGGCTATTGCTGCCCGACTACCCCCTACATATGCTCCGCCGCCACCTGCCTACGTTCAGCCGCCTCCTGTGCCTGCGCGAGAACCTCCGCAGTTTATTCCACCGGCTCCAAGACCACGCAATCCCGGGCGCACGACAGATAACCGGCCAATTTGTTACACTTGCGGGCTTGCTGGACATAATTCTCGTTATTGCCGCAACAGTCTCCCAGTATCGGCACCACCTACTCATGGTTCTGGGTACTGGTCTCCGACGCCTCAGTATTCCGCGCCTACTGAGCCTCCAGCCAGCCGTCATTTCTAAACAGACCGCTCAGCAATGTCCGCCCACCGCTCACCGTCGCCGCGACGCCGCTCTCTCTCCGATGCGACGTCGATAGAACGCCTCACGTGAGGAAAACTAGAGGCCGCAGTTCCTAAGTTAAGAACCTCACCTATTTGAAGTTTTCGTCGAGGGTGCTGCTGTCATGGCTCTAATTGATACTGGTGCTGAGATTTCGGTTATGGATGCAAAACTATGTAGCACTTTAAAGAATGTGAAGACGCCAATTGCGGGAATTTCGTTGCGAACGACCAGCGCTCAGCATATCAAGCCTTTAGCAGCGTGCACCGCTCTAGTAGGTATCCAGAATTTCATTTATACGATTGAGTTTGTCGTGCTGCCAAGTTGCTTACACGCTGTAATTTAATCTGGAATTTCCTGTCGCGTCACGCTGCTATTATCCATTGTGCTCGAGCTGAAGTGGGGTTCTCGACTGTGCCCGATGCCCTACCAGACGCTGATCCATGAAATTCCTGTGCTAAAGCCCTCCTCGCCGAAGATATCGACCTTGCTCCCTGCTTTTCTGTGCTTGTTTGTTTCGCTTGTGCCTCTGTTAGAGATGACACCGTTCTCTTCACACCAGCCCATACTCTCCTGGGCCGCAAGTGCCTTCCATTTCCCTACACAGTCCTCACTATTTCCACTGGCTTTTCCATGTTATGGGTCTCTAACCCATTTAACTTCCCTACTGCTTTGCGCCATGGTGAGTGCATCGGCAGTATCCAGCCAATCGCATCTCTTCTGATCTCTGAGGGACCTGACGACGCGCCGCACTCTGCCGTGACTGCACTCAGCCCCCCTTCACCTGCGCCCGCTCCCCCCTCTACAGACTTGTTGCTCTGTTCCATCGACGCCGATCTTCCTCCAGAAAAGCGTACCCAGCTTTTGAACCTACTACACCACTTTCGCTCCTCCTTCGACTCTCATCAAAGTTCTTTGGGTCAAACGTCTACAATCACTTATCGCATCGACACTGGCATCGGCACCCACGCACCACTGCAACAGCGCCCCTTCCGCGTGTCTGCAACCGAACGCCAGGCTATTGAATAGCAAGTGGACGTATTGATTCAGAATGGCGTGATTCAGCCGTCAAGCAGCACTTGGGCGTCAATTGTGGTCCTCGTAAAAAAGAAATATGGTTCTATCCGCTTCTGTGTCGATTATCGCCACCTTAATAAGATTACGCGAAAGGACTTCTACTGTCTCTTACGCATCGACGACGCTCTCGATTGTTTGCAAGGTGCCGAGCTCTTTTCTTCCATAGATTTACGTTCCGGGTACTGGCAAGTTGCCTTGGAAGCGGCTGATCAGTCTTTGTAACTCCCAACGGCTTGTAGGAATTTACAGTTATGCAGTTGGGCCTTTGTAATGCTCCGGCAACATTTGAGCGGATGATGGAGACCATTTTGCGCGGCCTAAAGTGGAAGACGGGCCTCTGCTACCTCGACGACATTGTCTTTTCTCCTGACTTTGACACACACCTCTACCGTCTGAAACATGTTTTGACCTGCCTATCTGACGCCGGACTGCAGCTGAATTTGAAAAAAAAATCGTCTTGCCGCCCGCCAGCTCACCATTCTCGGCCACGTTGTTTCCAAACAAGGTGTCTCCAGACCCTGCCAAACATCGTGCCATAGCAGCCTTTCCCAAATCGACTTCCATCAAAGATCTACGTAGCTTTCTCGGGCTGTGCTCTTACTTTCGCCGCTTTATTAGAAATTTTGCTATCATTGCTGCTCCCTTGAAAGAACTTCTGTCCGGCAGTTCCGACCTTTCGTCGTGGTCGCGACCGTGCGGCGATGCCTTCAATGCTTTACGCCACATCTTCATGGCACCGGCTGTCCTATGTCACTTCGACCCCACAGCACCTACTGAGGTCCACACAGACGCCACTGGTATTGGTCTCGGCGCTGTGCTCGCTCAGCGCAAATAAGGGTGTACTGAATACGTGGTCGCCTATGCTAGCCGTACACACAACAAGGCTGAATCTAATTACTCCGTCACTGAAAAAGAGTGCTTAGCGATTATTTGGGCTCTTACTAAATTCCGCCCTTACCTCTATGGCCGCCCTTTTGACGTAGTGACGAACCACCATTCGCTTTGCTGGCTTTCCTCACTGAAAGACACGTCCGGCAGACTGTAAAGATGGGCTCTTCGCCTTCAGGAATATAATGTCCGCGTTGTTTACCGCTCCGGCCGCAAGCGTCACAACGCCGATGCACTTTCACGCTCCCTCCTTACAGCTGAGGTCGCGAGTCTTTCCTCTTGCGACGATTCCCCGCCATCGCTTATAATCAACGACATGTCGTCAGCGCAGCGGCAAGGTCCTTGGATAAATTCTATCCTAGATTTTAACTCCAATCCTACAGCTGCTTCTCCATCGCGTGCTCTCCGCCGCCATGCTTCCCACTTCGCCATTCGTAATAACCTCCTCTATTGCCGCAACTACTGCGTGGATGGCCGCAAGTGGTTGCTAGTTATTCCCCGGCAGCTCCCTGCGCAAATCTGTGGCTATTCCACGCTGACCCACAATCCGCTCACGCGGGCGTCTTCAAGATATCCACTCGTCTCCGGCTGCGTTACTACTGGCAGGGCATGTACACCTTCGTACTCAAGTACGTTCGCTCATGCGTCACCTGTCAATGTCGCAAGATATCTCCTGAACGTTCTGCTGGAGAGTTGCTGCCGTTACCCAGCCCAGCACGCCCTTACAACCGCGTCGGAATTGATTTGTACGGGCGGCTTCCCTACACTGCGGCCGGCAACCGCTGGGGTATCAAAGCCGTTGATCATCTGACGAAGTATGCAGAAACCGCCGCACTTCCATCTGCCACAGCGTCAGAAGTAGCTTCCTTCATTTTACAGCGATTTGTTCTTCGCCATGGCGCACCTCGAGAGCTGCTCAGCGACAGAGGACGCGTTTTCTTGAGTGACGGTGTGAAAGCCTTGCTCACCAAAAGCAACATTATTCATAGAACAACCTCCGCCTATCATCCCCAGACTAATGGCCTCACTGAGCGTTGCAATCGTACCCTTGGTGACATGCTCTCTATGTACGTCTCCTCCAACCACTCAAACTGGGACCTCGTCCTTCCATATGTAACGTACGCTTACAATACCGCAACGCAGTCTACTACTGGCTCCTCTCCTTTTTTTCTCCTCTACGACCGTCACCCCTCTGCTACAATCGACACCATACTCCCGTATCAGCCAGACATATCAGAGTATACTCCTGCGTCTCAAGAAGCCCAGCATGCGGAAGGCTGTCGACAAATTACCCGTGCATTCACTGCTAACACCCAATACCGCCATAAATCTAACCATGACAGCCAACACTCGACACCGGACTCCTCGTCTGGCGCTCTTGTGTGGCGGTGGTATACCTTCCAACTCTCCTGGACTGTCTTCACACTTTCTTGCTAAATACCATGGCCCATACCGAGTGCAGAAGCGCACCTCTCCTGTTAATTATGGGGTGGAACCTGTTACGCCGTCTCATGATCTACGCCGGCGCGGACGAGAGATTGTTCACGTCTAGCGCCTCAAATCCTTTTACGACCCTGCCGTCTTGCTCATGCCCTAAGTCGCCAGGATGTCTCCTCTTCATCCCGCGGGTAATTGTGAAGATGAAGAAGTACGCGAGGAACATTCCAGTCAGTGACATCGTGATCGCTGCGCGTGTTGGACCTGACTGTGTTCGCTGTCGCTGTGTTCGCCGTTGATCTGCCCAGCCTTGCTGATCGAATCCTGCTGATCTGCTCAATAAACTCCCATCTTACAATAGTATTATTAAAGATGACAATGTTAAGTGTGTAGCTTTTCATCCTACAAGTCTGACACATGTCTTTGTGTCGTCCTTCTTTATCTGACGGACGTATCCTGTGAAAGATCCGCGTGATCTCCGTGTGACGAAAGATAAACGGAATTCATAGAAAAAACGGAGACCCTAAAACTTTGGATGCGAACTATCCTTATGAATCAGTGCTCTTGAAAATAAAGTAAATAGATTCCTACACGGAGTTCACATACACCAGCTAAGTAGTCTATAACGTTAGAGTAAGTTTCCGGTTGTCTTCAGTCTCCAATGATAGATTGATTGATTGAATAATAATTTATTTTTCTTTTATTGATTTATGAGGCCCCCTACCCAATACTCCTGGTACGCATGTCTGAGGAACGGGGGCGGGGAACTCCGCGACTAAGGAATGGCGAAGATACAATATATATTCTTGCCACCTTTTGTTACTCTCTGCTATATACTATGGGATTCCCCTCTGTAGCTCCTCCCGCAGTTTCGCAGCTCCGGAATTAAGGCCAGAGTGAGGCAGCTGTGCTCAGCTCCGATCCGGACACACAGATCGGGGTCGTGACAAGAAGCCTAGATGTGGCCGAGAACCAAAACTGATTGGTCGCTTGATGGGGCTATACTCTTACACTATTTTACTACCTGTTAGCGGAAATAAACTTTATCCTCCTCGCCTCCTGTGAAACACTGTCGTTGGGGGTCAAATTATAACGTGGGAAAAAGTATCCGCGGAATCTAGGACAATTTCAGCTCCAGAGGCAGCGGATGTAGGCATCAAATTCAGGCTTCCCAGCTTTGTCCCCGCGCGAATAAGAGAGTTCGGCGTCTCTTCTATTATGCGCCACGAATTTCAGCGCGAAATGCACGCATGTACTCCTCCAGAAGAAGCAAACCATGTAGGCACCTAACAGTGTTGCTCGGATTCTAGTAACTCGGGGCACCATGGGGTGACTCAATATATTTTCGGCCTCATATTGTTACGTAGTGATGGGAATGGCGTTGGAGAAAAATGAGGCAGCTTGAAATTCAGTGAAATAAACTGTTGGCCTGACGCGTCTGGAAAAGAATTGAGCAATCGGCGGCGGCGATAGCAACAAGGGTGCTCAGCGGTCAATGATCTACGAACACCAAGTTCACTCGAATGCGGTTATTCAAAGGGTGCGACTAGATAAAACCGCGAACGGTGACTAGCATACACTGGAACATTGTAGAAGCAAATGTGTATGGCTGCGATCTTTCGAGATACATCTCAAAGCATCTTCTGCAACAAAGGAAATATTAAAACCGCATCTCGCAATAACAAGCATGAATAAAGAGTGCCTAAACGATGTACCCTCTAAAATTACGGTGATAAGCCCGCAATCCAGCGGCTGTTAAAAAACAACAGAGTTTTTAATAGTTCGCGGCATTACTCGCCCATGAAACAACATCAGCTTGATATACCAACATAAACAAAGGAAGGTAAATATAAACATTCGAAAGATTAAACATCACGTATACTTTAATGCGCGTAATATGGCTTCAGACGTACGGCATGTAGGATTTCTGGCCGAGCACGGTACCTCTGGGATGCGATCGTTCCGTTGAGCATGAGCTCGTATTGCAGCTGCCCGATGCTGCGAAGGACTTTCTATTAGCGGATGTACCGCCGCAAGAGCTTTTCAATTAGTCCAAAGATGCGTCACCATCATCATCATCATCATCATACTCAGCCTGACTGTACCCACTGGAGGGGCCTCTCCCATATTCTCCAATTAACCCGGTCCCGTGCGAGCTGCATCGACTTGAGTCCTGCGAACTTCATATTCTCATCCGCCTACCTAGTTTTCTGCCGCCCTCTGCTACGCTTTCCTTCCGTTCGAATCCAGTTTGTTGCCCTAAGCGGCCATCGGTTATCCTCTCTTCGGGCTACATGTCCTGCCCATGGCCATTTCTTCTTGATTTTCATTAGAATGTCAGTCACTTGAGGTATTTCTCTGACCAACTCTGCATGTTTCCTATCTCTTAACGTTATCCCTACCATTTTTTTCCATAGCCCTCTGCGTTGTCTTCAACTTAAGTAGAACCCTCTTTGCTAGCTTCCATGTTTCAGCCCCATAGGTAAGTACAGGTAAGATGCAACTGCTGTATACTTTCCTCTTCAGCGATACCGGTAAGCCGCTAGTCATAACCTGGCAGTGCTTGCCAAACGCGCTTCATTCTAGTCTTATTCTCCTTGTTATTTCCCTTTCATGGTCCGGATCTGCGGTTACTACCTGTCCTGAATAGATATATTCGCCTACTACTTCCAGTGCTCCGCTACCTAACGTAAACTGGTGTTCCTTCCTAGGCTATTGAACATTAACTTAGTCTTCAGCGTATCGGCGTCTAAACCCGCACCTGGTCTGCCGGCCTGCACTCTGTGTTGTCGCTTGTGATGTCGTCGTACGTAAGTGCGCTGTTGGTTTTTAATGCGCAGCAGGGCTAGTCGTCGGGCTTCTGAACGCTGAAGGTAGGCGGAAACGTCCAAGTTCTCCTTGTCGTTCAGAAGTGCAAGATGCCGGGCTAGGTGGTACTGCATAATGAAATAAAACAGCGCAAGGAACGGGACGAAATACGAAGTAAAGGAAACAAAGACACAGGCGCTGAGTTGTTAGTCAGCGCCTGTGTCTTTGTTTCCTTTCCTTCGTGTTTCGTCCCGTTCCTTGCGCTGTTTTATTTCGTCATTCTCCTTGTCGGTTACATGCGGCCGTATTGTGCCGAGCTTGTCACGGCCACCCTGACGTACACAAGCTGGAATGTGGTCAGTGTGGTTGTGTCCTGAATGGGAGCGTTATGTGCAAAGATCACTTATGGCAGGATGGCGTGCTTAGTCTTGTGTTCGGCGTCGACGTATATAGCGATTATGTCCGCAATCCGCGCTCCGTAGGTCCATTGGTCTGACTACGAGGATTGATCGGGGTGGCATAGTCGTCTCCGTCAAGAACGCTTGGAGCGATGTGATATGTCGATGTCGTGAAAGGTGCGTCGTTCTCTGTCGAGAGCTTGATCAGGTTTGATTGAAGGTCGATGATCACCAGATGTCACTCTTCTGGTACATCGCCCGGACTGTGTATTAAAGTTACCACTAGCGATGCAGATTACCAGGCCATTCCAAGCGGGTTTCACTTTCTTGAGATGGGCAGCGAATGTTCCACTGATGACAGAATTAGCGGTCCCAGTTTCCACTAGAGCGCTAAAAGGCCGACCGTCGACAGCAGCTTCGAGGTCATTTGCTCGCGTCCTCCTATTGCATGTTGGCTCCGGTGTTCGATCTCTACTTCGTTATGTGACGAGGTCGTAGCAGGTTCACACCGTTGTTACTTCGCTGGGCGGCGGTGTCAGCTTGGAGTCTGGTCGTGTTCTCGTCGACGTTGTTGTCGTGTGGAGCGGCGATATAATGGTTGCATGGTCGTCACTCGTCGTAGGCGGCAGAAGATTCTTCTGTTCCTCTTTCAGCACTTTCAGCACTTACTTTCAAAGTGTTCTTTCTTCAGATACTCTTACGGAGTCTATGGCAGCCTCCTCAAACGTAACTTCGTTCTGATGACGCGAAAAGGGCGTTTTACGGGGATGGAGAGTGGTATTAATGAAATGGTGAGTGCCGGGAGCAAGTAGTCGATTTCTTCTGGTCTTTCACCAGGACGGAGTCGTGTAGAATTGACGGCAAAGCCGCTTAGGCCGATCCGTCTGTACGAGCAGTATCGTAAACTGTGGCTGGGCTCATCGCTGTGGAAAGATAGCGGGCTGTTGTTGGATGTCTTCCAGGCGTCGCCCTTCCTGGGGTGGACGGTTGTTCATAGGCTTGGCGGGCGGAGGCCATGGAGCAGTGTACGAAAGAAGCTTGCTTGCGGTAATGGGGGCTTCCGGGTTCCCGTCGGGGAGCAGAATGGCTTAATACGGCAGTGTAGTTCATCCTGCTGTGGGCTCTTGCGTCAGAGCCACCTGAGCTATTGAAGCCGTCTTTGGAGGGAGGTCCTGTGCCGGCAGGACCTCTTCACGAACGAAGCCCGCAAGCGTGGATATTTCGGGCTATCCAGACGATGGTAGGAGTCGTCGGAATACTTCGCGGACGATAACGTGATGTCTTCCCGTAGGTTATCTCCGCATGTACGTGAGACGCCATTGTGGCTTGCGGGCAAGCCATTAAGCGGCCGGTTGTACTGGTGGTTTCGGGGGTCAATGTTTTCTCAATGCGCGTCATCTTGCGTAAATTCCTCCATGATCTTCAGTGGCTCATTTAGGAGAACGGCAAAAAATTGGTCTTTTACACTACGCATCAGGAGATTAACCTTGTTCTTCTTGGTCATGTTGGGATCGGTGAGGTGAGACATTTCATCTCCTTAACGTAAGACAGGACAGACTCATTCGGATTTGAATTTGAACCTGGGCTCTTCGTTTTCGGGCCAGATTGTAAAAACCGCCCCGAAGTCCCTCTTAAATTTCTGCCAATAGTTCAACAAAGTCTTACAATTTTCGAACTAAATTCGGGCACAATCTTAAAGAGCATAGTGTGTTTACTTAGACTCGTTTCCTTGTTCCAGGCGTAGTATGTTGACGCGCCTTCAAAGCTGCCAGTCTTCCACATCCTCATCCGTTCGTCCTTGAAAACAGAGGGTTCACGAGGCTGGAAGAAATCCAAAGGTGGTCTGTTCCACGAGAGCCATCTTCGGGGATATGTCTTGATGTCGGGATGCAGCACCTCCACTAGATGTCTAGTGGTGACAACGCCATTGAAGAAAAAGAGGAGGCTTGAAATACACTGGAATAAACTTTTTGGGGGGTGAATTGCAACCGCAGAAGAAGTAATTGGCGGCCTCGTCGTTAGTGTATCTAATTGGTTATTTATTGGTGACATATCACTGATATATCTTAGATGACGGCCCATAATGCTCTCACCACTAAATCCTAAACGGCAGCCTCATCGTAAACCAATAGTAACCAATTCGACGTTGATTGGTGACATCTGGGATAATTAAAATTGATGAAGGAGCTGGCACGCAGTTAAGTGTAGGCAACGCCTCAATCGCGACACTAAAGCAGAAGTGCGTTCATATAATCCCTGCCTAACGCAGTGCACAATGCCATGCTCTGCTGCTTTGCCAAATGGTCAAATAACCATGGCCCAATAACCCATGGTCAAATAACCATGGGAACGTCTGCATATAAATTTTTCAGAACCTTTCTGCGGATGTGTCTCGTATCTCGAACACCCCCGCCTTTTGGAGTGGGCGCCGACAACACCAGGAACATGACACCCTGAAAAATCCTTCCAAATCTATGTGCAGACGTTGTCATAGTCAGTTGGCCATACCTAGGGGCGCAAGAAAGCAGGACACGGCACTGTGGCACTGCGTTAAGCAGGGATTGCATGAACGCACTTCTGCTTTAATGACGCTATCGATGCCTGGCCTCATCCATAACTGCGTGGCAGCTCTTTCATTCTATTCATTTCAAATATCCCTGGTGCAGTCCTTCTAGCGTTTGTGGCTAGAACTTTTTGGGAATAACGGCACGCCGTCAGAGTGTGAGGCAGTATAGCTGCGCAGCAAGTTCACAGCGCCGCTGAAAGAACAGAACATTTCTTGGCTCACGACATGCTCATGCTAACCGGCCTTTACATGTAGCATGGCCAGTCTTATAAACGGATGCCGAGAAGTTTTCCGTTCTACGTCAGGCTAAAATATATCGTCCGAGCATTCGTCACTTTCCCCGCCCAAAGGCAATCGCGATAAGCAATCTGGGTCGGCGCTGGGATACGACGGCATATGCTGCAAAGTGAAGTTATAGCCAGACAATATGGAAGCTCAGCTTAGCAGCCGAGCTGTAGTCATAGTTTATATTGCTGTCTTGGGGCCGGAATTGTCTGCAGAGGTTTGTGATCCGTCACAAGATAAAAACTTTGTTATGGCTTAGGTCTGATTAACCCAAGCTGAATTGCGAAACCAACGGCGGAAGCTTCTTGTCCGCTACCTTTATCCCCTAACAAGCGCTGTCAGTGTAAGGTGATACATTGTTGGGGACACTTAAGCTCCTCTTTAAGGGTATGACGCGAGAGCGTAAGCTACCAGCCCACATATAAAATGACAAGGGTTCAACGCTGCTGAACTGAATATGGAGCTAACGCATCGGGTAACAGCGCGTCCTTCGTCTTCTTCGCGGCTGTTCAAGGTCATTCGTGAATACGACTACGGACTACGCGATGGCCCGACACCTGGCGTAGTATTGCTTTAGCAATAAAATGACATCCAAAAAGGTAAGAGTGAAAGCGTTTCACTCCAAATACTAGTGCCAATGCCTCCGTTTCTTACTGGCTATAATTTACGGCTGACGACGACAGAGTACGAGATACGTACGCCACAGGGTGGCACTGAACATCTGGCTGCACATGAGAAATGACCGCTCCTAGGCCGTAAGCTGATGCATCACTAGACAGCCTGTACTAGAGCACAGGGTCGTAGTTAGTTAGCATCGGTGGTTGAGGCAGCAGCCGCTTAGTGTTCGAGAAAGCTGATTCGCACTAGTAGCTCCAAGCCCAGGGAACGTCGTGGCGAAGCAATCTGTTGTGAGGCGAAACAATACTTGATAAGTTGGGCACAAATTTGTCGTTGTAGTTTATCAATCTCAGCAGTGAGCTTAACTGCTGCTTGCCGGTAGGACGCGAGGCATTTGCGATAGCTTCAATCTTACCGGTATCCGGTTCAATTCCGTGCCTCATAATGACGTGTCACGCATTTTGTTATTGCGAAAGCAATTCTACTTTCACTTTCAGCTCCTCGCGTGGCGAAGCCGCGGTAGCTATCATTGACCTTTAGCTTGACCTCTTCTATGACGTCATACCATCTTCCGCAAAAACCAGGGGCCCAACGTGTGCCGTGGCGAGGAGAAACCCCGCGTGGTGGCTGCTGCCTAACTCATGCGCCCGTCGCGCGCGGCGCGCCTAGTGGTGTGACGTCACATCTGCAAGAGCAGGCCTCACACTTGTGCCGTCGCGAGGCGAGGTCGCGCGTGGTGGCTGCTGCCTAACTCCTGAGCCCGCCGCAGTTTAAAGCACCGGTTCGAGTACAGCCTTACACACCTAGAGTAAGGCCGACCTCGCTTAGTGTTCAGCGGACCGCACTTGGAAATGGAGGTTTGACACATCCTCATGCACGTAGTAGAGGTGGGTTCAACAAGATTGTCGGCACTTCGGTTGCTACTTCTGTAGGTGGTGTAGCCTTGCAGTCTATAGGAGGTGAACCCACCAGAGGCTGTACAACTACTAAGAGTGTTTCTAACTTCCTCTCTAATGGTGTAAAGAATGCCTTTGCAGCCGGTGCCGGAGCAGCAGTTATGCATTCTGAATTAACCTCGCCTACAACCAAGTATATCATTGCAGCCACAGCAATTCTCGCATCGCTACTAGTTGTACACAGAACAACCAGTTAATACCATTGCATAACCATAAGTCCCATCCCAAGCACCACCACCAACAATGCTACCAGCTAACTAAGCATAGCTACCATACTGCTTTCGCCATCACCAGGCTTAACTCAGCTAAGCCTTCAGTCAAATTCTTTTCTTTACTCTGATGCCTCGGTCCGGGAGCCATTCCAGCACTGCCTCCAAGTTTTTCAGATGCTCCTGTGTATATTTTCCGGTCACCATTATATCATCGATGTAGCAGGCAAGACCTTTAAGACACTTCCGTATATTGTCACCACCACGAGTGGAGCGGCGATGAAATGGTTGCGTCGTCGTTAGTGGTCGTCGGCGGCGGAGGCTCTTTGTCTTTTCGCCGTTGAGCAACCTCACCTCCAAAGGTTGCTGCCTTTAATTTCCCCTACGGATGCTAGGAGACCGTCCTTGCACGTAACTGCGGCCCAGCGACGCAAATCGGGCATTGCACGGCAATGGGGAGCGTGACAGACGCCCTGGCGACGAGTGCTCTCCGCTGCGCAGGAAGTCGTTGATTTCCTGTGGTCGCTCGCCAGGACGGGGTCGTGGGGCGTCGACAGCGAAGCCACGGAGACCGATCCGCCTGTACGGGCAGTGACGGAGGATGTGCCATGCCTCACCACAATGGAAGCAGAGCGGTCCGTTGTTTGCTGTCCTCCAGGCGTCGCACTTTCTGGGGCTTGTTGGTAGGCTTGGCGGGCGGGGACCAAGGGGCGGCTTTCGGAAGCAGGATGGTAGCCACGAGGGCTTGGGAGGTCGCGTCGGGGTGAAGGACGACATAATGCAGCTGCATAGTCCATCGCTGCTGGTTCATGCTCTGGAGCCGTCGGAGTCGTCGCTTTAGGAACGCCCAGCGCTTGCTGATCTTCACGGACGACGTTCGCGAGCGTAGCCACCTGGGGTTGTTGCGATGATGGCAGCATTCGGCGGAGCTCCTCTCGCACGATCTCCCGGATGAGGTCGCGAAGGTTCTCTCCGCTTGCAGATGCGCTGAGGTAGTGGCATGAGTAGTGTGGTTGAAGTGGTCGCTCGTAGTGGCGCATCCGGGTGTCCAACGTCTTCTGGATAGCAGACGCCTCCGTTTCAAATTCCGCCACGGTTTTTGGCGGATTTCGGACAAGACTTGCAAAAAGCGATTCTTTAACGCCTCGCATTAAAAATGTGACTCTCTCATCTTCGGTCATGTTAAGGTCGGCGCGGCGAACGAGACGCTTCATCTCCTCAACGTACGCCAGGACAGGCTCGTTAGGAAGTTGAAGTCTTCACTGAAGGAGGGCGTGGGCTCTTGCTTTTCGGACAACGCTTGAAAAGGCAGTCAAAAATGCTTCCTTGAAAATCTCCCAATCCTTCGTAGCTGCCTCATGATTTTCGAACCAAACTCGGTCATGTCCTTGAAGGACAAAGTAGACCTGCCTCAGTTTCGCAGCGTCGTTCCAGCCGTTGAATTCTGCCACACGGTCGAAAAGGTCCATCCAGTCTCCAGCATCTTCATCAGGTTCTCCATGGAAGCAGGGGGGCTCACGGGGTTGGGCGAAAACAACCGGTGCTGTAGGCTGGGCCATTGTGAGCGTCGATGCCTTCCGAGATCGAATGGGGTCAGGCAGCAGACCGTGTTCGGGTTGTAGGCCTTGGAGTCGGCGGCTGGCTCGGTGACCTGTAGGCTGGTTTTCCAGGGCGACAGGAATAAGGCTGAGGTCTTCACTTGAAGGATGAAGGACAGCACCTCCACCATATGTCACGCGGTGGTGACCAGGTCGATGACACAAATGAAGGGTCGATGATTTCACTGAAGAAACTCTTTATTGGGCTGTCTTGCGCCCACAAAAGGACTAAGCAACTCGATGGCGGCGATATTAACAAACGTGCTCGTCGATCATCGAACAAAGAATGCCCGTCACACTCGTCAACGCTCAGTTTAAAGGCTGGTCAGAACAATCTAGATAACGTCGCAAACAGCTACCAGCACAAGCTGGAACAATCTAGAAAGACACACGAGTGGCCGGAATCTTCGGGACAGATCTAAGTGCATCATGCGCTACAATGAAACTGATAAAGGTGTGACTCGCGACAGCGAGCATTAACAAACAAAGAATACAGAACTGATACGCGATCCAGAATCAGAGTGATAAGGCCGTGTGGCGGCGGCTGTTAAAAAACAACAAATACAGTTTTGAAGGTTTCGCGGCAATATTGTCCATGTTCGTGTGATAGATCGTTGGCCCTGACGCGCTTACAAAAGGCAAACTTTAAATAACATATAGCTCTTGCACGTGTTCAAAATCACGTAGGTCTTCTATTCCTTGTCCATCTCGACTTTTTGAAAAGAGCGATTGAGATCAATTTTCGATTTTTTTTTACCTCCCGCTAATGCTGCCAAAAACTCATACAGCTTTGGTGGTGGCTAAATTTCAATTGACTCGTTCGATTTATTACAGGCACAATTGGCGCAGCGTTCTTGCTAGTATCGGCAGGAGAAATGATTCTCAGCTTCTCAAGCTATTCAAAATCAGCCTATACTTTTCTTACAAAAGCAAAATGTACACTCTGTGCTTTTAGAAAACGGGGTGGTTGACCTTCCTTGAACATTAGACTTGCTCTGCCTTGATAGTTCCTAGCTCATCCGTAAACAAGGCTTCGTTTTTCCGTAGAAATGTTTTCAGTTCTTCTGGCGGACTGGAAGACGTGGCGGGCACCGTGCAAATGCATTGAATGCCAGCCCAGTCTAGCCTGATACACCGTAGCCAGGACCTAAAAGCGGCGTCCCTTCTTGCGGTAAAATTTATAACTGCGGTAGTGCCTCTTGGTTATTGTGAGGGACCAGCACATCTATTACACATACAGATTTTACAGTTTCCCTTGTCTACGTCTTGAGTTGCATACTGTTTCCTTGCAAACGGACATCGGGGAAGAAGTGCTTGGCCTAGCGGTGCGACATGACCGAAACTGCTGCTCCGGTGTCAAGCTGTATTTGTACGGTAGATGCTTCGATATTTACATCTACCGTGATGGATGAGGTTAGAGACCGTCGACACTGTTAAGCTGAGTTTGTCGTGCTGGTTCTTGCACTCGAGAGTGTGCATACAATGCTTCTGGTTCTTAGGTTCCAATTTTTTTTGCACATTCTGCGTAAGTGCTCCTCTTAGTTGCATTCAAAGCAAGTAGCGCGATGTGCGGATATGCTTGTGCATCGTTTTGACTGAAGCTCAGCGATTACACGGTAGGGGTTTCACTTGTCTACTGACTTGCTTATGGTTCTGCTTTTTTCCCTGCATTCAGTGAACGTGGTCGGCACTATCTGATAACGCCTAGTTTGTCGCAGCATTGTTCATTGCGGCCTCGCAGGCAAAAGGACGGTTACCCGCTTTCTCAAACGTTAAGCACTTGTCCTCAATGAACATCTATCTCTGAATGTATATTCGCCGTATGCCACACACAAATGTATCGCAAAGCGCATAGTCGAGGAAAGAACAAAAATCGCAGATGTGTGCGAGTCTGCGTACCTCTAATACAAGCTGAGAAATCGCCTGCGTTTCACGGTGCACGGCGAGATAAACGTCAAGCTCTCTATGCTATAACCGATGGCTTCGGATACAGAAACTTGCTCAAACGTCCCCTCAGCGCGCTTAGAAACTTCATCATCATCATCATCATCAGCAGCAGCAGCAGCAGCAGCAGCCTGGCTATACCCACTGCAGGGCGAAGGCCTCTCCCATATGTTTCCAATTAACCCGGTTCTGTGCTAGCAGCATCCACTTGACCCCTGCTAACTTCTTAACCTCATCCGCCCACCTAACATTCTGCCGCCCCCTGCTACGCTTTCCTTCCCTTGGAATCCAGTTTGTTACCCTAAGCGACCATCGGTTATCCTCTCTCCGCACTACATGTCCTGCCCATGCCCATTTCTTCTTCTTAATTTGCACTGCCAGCAGCCATTCTTGAGGTCAAACGACAAGAAATATTTGGCATTGCGTAACCGGTCCAATGCGTCTTCGATACGCAGGAGCTGGCATACGTCCCGTTTTGTTTTCTGATTCAACTTACGATAATCAACGCAGAAACGCAAGGTATTGTCTTTTTTCTTCGCCAACACTACAGGCGAAGCCCAGGGGCTTGTAGAAGGCTGCACCACGTCGTCGGTAAGCATTTCTTGCTTCGAATAGCTTCACGGTCTCTTGACGACACGTGGTATGGGTGTTGAGAAATTGGCTTGCTCTCCGCCTCAACCATAATGCGGTGTTTGGCTACTGGGGTGCGCTGAACTTTCGAAGACGCTGCAAAGCATCCAGCAAAATACCCAAGGAGCTCTAGGAGTTGCCGCCGCTCAACCACCGACAGATTGGTATAATGTCCACTGTTGATGGGATGTTGGGTGCATTGCATCCGTCTGACGACGGAGGCGCGAGAGTACAGACGTTCGATGGCTCAATAAAGTCTGCAACGTACGCGATGGCCGTTCCTTTCGCAGTGTGCTGAAACTCGGTCCCGAAATTCGTAATCCAGAGCATCGCACGACCATCCCGCAAGCGAACAAGTCCTCTTGTAGCGCCTACCCATTTCTAAAGAAGCAAGCCCACGTTATTCTCTGCCTTTACATCGCGGTCGCATGGTGAGTCGCTTTGTACCATAAACATAAGGCTGCACCTTGGCGAGACCGTAACGTCAGCAGCTGTAATACGTAAGGCCGTTGGTGAACTTTCGACGCTAAATCTCGCAATGGCTTGACTCGGCGAAGGCGTCACACGTGATTCGTGCAAATTAATTATCACACCGTTAGCCTGTAAGAATTCCAAACCGAGTATGACGTCTCGCGAACAGTTGGTAAGAACAACGAAGTCGCAAACATAAACAAATTCGTCAATTGCAAGTCTCGCATCGCATCTTCCAGCCGGGGTGATAAGGTGTCCCTCTTCCGTGCGAATCTAACGTCCAGTCCACTCGGTAAAAACTTTCTTCAGTTTCCTGGCTAACCCACTGCTCATACCTGAATAGTCCACCCCCGTGTCAACTAAAGCAGTAATGAGGAAATCGTCGATATAAACCGGTACGTCCATAGCTGCGCACTCAGGTTCATCGTTACCTGACTCTGTCTAATAGCCGTTATCTTGTAATAAACGTAATAAAGCATGTTCCGCAGTTCGCTCGTAGCGGCCTCACCTCCGCAGGTCGCTGTTCCTAGTTTTCCCGACGGCTCGGGAAGCGGGTGCTTGGCGAACGGCCAGTGTGGTATGTAGAGGGACGTGTTCTTGAAGAATGATAACGGGAAACGGTAATGACGCGGGACCCGTCTGGGGGATCCGTATGAGCCGACAGGTACTCTGCGATTTCGAGTGGTCGTTCACCACTTCAAGGACATGATGCACGTGGATGAAAGTCATGACGTCCAGCGCGGCGGTAAGGACAGAACCTCAACATGTGACAGGCCTTGCACATGTCAGTCTTTCGAAAACGGCCTCGGCTAGAAGAGGAGGACGATGTGGGCTTGGTTTAACTGTAGGGGTGTCTACTCTGGCTCTAAGAGAGTCCTACCCACTATGATGCTGGTTTGGATGAGGCACAGTGGTGTTCGCTCTTTTCGAATTGCACAGGGTATTCTGCTGAATCACAGATGAGTACGTAGGCACACTCGTTGGCGGTGGCTGCACAGCATGCACGGACGGCTCCGGGAAGACTTGCCTAACTTCCTCATGAACGACCTCTGCGAGTGACGGAAGCCTCGGTGACGACGTTAGATCCTGTAGCTGAATGCGTCTCAGCTCTTCTCTGACCACGGATTGAGCAAGCTCCCTTAAGGCGTCACCGGAGCCGTTGAAGCCGGAAGCACAGGCACCCGGTGACAAGGCGGATACGTCACGGTTATAGTACTGTGCTCGGTGTTGAAGTATTTGCTCCATCGTGGTGGCCTCCGCTAGAAAATCTGATGTCGGGCTGGGTGGATTGGAAGTAATTCCTGTTTCACACCGCGCATTAGGTGGCGCACTTTCTTATTCTTAGACATAATTTGATCAGCACGCCTAGAAAGGCGGATCATGTCCTCGCAGTACTTTCCAACTCTTTCGTTCGGGGCTTGGCAGCGAAATTGCAGTGCCGACTCTGCAGGCTCCTTTCGGTCGTTGGCAGTGTAGGACGCCTACAGCTGGTGACGAAAGAGGTCCCATGATGGTAGCGTCGTTTCATGGTTGACGAACCACGTCCGCGCCGAGTCTTCGAGAGCAATATACACATTGTGCAGCTTCCTTTGCTCATCCCAGTCGTTGTAAATGGCGACCCGTTCAAAGTGTTCTAGCCAGTCCTTAGCGTCCTCATAAAGCTCACCATGGAAGGACGGTGGCGTTCGAGACTGAAGGACGACGAACTCGGGTGAGCTCTTTCTGTTAGCCACAATGGTCGTGTTCGATCCATACATGGTGGTCACATGCGTCCAGGACAAAGGCCCCAACTCTGGCGACTGACCTCGGAGGCGGCGGCTGGTACTGCCGTTGACCGGTGTCAAATCAGTGGTGACTCTCGGTTTCCCTTGAGGGGTGGAACTCTGCAAAAGGGGAATTGTACCCGGCTGCTCCACCAGAAAATGTAACGAGTAGAAGGCGGCAACCCCTGAACGGATCAGTTGTTGTTGTTGTCCAAATAACTTATGGCACATACCCACAGAGGGGGATCGGCCAAGAATTGGGTAGCAAAGATTTTTTTTCTCGGTTTCGAGAGGCAAGCGACATTGGTTCGTCCTCTTTTTCCTCGGTTTCGAGAGGCAAGCGGCAATATGTATATTCAGAAACTCTCTCCAGTGACATCGTTACGAAGTAGACGAAGCAGGCAGTGGCACGCGGCGGAGCGCTCGCGCCTGGCCCGCTGGTCATTAAAGCATATTTTATCATCATGTCATCATGTCGTTCTGTTCCTATTGTTTCGCCGTGTTCCATCACTTGGCATATTGCTCCACGCAACATTTTGGTTGGAGGTGTGGCGTACTTCATCCCCATCCTCGCCTTGGAGCATCGACGCCATCTGTAAGCCGGGAGTTATCGACCGAGGACCCAGAGACATCGCCGAGCAGCTTGGCCTCAGCCCTTCAGGCCCAGACCCGATCAACTGCCCCCGCCCAGCCCCCAGCCCGGACCTGAAGACAAGCAGAACAAACAGACCAACCAGAACCAAGACGAAGGACCTGAAAGACCCAAAGGAACCGATGAACACGAACAAGCAACCCCCGCCCAGGCCTCCCGACGTGACCTCGAGCCATCGGTCCCATGGACTCTGGTGACGGATGGATGAAGCGCTTCAGGGGAGGCGGATTACCCACGCATCAGACATCATGGTGGCAAGGAAGTCATTCACTTCTGTCTTTCCTTGAACATCCTCACCGTCACGTCACCTTCCACCTCAAGCGAACCGATCGGGACGATCGCACGGTGTCCCCGGGAAATGTTACGAAGAAGATAGGCAGTGGTGCGAGAGGAGCCCTCGCGCTAGGCCAACCATTAAATTATCCTTCACCCTATCGCCATGTTGTGCTGTCCTCTTCACTTGTCACCACGTAACAATATTCTGTTAATTGAATCGGCAAAAACGTAGAGCGATGAATTGTTATAAAATGTGATTTATACACAGTTAAGAAAATTGACACGCATTTGCTATTTTTTGCACCATTCATAAAATGCAACAATTGATTCGTTAGACGATAATAATCCTCAAAGGGATGGATGGTTCTGTAAAGGACACAATCGTCGGCATACATGCTGAATTTAGATTGGAGTTATTCAAAAGGTCGTTAATATAACGCAAGAAAAGTAAGGGGCCTAAGACGGATCCATGTGGCACACGTACCGGAAGAGACTGCGACGACAATGGATTCACCAGAATTGTATGCTACATACTGAGAGCGTCCAGAAAGAAAGTTAGATATCCAGTTAACTAATGTAGAATTTTTAATACAAGGTTTAGTTTGCTCAGGAGCTTTGAAAGGATTACGGTGTCAAAAGCTTTAGAAAAGTCAATAAATAGAGCATCAATTTGGTTACCAGAATCTAGGCTAGAAGAAATGTCCTGCACAAATTCAGATAATTTTGTTAATGTGCTAAAACCCCATCAAATTCCATGCTGAACGTAAGATAAGATGTTATTTGTTTCCACAAACTCTGTAATATTCTAATAAATACAATGTTCTAACATTTTGCATGATGTCTTCAGCGAAATGGACCTGTAATTGCAAAGAATGTGTTTGTCGCCAGGTTTAAATAATAGAAGCACTTTCGCCAGCTTCCCAAGAGACGGGCATAGTACTAGAATTGAGAGATTTACTGAATATAATATGTAAGTAGCGACTAGAAACACATTTGGAATGTCATAAGGACCAGCAGACTTCCTAATATGCAAGCCTGGTATAAGATTCAGGACATCTATAGAAACATGAACATTGGTGATTAGACAAGCACTAACAAACGATGGTAAAACCTGATAATCATTCGTAAAAACTGACAGAAAAAAAAAAGCGTTGAAGGCTTTAGAACGTTCTTTAGGGCACTAACGTACTTCATTATTGTTCAGAAATATATTAGAGCAGTCTTGGGCAAAATTGCAGACTAAAATGTACTGGAATTTGAGGATAAAGAATTCTTTAGCTTAACGCGAAAAGACAAGACTCGCAGACTTTGCAGCGGCACTAAGTTCTAGCTTTGCGTTACTAAAACGATTCATACTTTCTAGACTGTTTATGAATTTTACGTCTGTCTTCCCACACGACAGGGCAAGTGTAAAATATCACGATTTATCCAATTTGCTTTTTGATTCTGATTTTTCTTTTTTGCTTTAAGGGGGACAAAACGATCGATACATGTTTTAACTGTTTTCATGAAGATATTTATAAAACATCAATATCATTTGCAGCACTCATCGTAATGAATTCATCAAAGCAATCAGGCCTAAACTCGGTATTTGAAACGTCATCTTCGTTGTTAAAGCAACAAAAACATGTAAGATGATACTGCGGTTTAATAACTTCACACGTAATTGAGACCGAATGGCTTCATGATCAGAGATGCCGTCGATAGTTTCATATTTGTAGCCTTTCCTACATACATCAGAAGTGAAGAACAGTGTCTAAAATAACATTATTCCTAGCAGCATCATTGATAACTTGGGTAAGCCTGAATGTTAACGGAAAGTTTTGCAGCTCCCTATAAACGCTAGGTTCTTTGCCAGAAAACTGCATAGATGACTAGAGAATGTACGGTGCATTAAAATCGGCCTTGCAGAGGACATTATATGAACCGAAGTTATTGTCAAACATGAATTGGTTGAGGCTGTACAGGTTATCAATACTGGAGGCAGAAGGGTGGTAAAATGCAGAGATTACTACAGAGAATTTAGCCAGAATGAGTCTGCATCAGACTGACTCAGTATTATCAGGACTGTGTAATAGCTCGCAAAACTAAGGCAATGCCTCCGCCTTTTTAACTTTGCCTATCGGCTCTAAGTGTAACGTAACCAGGAGGAGTGAATTCTGCGTCGAGAACGTCCTCATGCAACCAGCTGTATAATAATAATTAATTGACGATGTCATGAATTATTTCAAGATGGCGGCTTTAGTGCCATCATAATCCAAGATCACAAGAGTGTGATCGCTCGTTACATCGCTTTTCAGAGGGTGAGGGCATATTTTGTTGCGAAAGCTACACTGGCCATGAAGTTGCGTTTTCGCGGCAGCCGTACTATGAAGAGGCACAGCGTCGTTACCTAGCAACCGCCGTAGCTGGCAGGCGCCGCGCGCTCGCAGCACCATTTGGCATTGGATTGAATTTGGCAGGATAGAATTGGATTGTATTTGACTGGAATGAACTTTACATTATTGAACCGGATCGGATTACACTGGATTCGATGGGATTATTGGATTAGAGAGCAGTAGCAGCCCAGCTCCAGGCACACATGCCTTCGCCGCGTATATCCTGGCCTGGCTGAGCTACGCCACGCTCAAATTTTCACACGACGTGGTATTCTAAGGCTTATTGAAAACTGGTCAGACGCTGTTGTACAATCGTGGTCAAAAATAGGCCGTTAATAACTTCGGCTGCCAGAGCACTTCCAGGACGTTACCGTGGCGCTTGCGCGCACGCTGCAAGGGCATTCCGTTACGTCAGGTTTTCTAGCCGCAGGAGTCCTAGAATGAGGACCCAGTCACGGGAGCTCTACGTTATTATTTTTCTTTTTGCATTATATAAAGTTTTCTCTCTATCTCTCTCTCTCTAGCGAAAGCTACATTAGTCGTAATGCAGCGATTTCGCCGTGGCACCAATTTTCGCTGTGGTTGCCTCGCTGACCCCGCCGCTGCCTAGCAACCACCTCCTCGTAATATAGCATGTATACGACTAGAGCATTTCACCGTGTACAAGACAGTTCCCTAGAACGCATGCCCGGAAACCGGAGGAGCAACTGGTGCGCTGCGCATGACATCAGAGAGCATAGCAGCAGCAAATAGAGAATGAGCTTAAGAAGCTGGATAGAGCAGCGGTGACGCTCGAGAGAAGCCGTGCGCCGCGCCATTTTGGCGTGCAGCCGGGAATGTAGGAGAGGAGTGAGGAACTGGCGCGGACAGCGGCGCTGTATAAAAAGCGATTGGTTCGTCGCCGCCGCCGTGTTAGGAGCCACGAAAAGCGAGTGGGAACGAGTGGGAAATCTTAAACAAGCCAGGCTTAAGCATAGGATTGAAAACAGGTGAAGGCGACGAGCCAAAGAGACCTAGCCAGGCAATCACACTACCATGGACGTGCACTCAAGGCTAACCAAGCAACGCTTTAGCGTTCGCTACGTATATCCTGGAATAGCCGAGCTGACCTACAGCCAATATTGTCCCTCGCTTTCGTGCACGTTTGACACGTGCTTGATAAATGTCAAAAGCAGCGTTCGCTACCTTAAGATCCGAAGCTCACTACGAGGAAGGAGGCGCGCAGTTCGCCCCTACCCCCTCAATACTGGCGCTGGGCTGCGGAAGGCTTGTCATGCGGCGGTAGTGCCATAGTTCAGATGGCCGACTACTGTGCCGAAGTATCGGTTTTTGAACCCGACCACCGGAAGCTGCGTTTAGATGAAGGCAAAACGAAGAGACATCTGCAACTGCGCGATGTTAGTGCACGTTAAAGATCCCCATGTGGTCGAAATTACTCCGTAGCTCTCCACCGCGGCTCTCTTCTTCTTTTTCCACTTCACTTCCAGCTTCCTCCATGAACCTTACGGCGCAGTTCAATGTTCACAGATACAAGCGTGACAGACAATACGCCTTTCGCGTCCTGTAAACCAATTATTGTCATTATTATTATGCCAAGACGCCTCGCTCCGGTGTGCCTGCTCTTCAGTGCGTGATAAGATGTGCGAACATTACGCGTTTTAAAAAATAACGGGAACAAGATGTCGCGTTCACGTGACTCCGGAGCGATGTCATCATTCTTGTGCAAGTATACACTCCCTTGACACATTGCATGTGCTGTGATGTGATAACAACTTTATTCTTTCAGCAGATAAATAAGCCCCCTAGTCGCCGCCCTCGGCATGCAGGCCTAAGGAATGGGAGCCAGGACCTCCGCGATCAGAAGGAAGCAAAGAGGTCTTGGTTCTTAGCGGCTTATTCCACCAGGCGAAATGGCTTGTTGCTATGGAGCAGGGCCCTCGCTCCCTAGTGGAGCTTCCCAGACTTTTCTAACATTTTTATATGCTTTAGCCCCTGGCGAGCTAGAACGTTCCCAGAGTATGTGGTGGAGGATCCCTCTCTTCCCCCAATGCTTGCATTTATCCCTTTTTATATCGTCAACCTGAATATAATGCAGGCTGGAAACTTCAAAAACCCAGTCTGGGCACGTTGCATGTGCCTCCTGTGTGACGTCGTCACTTAGCAAGTCATCCTGCTTCACATGACACTTCATTGTCACGTGGTTCGAGTGTGACTCCCTCACGTTTTGCAACTCAGTCTGAATCGCGAGAAAGCTTGTCATTTGGCACTTTCTTGAACGTTATCAAGATTTACACGAGGGTTCATTGTTACGTCGCTCTAGTGCAACATCACCACTTGCAACGCATTGATCCAATGTGAAGTTCATTATCATTGCGAAGTACGTGGCATTAAATGTGATTAGACATAACGTCGCATAATCAGTGCGAATGTGCATGTAACTCACATGACTAAAAAAGCTATTTTCCACCTTTATTAGGACTGATGCTGATATAACTTTACTTTGAATAAGTGTGGAGGAATAGAGGGAGGCTAGTTAGCGTGCCTCAAGCTTTATAGATCTTTGGCGTCGCCGGCCCATCGACGGCCTTGAACTGAATGTCAAAGTCATCGCTGCACCTTACCTATCCCAAGCTTCTTTAGAGGGATCAGTAAAGAATACTGAGGGAGGCTAATAGGTCTTCAGGCCCAGATCATACGACAGAAATTGTATTTCTCCCGCAAAAGCAGCAGAACGGATTCATATTCTTAATTATTAATTTCGATATGTAGTTTGGGTTGTGGAAGTTTCACTTGTGGGTTTCTCGATATGAGTTGCTGTTGTCTTGTCAGTGTTTTATGATGTGGTGAAAGTTTTCGCAAATTGCCTTGTAATGTACAGTGAGATAGTTGTATGATACGAATGGCTCACCGAAGGGCTCGACCGGCTAATTATTGAGCGTATTGGTGGGCAGCCTCAATTGCCTTGTCCCCCACATGGACCGAGGTCTATATCAGTTCGATATCTCTCAAGAGATGAGATTATCATATTTCAGTGGGTATTTGTGAGGCGGGATTGGAAACCCTACCTCTAGAATACATGCTGATCTCCAATTTTTGTCGTTTACTATTGTAGTTGCATTATGACGGCGATGGCCTCGCTGATGGCGGCCTCCACCGCGACTATCTGTCTGGATGTGGAAACCGTCTCCGCCATAAACAGTCGCGCTGGGTAAAAATGCTGGGGTGTGTAACAACACATCGAATATTTATTAGGGTCTTCCGTGTGTCTTCTGCCGCATCGACGTAGATGACATTCTGTAGCTGGCTCAGGGCCTTGTGCAGGCTCTCAGCTCGTACTTACCTTCGGCCTTGATGTGCGTGGGCTTACACGTTCCGATGAAGAGGTTTGATGGTGATCCTCTTGCGGATATCGCTCGGAATAGTTTGAGACAAGTCATGGAGGGGTTCGCCCTCAATACATGGTATAACGTCCAATGACTGCTTAGTAAGCTATATCGCTTAGCATTATACCGATAAATAGGATAGATTAGTGATGAGGCTACATATCCCTTCATATGACTTGACATGATCTTTCGGGATCATGACATCTGTAACCTGCGCTGTGGAATCTTCCGGTGACGCCGTTTTCAACTTGTGAGATATAGAGTTTCGGCTTAAAATTTGACACGTGCTCTAAAATAAATGTATTGATTTTTTGTCTATGAGAGAAAGGAAAGAACTGCGCATACGGACGCAATGCAACAGTAGACTTTAAGAAGTAACTCAATGCAATTGTTAAAGTGTACGCTGCACAATCGGATACTTAACGTACGACGGATCGATAGTAGTGCAACTGGACGAGAAAAGTACTCATGGACAAAGAGATAGTGTGAAAAAGGTGGACTGTGAAAACCTTGTCGGGCAAGATCCTGGAGCACTGTCGTGTAGCGGCCACAGAAATTGGATTGATAACGTGATACGTCGTTACCAAGACCTGATGACGCTTCCGCGTTCTAAATTTAAGAGCAGCATTCAGATAACGTGATACTTCGTTACCAAGACTTGATGACGCTTCCGCATTCTAAATGTAAGAGCGATATTCACAACGATAACTGCGTGCTTACGTAGATCTCTCAATGTGCTTATATAGATTTATCAATTTACACCTCAGAGAGCCACACGCCCTATCTTGCTATACGTCCTATTTTTTTTCTCTACCGCAAGCGCCTGCGGATGCCTGCGCCTACCAAATACTGCTTGAAATCTTATTGGCAGACAATGGCATCGTCGTGCAGACAGCCTCGGAAATAGTTCGAATTATACCAGGCTTCATGCTTGTAACGTAAACATCCTAGAATACCTTACAAATAACTGCAATATTATCGTACGAAATATAACAGAATTCCGAGGTTGAGTAGAGATGTTGTGGCGGACAATTCAATGCTAGTGTTCGTGAACGTTAGAGTTTTTATGTTTAGTCCCTCGTTTTTCGTTTGTGTCCTGCAGAAGCAACTGCGGAAACGCCGGACTGTTGTAGGAGGATATTCAGGGCTTGCACAGTTCACATGTATGCATGGTATGAAGGAGCACTGAACAAGGGTAAAAGGCGGACGCCTCAGTTCACACGTCAAGCCATATCATTTTCGCCTGGCACCGCTGACTAGCTACAAGGAAAGTATCTACACCTATTTCTCAATGAAAATGGACACGAAATATAGCCTGCTATTTTTGTGACCTTGTGGACATAAGGTGTGTAACTTACCGCCAGCACAGGAATCGACGGCAGCAGTAGTGAAAACGGTGTCCCCACGTAAGTAAGGTTTGCAACCGGGCCGTAAGCAACCAGAAGATTGACCTGCATGAAGAGAGTAATATCGGCAGATGTCGACGAACATATCAAATATACGAAGTTAATCAAATATTAACTGCACAAAAAATGTCAGAAATTCGGTGTCCTGAAAGCGCATATTCCAAATATTCTCAGTGTCTCGCGATATCGCATTTTTGCGGAGTAGTGGCAGGCGCCAAGAATGAAATGTAGAAGGTTATACACTAATACGATAGAGACAAGAATAACGTTAGCTTGTCCACACGCCCCCTTGCAACAAGCCGATAGGATTCATTCAAAGCAAGCAAGTGTTCAAAAATAATGACCCACTGGGCAAAATCTTAACCGCTCCTGTATTTCATGTAACACCATCTCCTACATTGAAAGCAATGCTCTTCCGTTTCGTATACTGTGTTTTCACCACCGATGTAAAATAGTATCTAATACCTATGAAAATAGTATAGTCCAGTTGTCAAGATAGGGGGAAAATACTGCTATAGATGCTAAGGTGGCGTCCTTGTTTTGCACTGTATTCTGCGAATGTGGTTTCACTTCCGCTTACTGCTCTCAAGCGAATATGTCCCCCCCCCCCAAACACACACAACAACGTAGCTTCTCTGCGCAAATGCAGGAGAAATCTTTTTGTATAATGATGACAACCATTATTTTGGTTTTTCTTCATACAAAGACAATTCCTCAGCTCGCCAGTAACTAGGACGTGCGACCGTATCGAACTTTTCTTTTCACCGTTGCTGAGGAATTTTGCAGCATTTGGAGCCTCTCCGAAGGGAGAAAGAAAGTTATGAGCGCGCTATCAAGCAGTGCAGGAGACGAAGCTTCTTATAAATTGCTCTCGAATCTCACGTCACCAGTGTAGAGCAGAATAGCCCCACTTGTTAGCGCGGGAAACTGTCTTTTTTTTTAAATTCTTTAATGATCCCAAAGTTTAGCATAACAGTGGTTTGGTTGTTTTGTAGGGTTTGATGCCCCTAAGCGCCTTGGCTATGAGGGACACGTAAGTGGAAGCCTTCAGCTGTTTCGACTTCCTGCAGTTTTTTAACGTGCACTGATACTGCACTGCACACGGGGGCCTTGTTTTTGCCTGTATCAAAAAGCTGCCGCCGCGGACAGAATTCGTTGTGCGTCGTCAGGTTTACTAGTCGACCGCCAAAACCACCCAGCTATGAGGGGTTCTTAAACGTTTAATACTTGTTTTTGGGACAGTAGCGCACAGAACATGCCCCTATATTTCTTGTTTCTGCCATTTATACAGGGTGTCCAAGCTAACACTATCCAGTGTTAAAAAATCAAACATTTGAGGTAGGCCAGAAAAATAAACTGTAAAGTTAATAGCCATCTGGCGCACCACAAGCAATGCTTTATTTTAAAATTAACTGATTATTAATTAGGAGACGTTTTTATTTACACATTAGTGTCTTTAGAAAATAGATGTGATTTGCAAAGTTGGAGAGCACGTTCGTAAACTCCCATTTGCTTTATTTGCGATGAAGAAAACCTCACGTGCGTCTTTTTTCCAAGCTCTAAATAAAGCCTGCCAAATACACAAAAAAATCAGTGATCAACGCATTCGCGCGCCAGTTTTTGGTGCTCTCCAATCGTGCTTTACGAGAACAATATCAGCTGCGACCTGAATTACTGCGGTTGTGGCAGTAATTGGCCACAACCTCCTATGAAAGCCTCGGGAAGGAACAGCAGTTTACATTAGGTAGCGAAATACTGGAAGTAGTAGGCGAATATGTCAACTTAGGACAGGTAGTAACCGCAAATCCGGACCATGAAAAAGAAATAACAAGAAGAATAAGATTGGGATGGAGCGCATTTGGCAAGCACTCGCAGATTATGACTAGCAGCTTACCGGTATCGCTCAAGAGAAAAGTATACAACAGTTGCATCCTGCCAGTACTCACCTATGGGGCTGAAACGTGGAGGCTACACAAGAGAGTTCTACTTAAGTTGAGGACAACCCAGATAGCTATGGAACGAAAAATGGTAGGGGTAACATTAAGAGATAGAAAGCGGGCAGAGTGGGTCAGAGAAATAACTCAAGTTACCGACATTCTAGTGGAAATTAAGAAGAAATGGACATGGGCAGGACATGTAGTGCGAAGAGAGGATAACCGATGGTCGCTGAGGCTAACAAACTGGATTCCAAAGGAAGGAACGCGTAGCAAGGGGCGGCAGGAAGTTAGGTGGGCGGATGAGATTAAGAAGTTCGCTGGGGTCAAGTGGATGCAGCTAGCACAGAACCGGGTGAAGTGGAGAAATATGGGAGAGGCCTTCGCCCTGCAGTGGGTATAATCAGGCTGATGATGATGATGATCAGCTGCGACTGTGAATCGACAGCCCATTTACAGCGGTAGGCTACGTTGGCGACGGTTGTAGCGAACGCGGTGAGCTCGCTGCAGCTTGCACCGTCATGTGCGCCGACTTATCAGACTTATCATCATGCCGCTTCAGGCCATGAAGCTACGGCCGCTGCTGGTTTGAACGTTCAATCAAACCACGCTTCAGCGCAGCACATTCGAGGCTCCCTAATGCCCCAGTCACACCATATTTTCTAGTAATTTGATGGCTTTCTTTAGAGCTTCAAAGATACACGTGCGGGTTTCCTGATGAGAAATATGGAGGCTTCACAAAGATGCTCTCCAACTTTGAAAATCAATATATTATCTTAAGGCAGTAGTTAGTAAGATACAAAAATACCTGTGATGCGCCAGATACCTGACATATGTATAGATGTAGTATCTATGTCTACCCCAAATGATTTATTTTTAACCCATGGCTAAGGTTAGCTTGGACACCCTTTATATTGTCACGTGGTGGTGCCCAAGGTTGATGACATAAATCAAGTGTAGGTGATTGCACTGAAAAAACTGCTTACTGTGCTGACTTGCGCCCGCAAAAGAACTAACCAACTCAGCGGCAGCGATAAGAACAAACTGGATCGTCAATCGTCGAACAAAGAATGCCGGTCACACTCGTCAACGCTCAATTCAAACGCTGCTCAGAAAAATATAGATAAGGTCGCAAACTGCTACTAGTACAAACTGGAACATTGTAGAAACATACGCAAGTGATCGGAATCTTCGAGACAGATCTCGGCGCATCGTTCGCGACAAAGAAAATTATAACGCGTCGTATCGCGACAAGTATGAACAAACACGGTATACAGAATTGAAACGCGTGCCAGAATCACAGTGATAAGGCCTCATGTCAGCGGCTGTTCAAAAACAACAAATACAGTTTTGAAGGTTTTGAGGCATTACACCCCCCTTAAAGAAAACATCGCCTCGATGTTCCAAGATAAACAAAGCAACATAAATAGAAACTACAAAGTTTAAACACCACGCATTCATTAACGCGCGTAATAAGGCTTCAGACGAACAACACGTACGATTTCCGGGCGTGCGCATCGCCGTTGTGATGCTGACGTTCCGTCGGGAATGACTTTATCGTTCAGTGGTCCGACGCGGCGAATGATTTTGAACGGCCCAAAATATCGACGCAACAACTTTTCACTTAGTCCGTGACGGCGAATTGGTGTCCAAACCCACATTTGATCTCCTGGATTGTACTCTGCGTGGTGTCGTCGTAAGTTTATCGTCGGCTGTCGGTGCGCTGTTGGTCTTTAATACGCAGCCGTGCGAGTCGTCGGGCTTTCTCTGCACGCTGCAGGTAGGCGGCGACGTCAAAGTTGTCCTCGTTGGTAACGTTCGGCAGCATTGCGTCGAGAGTCGTCGTGGGCTCCTTGCCGTACACAAGCTTTAACGAGGTCGCTTTCGTCTCCTGAACTGCCGTGTTTTACGCGAAGATCACGTACGGCAAAATGGTGTCCCAGGTCATGTGTTCAGCGTCGAGGTACATGGCGATCATGTCCGCGATCGTTTTTTTTTCAGGCGCTCCGTAAAGTTATTGGTTTGAGGATGGTACGCAGTTGTTCGTCGATGGCTTGTATGACTGTATTCCCGGATGGCTTGCGTCAACTCTGCCATAAACGCCGTTCCCCTGTCCGTGATGAGCACATCATGGGCGCCGTGTCGCAAGAACATTTGTTCGAGAAAAAATTTGGCAACTTCTGCCGCGGTACCATTTTGTAGGGCTTTTGCTTCGGCGTAACGGGTAAGGTAGTCAGTGACCGCAATGATCCACTTATTATCCATAGACGAAGCTGGAATGGGGCCGAGGAGATCCATCTCACTTTGCTGAAAGAGCAGGTCTGGGGTCAGAAAAGGGTTTAGTAGTCCTGCTGGTCTGATAGGCGGCGTCTTGCGTCGTTGGCCCTCACGACATTCCATCACGTAGGGGCAACGTCGGCTGGCAGTCGCGGCCAGTAGTACTTCTCCTGTATTCGGCGCAACGTGCGTGCAAATCCGAGATGGCCTGCAATGGGCTCATCATGCAACGCCTGCAGAACTTCCTGCCGCAGGTGTTTAGGCACTTCAAGAAGTTTCGCGGTCCTGTTGGGTGCGAAGTTCTTCTTCACGAAGAGGCCATTGCTTAACGCGAACGATGATAAATGTCCCCTGAACACACCAGGAGGGGAAGCAGTCTTTCCATCTAAGTAATTGGATAGAACATTAAGCTCAGGGTCTCATCGCTACTGCTCTGTGAAACTGCTGGCACTTACCGGTCCCAAAACGGCGTCGTCGTCAACGTCCTATGGGGAAGCGTCGACGGGAGCGCATGATGCGTCGGAATGCTTCCGGCCCTACTTACACACTACAGTCAAGTGAAATTCATGAAATCGTAGGCTCCATCTGGCGAGGCGGCCAGAGGATCTTTCAAATTAGCCAGCCAGCACAGCGCGTGATGATCGCCTACCACCCTGAATGGTCGGCCGTATAGGTATGGATGAAACTTAGAAGTGGCTCACATGATCGCGAGGCACTCCTCGGTCGTCGAGTAATTGAAGCCGGCTTTTGTGAGGGACCTGCTAGCGTAGGCGATTCCTTTCTCCTGTCCGGCACTCCTCTGGACAAGAACGGATCCTAGGCCCACATTCCTCGCGTTGGTGTGAATTTCGGACTCAGCTTTTTCATGCAAGTGGCCAAGTACAGGAGGGCACTGTAGGTGGCCCTTGGGTTCATCAAATGCTTCTCCTTGCGGCGCTTCCTATTTAAAAGGTACATCAGCCTTTGTAAGCTGCGTCAACGATTCGGCGATGCGCCAAACGTTTCTGACAAATTTTCGATAATAAGCGAATAACCCAAGGAATCGGCGCACAGCTTTCCTGTCGAGAGGCGGTGGGAATTCTGTGATTGCAGCTGTTTTCTTCGGGTCTGAGCGAATACCTTTCTTACTAACGATGTGACCTAGGAACAGCCGTTCTTCGTTGGCTGAGTGGCACTTCTCTGCTTTCAGCGTTAGTCCCGATGACTCGATGGCTTCCAGCACTGTCTGCAGTCGTTTTAGGTGGTCTTCGAAGTTTGACGAGAAGCAAACAACGTCGTCTAAATATAACAAACAAATTCGCCACTTCAGGCCCGCCAGGACTGTGTCCATTATTCATTGAAACGTGGCTGGTGCGGAGCAGAGGACAAATGGCATGACCCTGAACTCAAAAAGGCCGTCCGGTGTTATGAATGCGATCTCTTTCGTCGACCTCAACTTTCCAATATCCGCTCTTCTGGTACATCGATGAGAATTACCTTGTATTGCTAAGCCGGTCGAGAGTGTGTCGATGCGTGGAAGCGGGTAGACACCCTTCCTAGTTATGCTATTCAAGCGGCGGTAATCAATGAAGAAGCGAAGTGTGCCGTCGTTCTTCTTCACCAAAACTACTGGTGCCGCCCAAGGGCTGTTCGATGGCTTGATTCCGTCATCACGAAGCATTTCCTCAACTTGATCGCGTATGGCCTGGCGTTCTCGCGACGATACATGATAGGGGCTTTGGCGCAGAGGTCGGGCATGTTCGTCAGTTATAATGCGGTGCTTGGCCAGTGGTGTTTGTCGTACCTTCGATGATGACGAGCACTCCCTGTAGCTTCGAAGAAGACTGCGAATCTGGTCTTTCCTAATGTGGGTCAGTGCCGGGTTTATGTCAAATGCGGGCTGATGGAATTGGTCCAGTGCGTCTTCCAGTAGTTGGTCGTGGATGGCGAATACGTCTTTGAGGTCCGCTAATTCGCCCAGAAAAGCGAACGTCGTGCCCTTGTTGAGATGACGGTATTCTTCGGTGAAGTTTGTTACCAGCGCCTGGGCTTCTTGTCTCCGGAATTTCGCGATGCCTCTTCCGATGCCGACACCTCGTGCTAAGAGCAATTGAATATTTCCTTCGACGATGCCTTTACCGGTTTCGATGTCTGCGCCACCGACGCTGACTGCGACGCTTGATCGGGGCGACACGATCAATTCTCCGTCGAGGACGTTTAGAGCGACGTGGTGGGTCGAAGTCGTCGTAGCAGGTATGGCTTTGTCTGCAGAGAGCTTGATCAGCCTGGATCGGATGTCGATGATAGCCTTATGTTCATTTAGGAAGTCCATGCCTAAAATCACGTCTCGGGAGCACTGCTGCAAAACCACAAAGCTGGTTGGGTAAGTACGTCCATTTACGGTTATTCTTGCAGTGCATCGTCCCGATGGAGTAATTCGCACCTGCGGTGCGAATCAGCGGGCCATCCCAAGCAGCGGTAACTTTCCTGAGCCCAGAGGCTAGTGGTCCACTGATGACTGAATAGCCAGTTACGGTGTCTACTAGGGCAGTGACTCTGCGACCGATGACATCAACTTGAAGGTGGCTTATTCACGTCCTCGCATTGCGCGTGCGCCTTGGTGTCCGATCTCGGCTCCGTCGTTTCATGAGGTCATAGCTGGGGCATACCATTGTCGCCGTGTGGAGCGGCAATGAAATGGCTGTGTCGTCTTCAGTGGCCGTCGGCGGCGGAGGATCTTCGTCTTTTCGCCGTTGAGAAACCTCACATCCGAAGGTTGCTCCTTTCAGTTTCGCCTACGGGGGCTAGAAGACCGTCCTTGCAAGTAACCACAGCTCGGCGACGCAAATCGGGCATTGCACAGCGATGGGGAGCGTGACAGACGCCTTGGCGATTAGTGCTGACCGCTGCGCAGGAAGTCGCTGATTTCCTGTGGTCGCTCACCAGGACGCGTTCGTGGAGCGGCGACAGCGAAACCACGGAGGCCGATCCGCCTGTACGGGCAGTGATGGATGATGTGTCCTGCCTCACCACAACGGAAGCAGAGCGGTCGGTTGTTAGACGTCCTCCAGGCGTCGCATTTCCTGGGGCTTGGAGATCGTTGCTAGACTTGGCGGGCGGGGGCCAAGGGGCGGCTTTCAAGGGCAGGATGGTAGCGACGAGGGCTTGGGAAGTCGCGTAATCTTGGGAGGTCGCGTCGGGGTGCAGAATGACGTAATGCAGCAGCATTATTCACCGCTGCTGATTCATGCAATGGAGCCGTCGGAGTCGTCGCTTCAGGAACGCCCAGTGCCTGCTGGACTTCTTGACGTACGGCGTCCGAGAGCGTCGCCACCTGGGGTTGTTGTGATCATGGCAGCAGTCGGCGGAGCTCTTCTCGCAGAATCTCCCGGATGAGGACCCAAAGATTCTCTCCGCTTGCAGATGCGCTGGGGTAGTGGCTTGAGTAGTCCGGTTGAAGTGGTCGCTCATAGTGGCGCATCCGGGCGTCCAACGTCTTCTCGATGGTAGACGCTTCCGTTTCAAATTCCGCCACGGTTTTGGGAGGATTTCGAACAATACCTGCAAAAAGCGATTCTTTAATGCCTCGTAATAAAAATTTGACTATCTAAGCTTCGGTCATGTTAGGGTCGGCGCGGCGAAAGAGGCGCTTCATCTCCTCAAAGTATGCCAAGACAGGCTCGTTAGGGAGTTGAAGTCTTGACTGAAGGAGGGCCTGCGCTCTTTCCTTTCGGACGACGTTTGAAAAGGCAGTCAAAAACGCTTCCTTGAAAATCTCCCAATCCTTCTTAGCTGCCTCATGATTTTCAGACGAAACTCGGGCATGTCCTTAAGAACAAAGTAGACTTGCTTGAGTTTCACGCCGTCGTTCCAGCCGTTTAATTCTCCCACACTGTCGCAAAGGTCCATCCAGTCTTCCGCATCTTCACTGGGCAATCCTTGGAAGATGGGGGGCTCCTTGGGCTGCACGAAGACGACTGGTGCTGTTCAAAGTTGACGCCTTCTGGAGTCGAACGGGGTGGCAGCAGACCGTGTTCGGGTTGTAGGCCTTGGAGTCGGTGGCTGGCTCGGTGACCTGTAGGCTGGTGTTTCAGGGCGACAGGAACAAGGCACAGGTCTTCGCTTGAAGGAACAAGGGCAGCACCTCCACCAGATGTCACGGTGTGGTGACCAGGATCGATGACACAAATTAAGAGTCGGTGATTGCACTGAAGAAACTCTTTATTGGGCTGACTTGCGACCGCAAAATAACTAAGCAACTCAGCGGCGGCGGTAGCAACAAACGTGCTCGTCGATTGTCGAACAAAGAATGCCGGTCACACTCGTCAACGCTCAATTCAAAGGCTGCTCTGAACAATCTAGATAACGTCGCAAACTGCTACTAGCACGGCATGGAACATTGCAGAAACATACGCAAGTGATCGGAATCTTCGAGACAGATCTCGGCGCATCGTTCGCGACAAAGAAAACGATAACGCGTCGTATAGCGACGACGAGTATGACCAAACACGGGATACAGAATTGGTACGCGGGCCAGAATCACAATGATAAGGCCGCATGCCGGCGGCTGTTAAGAAATAGCAAATACAGTTTTGAAGGTTTCGCGGCAATATGATTCTTCCAAACGTTTCCTCTGTTGCGTGCTTCTTCTTAATCAGTAAATAAACTATCCTTACTTTATGCAAAAAATATGCTATATAATATTGGTAATATGCAACAAGCATATGAAGAATAAATACCTGACGCAAATAGATCAAAGCTGGCTGGTTTCATACGACGATCAAAAGGTAAAGCCTACTTTTGTTCTCAGAACATGGGGAATGTTTCACTTGACTAAAACTTCGAAACGCTCACGCGTGCCCAAAAAGTCATAGGAACTACAAAGTGCCATTTCAAGATAAGAACGTTGGGTCTTGTTAGACAGTTTTAGGCAAAAGAGAACCTTGATTTTTTTAACTCTCAGAGCAATTTGCGTGATACTGAACGTTAGCTTGTGAGGCACTTACTGTCAAATATTTGAGAACTGTTTTACCTACCTAACAAATCAGTACTGTTGCGAAAATAGAGAGAGGTAGAGCAGATGGGGAATTTGAATAAAGTCATTGCCTAAAAGTGTTTGTTGAAAACCTCATCAAAGGAGTAAAAGCTCTCACCCTGTCATTGTAATCTGGCCTTCTTGAAAGCAACACGAGAGATACCATCGCTCCTTGCGAAAACCCCAAAATCGTAATCTTGGGGCAGCCGCTAATGTTGAGGATGAGATCGACGGTTGCTGCAGTGTCAAAGCGTCCGATTTCGTCGAAACTGCGACAAAATCAGAAATATAGATTAGGAAATAATAATGTAATAATTGGTTCAGAGAAAAGGGAAAGGCGCAGTATCTGTCACACTTGCAGATTGATTTATTTATTTATAGGAAGGAAAAGGCGCGCTAACTGTCTCACTTGATTTCTGTGGACACCGCAACCGCGCCTTAAGGGAAGGGAGGAAGATGGGAGTGAAACTGGAAAGAGAGAAAGAGGAGCCATAGTGGAGGGCTACGGAGTAATTTCGACCACCTGAGGATCTTTAACGTGCGCTGACATCGCACATCACACGACGCCTCTTCGTTTCGCCTCCATCGAAAACACTTCTTGCTGTAGGCATCTGCACCGCGACGTAAGGGAGGGAAAGAAGGTGGGAGTGAAAGTGCAAAGAGAGCAAAAGAAGCCGTAGTGGAGGGCTACGGAGTAATTTCGACCACCTGGGGACCTTTAATGTGTGCTGACATCGCAAAGCACACGGACACTTCTTCGTTTCCCCTGCACCGAAGCGCAGCCATTGAGGTCGGGATCGAACCCGGGTACTCCGGCAGAAGAGTTTTCTGGCGGGCTTGTGGGTGCTTATCGTTCATGATTAAACTACGCGAAAAAACACGAACAGAGACAGAAAACACGTTCACACATAGAGCGCAGAATTTCCAACTTTTATTCGAAAAACGCTTAGAGCATGCCTTTTATACGCTCAAAACAACCACCACATGACACAGCCGGGATAAAAAACACATAATTATGGACATATACGTGTGCATGATGCGCGGACCCGGCATAACGCCAGTCTAAACTAAAATCTAAAATCATGTTCTTAGGCTTGCACCTGCAGGCTAACGGCAGCACCTCCACCAAATGTTACGTGGTGGCATGACAAACGATGGAACACGGTGGTGGTAGAAAACATTTATATAGGACAAATACAGGAGGTTATGCGTGAGCTGACCCTGAAGGGGCCAACCCTCAGAAACACTAGGTGGAGGTCCCTAGTTCGGGACCCCAGTGGCGTCTGCCGCCGCTCGGGCTCGCCCGACTAAGGCCCGTTGGGCCTTCAGGTCGGAGCAGCCGAGCAGGGTCGCCTCCCAGTCCTCCCGGGTTGGGTTGGGGTGAGGGGGGATAGCCGGATTTGAGGGGCAGGCCCACACCATGTGGTAGATGTCCGAAGACACCACCCCACAGTGCGGGCAGCTGCCAGAGAAAGCAGGGTCGAAGTGTTTTAGAGCTGCCGGGCACAGCAGTGTGTTTGTAGAGAGGCGGAGTAAGAGCCGCTCATCCGCCTTTGAAAGGCCTTTACATGGGCGGGGGTAAAGGCTGTGGCTAGATTGGTAGCAATTTACGATATCTTTGAATGTATAAGCCGGATTAGGATCAGCGTCCTGGTCGGAGGGGGAGGAGGAGGAAACTTCCCGGAGAGAGAGCGCGCGGGCGGCGGCGTCGGCAGCCTCGTTTCCAGCCAGCCCCTGATGAGCAGGAGCCCAAATAATATATCGGGTAGCGGGGTCCCCAATGTAGGAGCTATTTTGAAGTATTCGGTAGGCTAGATAAGGGGTCCAGCCCTGTTCGACATTCCGACAGGCCCCTCGCGAGTCGGAAATTATATATTTCGAGTCAGAGTGGGAAGCAGCCAATGCTATGGCGACCTCCTCCGCATGAGTTATGTTGCGGGCCCTGAAGCTAAGACCGTTGACTGTTTTCGCCTCGTGGACGACTGCGGCCGTGTACCACCCCCCATGGTGCGGGCCAGAGGCGTCCACATAAAAAACGCCGGGTTTAGAGCCATAATGGCGTGCCAGGGCTTCCGCCCGCGCCAGGCGTCTGCCATCATGGTCTTCGCGTGCCATTTTAGCGGGAAGAGGGCGTACGCGGAGGGCGCATCTCCACGGCGCTGGAATGCGTGCCCGTTCTTCCATAAGTGTCGTATGTTTGATGTGGAGCCGGGCAAGAAGGCGGCGGCCCGACTGTGTCTCCGACAAACGCGTATATTGATTTGTGAGGTGCGCTTCCCTCAATTCCCTGAAGGTGTTCACCATTCCCAGTGCCATGAGGCGCTGGTTTGAGGTAGTCACCGGAATATCGAGGGCCCGCTTATAGATTTTGCGGAGAATGACCTCGAGGGCATCCTCATCTTGCTTCCGCAGGTGGAGATATGGAGTCGAATAAAGGATTCGACTGGTTACGAAGGCGTTTGCCAGCCGCAAGGCATCCTTGCTTCGTAACCCCCCGCGTTTATTGGAAACCCGGCGGACCATGCGGCCCACCTGGTCCCCCACCTTGCGGAGTTTAGCCAATGTGGTGTCTGGCTTGCGGTGTTGGTGAATGAAGAGTCCTAGTACTCGGACTTCTTGTGTTTCTGGAATTGGACCTGATTGAAGAGTAAGTTGAATTTTAGTAGTGCATTTTGGAGAGGGGCGGATGTGCACAAATTCCGATTTCTGTGGGGAGCATTGAAGGCCGCAGCGGCTAGCATAGCGCTCTACTATAGTCGCCGCCTGCTGCAGGCTGGCCTCAATGTCTCCAAGTGAGCCCTGTGTAGCCCACAGGGTGATGTCGTCGGCGTACAGAGCATGCTGCACGCCCTCGAAAGCACCGAGCTGGGCCGGCAGGCGCATCATGGCCAAATTGAATAGCAGGGGTGAAAGCACTGCGCCTTGCGGCGTTCCGCTGGTACCTAGGGGGAAGGGGCCGTGTTCGTTATCCTGAATGCGGATGTAAGATTGGCGGTCTGTGAGGAATTGGCGGATATATTGGAAGGCACGGTGGCCACAGTTGGTTTGACTTAAATGAGTGAGAATAATATCATGCGTTACATTGTCGAAAGCCCCCTTAAGGTCCAGAGCGAGTACGACCCTGTCGTTATGAGGGCACTCGAGGGGGTCAAGGACTTCACGATGTAGTTGAAGCAAGACATCCTGTGCGGATCTGTGTGGGCGAAATCCGTACATGGTGTCCGCGAAGATATGTTGTGTCTCAAGGTACTCAGACAACCGGTCCCGCACCATCGTCTCCATAAGTTTGCCCACACAAGAGGTAAGAGAGATGGGGCGAAGGTTGTCCGTGTTTATTGCTTTGCCGGCCTTTGGTATGAATGTGACCACAGCGGTTTTCCAATCAATGGGGAGTGGAGTATCTCCTCGCCATATTGCATTGATGTAGTCCAATAAAGTGGTATAAGCTGAGTCAGGAAGGTTAGCTAGTAATTTAACAGTGATTTTGTCCCGGCCAGGTGCAGTACCACGTTTCATTTTGCCCAGGGCTGCCCGTAAGTCGTGGAGCTTAAACGGCTGATCAAGCTCAGCGTTCTCAGAGCCTGCATAAGAGTACGCCTGCCCACGGGTGTCCTGTATGTTGCACAAATATCGGTCCCTGAGTTTGTGCGCGAGTTGTGTAGTATTACCAGAGAAGGTGTGGATTACACGCTGAAGATGTTTTTGTGTTTCTCTACGGGTCTGAGTTGGATCAATGAGGGCGCGAAAGAGGCGCCATGTGTTTCGGCTGGACATTTGACGCGCTGCCGTGTTGCACCTATCCACCCAGTTAGAGTCGGCGAGCTGGACCGCATACTCAGCCGCTCGCTGGGTGAGCTCGGCAATTCGAGCTTTAAGGTTTCTGTTATGTTTCTGCCGGCGCCATCGGCGGACGAGGGAGTGCCGAGCTTCCCAGAGGTGGAGTAGGTGGTTGTCCACATCCGATACCACCTCTGAAAGCTGAATCTGAGTTTCGGTGGAGCGAAGGTGTGAAACCAAATGCTGGGACCATGAGGTGTACCCTTGCTCTGTAATGGATGTTGTGTTGTCGAAATTTTGTCTGAATTTCGTCCAATCTGGGAGACGGGCTTGTGTTGTGGGTTTAGAGAGTGGACGAGCTCTGATTGTGGTATTGATAATGCAGTGGTCGCTGCCGAGGGTTTCCTCGGTGTTGACCCAGTCTGCATGTTGGATGTTATAAGTAAAGGTGAGGTCCGGACAGGTGTCCCTTGTCACGGAGTTACCAAGTCGGGTTGGGTGGACGGGGTCAGTGTGAAGAGTGAGGCCCAGCGTGGACGCAAGCTCCGCCAACCTGCGCCCTCGCTTTTCTTCACGGTGGTAGCCCCAAAGCCGACTGGGGGCGTTAAAGTCGCCTACAATCAGGAGGAGGTCTCGACCCGCGACTCTCAGCGCTCGGCTGAAGAGGTCTGAAAAAGAAATGTGTTGCAGTTTAGGAGGACAGTATACATTGAGAATGTGAAGTGGTGGGTCCTGCTTGCGGAGAGGGAGGAGAGTCACCATCACATAGGAATATACAATTTGGAGGTCGAGGTCGACAAGATTAGCTGTGTACTTTTTGTGGACACAAAGACAAGTCGAGGGGTCTTGTTGGAATGTCGTATAGCTTGTGAGTGCGGCGCCCATCCCTGGCTCTTGGAGGGCTACCACGGCTGGTAAGCATTCAAAAGTTGCGAGGTAAAGACGAAAGTTGGCCCGCTTACAGCGAGCACGGAAACCTCTGCAGTTCCACTGTGTTATTGTAAATGGGGAAGCCAAGTTTGAAGGTGGAAAGCGCCTACATTTAGGGGGCCCCGCCATCATTAGGATTAAATATAAATTTGGAGGGAGCGACTACCTCAGAGCCAGCACCCAAAGGCTGGGCATGGAGCTCAGTCCCTGGGTGAGGGGCAGCTTCCTCGGAGTCCGAGTCTATGACTCGACGGCTTGTTTTGGGAAGTCGAGAGGACACAACCCGAAGGGGTCCCGATCGTCGGAGAAGGCGAGCATTTTCACTGACATGTTTTGAAATCATAGCCGGAACAGTCTCCATGACCTTGGTCAGGACCTGCTCCATTGCTGCACTGATCATTGAGGTAAGTTTCATAGTCAGGCGGGCCTCCATCTCAGCAAGGACCGCCGGGAAGGCTGGTGATGATGCCACCGGCTCGCTCTCCATGTTCTCCGGGCTAGGAGGGCAGGGAGGATTAGAAGCCAATCTGCTTTCTAAAGCTTGAATTTTGGTAAGCAGCATCTCATTTTGGGCCCGGATTGCTGCCATCTGTTTTTGGAGCTCGATATCAACGTGAGAATGGGAGGGAGGGGGAGGAGAGGAGGCAACCCCACCCATGCCACTCACCTGTTTGTCATTTTTCACGGCACGGGCCCAAGCGTCAGCTGTGCCATCCGTCTTGTTAGTATGGGCTTTGTGGCCTTTTCCCCCATTCGGTGGTGGCGGAGGCGTCTGTCCCTTGGCGCCACCTCCGTCAGGGGACTCTTGCTGCTTTTTCGCTGTGATGTTGGTCTGACGTTTTGCGATGTCTTTGGTTGTGGCGCCGGAGTGTTTTGGCTTCCCGTCAGAATGCCGTGTTGCTGCAGGCCCCGAGCGCTTGGCCGTAGAGGGCGAGCGGAATTTCCTCGAGCACTCAGGAGAGTTTGTTGGGTGCCCGAACCCACGCGTCACACATTTCGGCTGACAGTCGTGAGGAGCCCGCACCCCCTCCACTGCCGGCACTTTTTGGCCACACAGGCCGCAGTTTTCACCATTCGGGTTGGGACATGTGTCCGCCCGGTGTCCAACTGTGCCGCACTTCACACATGCCGGAATTGTTCTTTTGTATGCCCGGACCAGGGCAATTTCTGAATTGTAATGCACATACCGAGGCACAGTCTTCCCGGCGAAGGTGAGCTGGGCCGCGTTGGAGGTGCCGTATTTTCGGATGTCGACGATCTCTCCGGCTCGCCATTGAATTTTTTGTTGCAGGGACGCAGTGGTCTCGCAGCTCGCTACGGTGATGACAGCTTTAGAAACATTGTCGGTTTGCTTAAGATGGCCCCGCATGGCAATGGAGCCTTTCGGAGAGGCAAGTTGAAATTCGCCAATAAGGCGATCTGCCACGTCGGCAACCGGGGTGCCCGTGACAACGAGCACCTCCACCAAATGTTACGTGGTGGCATGACAAACGATGGAACACGGCGGCACAACAGAAAAGAACGACGTGATGACATGATGATGAAATATGCTTTAATGGCCAGCGAGCCTGGCGCGAGCGCTCCGCCCCGCGCCACTGCCCGCTTCGTCATCTTTGTAGCAATATGACGCTGCAACGCATCGACCAGTCGGTGGTACAGATCGGACGACTCCTTAAGCGAATCTCCAACAATCATCATGGCAGGCGAGAGTCCAACCTCCAGCGCCTCGCTCAAACTTTCATCTGTTCCCGCATCACCTACTCTGGCCCTTACTTACGTCTCACTCGTGCCGAAAGCGAACGGCTAGAGGCGTCACTTCGAAAAGCATGCAAGACGGTCCCAGGTCTCCCTATGTCTACAGCTACCCATAAGCTCATGGCTCTCAGAATCTCCAAGTATACACTCCCTTGACACATTGCATGTGCTGTGATGTGATAACAACTTTATTCTTTCAGCAGATAAATAAGCCCCCTAGTCGCCGCCCTCGGCATGCAGGCCTAAGGAATGGGAGCCAGGACCTCCGCGATCAGAAGGAAGCAAAGAGGTCTTGGTTCTTAGCGGCTTATTCCACCAGGCGAAATGGCTTGTTGCTATGGAGCAGGGCCCTCGCTCCCTAGTGGAGCTTCCCAGACTTTTCTAACATTTTTATATGCTTTAGCCCCTGGCGAGCTAGAACGTTCCCAGAGTATGTGGTGGAGGATCCCTCTCTTCCCCCAATGCTTGCATTTATCCCTTTTTATATCGTCAACCTGAATATAATGCAGGCTGGAAACTTCAAAAACCCAGTCTGGGCACGTTGCATGTGCCTCCTGTGTGACGTCGTCACTTAGCAAGTCATCCTGCTTCACATGACACTTCATTGTCACGTGGTTCGAGTGTGACTCCCTCACGTTTTGCAACTCAGTCTGAATCGCGAGAAAGCTTGTCATTTGGCACTTTCTTGAACGTTATCAAGATTTACACGAGGGTTCATTGTTACGTCGCTCTAGTGCAACATCACCACTTGCAACGCATTGATCCAATGTGAAGTTCATTATCATTGCGAAGTACGTGGCATTAAATGTGATTAGACATAACGTCGCATAATCAGTGCGAATGTGCATGTAACTCACATGACTAAATAAGCTATTTTCCACCTTTATTAGGACTGATGCTGATATAACTTTACTTTGAATAAGTGTGGAGGAATAGAGGGAGGCTAGTTAGCGTGCCTCAAGCTTTATAGATCTTTGGCGTCGCCGGCCCATCGACGGCCTTGAACTGAATGTCAAAGTCATCGCTGCACCTTACCTATCCCAAGCTTCTTTAGAGGGATCAGTAAAAAATACTGAGGGAGGCTAATAGGTCTTCAGGCCCAGATCATACGACAGAAATTGTATTTCTCCCGCAAAAGCGGCAGAACGGATTCATATTCTTAATTATTAATTTCGATATGTAGTTTGGGTTGTGGAAGTTTCACTTGTGGGTTTCTCGATATGAGTTGCTGTTGTCTTGTCAGTGTTTTATGATGTGGTGAAAGTTTTCGCAAATTGCCTTGTAATGTACAGTGAGATAGTTGTATGATACGAATGGCTCACCGAAGGGCTCGACCGGCTAATTATTGAGCGTATTGGTGGGCAGCCTCAATTGCCTTGTCCCCCACATGGACCGAGGTCTATATCAGTTCGATATCTCTCAAGAGATGAGATTATCATATTTCAGTGGGTATTTGTGAGGCGGGATTGGAAACCCTACCTCTAGAATACATGCTGATCTCCAATTTTTGTCGTTTACTATTGTAGTTGCATTATGACGGCGATGGCCTCGCTGATGGCGGCCTCCACCGCGACTATCTGTCTGGATGTGGAAACCGTCTCCGCCATAAACAGTCGCGCTGGGTAAATGCTGGGGTGTGTAACAACACATCGAATATTTATTAGGGTCTTCCGTGTGTCTTCTGCCGCATCGACGTAGATGACATTCTGTAGCTGGCTCAGGGCCTTGTGCAGGCTCTCAGCTCGTACTTACCTTCGGCCTTGATGTGCGTGGGCTTACACGTTCCGATGAAGAGGTTTGATGGTGATCCTCTTGCGGATATCGCTCGGAATAGTTTGAGACAAGTCATGGAGGGGTTCGCCCTCAATACATGGTATAACGTCCAATGACTGCTTAGTAAGCTATATCGCTTAGCATTATACCGATAAATAGGATAGATTAGTGATGAGGCTACATATCCCTTCATATGACTTGACATGATCTTTCGGGATCATGACATCTGTAACCTGCGCTGTGGAATCTTCCGGTGACGCCGTTTTCAACTTGTGAGATATAGAGTTTCGGCTTAAAATTTGACACGTGCTCTAAAATAAATGTATTGATTTTTTGTCTATGAGAGAAAGGAAAGAACTGCGCATACGGACGCAATGCAACAGTAGACTTTAAGAAGTAACTCAATGCAATTGTTAAAGTGTACGCTGCACAATCGGATACTTAACGTACGACGGATCGATAGTAGTGCAACTGGACGAGAAAAGTACTCATGGACAAAGAGATAGTGTGAAAAAGGTGGACTGTGAAAACCTTGTCGGGCAAGATCCTGGAGCACTGTCGTGTAGCGGCCACAGAAATTGGATTGATAACGTGATACGTCGTTACCAAGACCTGATGACGCTTCCGCGTTCTAAATTTAAGAGCAGCATTCAGATAACGTGATACTTCGTTACCAAGACTTGATGACGCTTCCGCATTCTAAATGTAAGAGCGATATTCACAACGATAACTGCGTGCTTACGTAGATCTCTCAATGTGCTTATATAGATTTATCAATTTACACCTCAGAGAGCCACACGCCCTATCTTGCTATACGTCCTATTTTTTTTCTCTACCGCAAGCGCCTGCGGATGCCTGCGCCTACCAAATACTGCTTGAAATCTTATTGGCAGACAATGGCATCGTCGTGCAGACAGCCTCGAAAATAGTTCGAATTATACCAGGCTTCATGCTTGTAACGTAAACATCCTAGAATACCTTACAAATAACTGCAATATTATCGTACGAAATATAACAGAATTCCGAGGTTGAGTAGAGATGTTGTGGCGGACAATTCAATGCTAGTGTTCGTGAACGTTAGAGTTTTTATGTTTAGTCCCTCGTTTTTCGTTTGTGTCCTGCAGAAGCAACTGCGGAAACGCCGGACTGTTGTAGGAGGATATTCAGGGCTTGCACAGTTCACATGTATGCATGGTATGAAGGAGCACTGAACAAGGGTAAAAGGCGGACGCCTCAGTTCACACGTCAAGCCATATCATTTTCGCCTGGCACCGCTGACTAGCTACAAGGAAAGTATCTACACCTATTTCTCAATGAAAATGGACACGAAATATAGCCTGCTATTTTTGTGACCTTGTGGACATAAGGTGTGTAACTTACCGCCAGCACAGGAATCGACGGCAGCAGTAGTGAAAACGGTGTCCCCACGTAAGTAAGGTTTGCAACCGGGCCGTAAGCAACCAGAAGATTGACCTGCATGAAGAGAGTAATATCGGCAGATGTCGACGAACATATCAAATATACGAAGTTAATCAAATATTAACTGCACAAAAAATGTCAGAAATTCGGTGTCCTGAAAGCGCATATTCCAAATATTCTCAGTGTCTCGCGATATCGCATTTTTGCGGAGTAGTGGCAGGCGCCAAGAATGAAATGTAGAAGGTTATACACTAATACGATAGAGACAAGAATAACGTTAGCTTGTCCACACGCCCCCTTGCAACAAGCCGATAGGATTCATTCAAAGCAAGCAAGTGTTCAAAAATAATGACCCACTGGGCAAAATCTTAACCGCTCCTGTATTTCATGTAACACCATCTCCTACATTGAAAGCAATGCTCTTCCGTTTCGTATACTGTGTTTTCACCACCGATGTAAAATAGTATCTAATACCTATGAAAATAGTATAGTCCAGTTGTCAAGATAGGGGGAAAATACTGCTATAGATGCTAAGGTGGCGTCCTTGTTTTGCACTGTATTCTGCGAATGTGGTTTCACTTCCGCCTACTGCTCTCAAGCGAATATGTCCCCCCCCCCCCCCAAACACACACAACAACGTAGCTTCTCTGCGCAAATGCAGGAGAAATCTTTTTGTATAATGATGACAACCATTATTTTGGTTTTTCTTCATACAAAGACAATTCCTCAGCTCGCCAGTAACTAGGACGTGCGACCGTATCGAACTTTTCTTTTCACCGTTGCTGAGGAATTTTGCAGCATTTGGAGCCTCTCCGAAGGGAGAAAGAAAGTTATGAGCGCGCTATCAAGCAGTACAGAAGACGAAGCTTCTTATAAATTGCTCTCGAATCTCACGTCACCAGTGTAGAGCAGAATAGCCCCACTTGTTAGCGCGGGAAACTGTCTTTTTTTTTAAATTCTTTAATGATCCCAAAGTTTAGCATAACAGTGGTTTGGTTGTTTTGTAGGGTTTGATGCCCCTAAGCGCCTTGGCTATGAGGGACGTGTAAGTGGAAGCCTTCAGCTGTTTCGACTTCCTGCAGTTTTTTAACGTGCACTGATACTGCACTGCACACGGGGGCCTTGTTTTTGCCTGTATCAAAAAGCTGCCGCCGCGGACAGAATTCGTTGTGCGTCGTCAGGTTTACTAGTCGACCGCCAAAACCACCCAGCTATGAGGGGTTCTTAAACGTTTAATACTTGTTTTTGGGACAGTAGCGCACAGAACATGCCCCTATATTTCTTGTTTCTGCCATTTATACAGGGTGTCCAAGCTAACACTATCCAGTGTTAAAAAATCAAGCATTTGAGGTAGGCCAGAAAAATGAACTGTAAAGTTAACAGCCATCTGGCGCACCACAAGCAATGTTTTATTTTAAAATTAACTAATTATTAATTAGGAGACGTTTTTATTTACACATTAGTGCCTTTAGAAAATAGATGTGATTTGCAAAGGTGGAGAGCACGTTCGTAAACTCCCATTTGCTTTATTTGCGATGAAGAAAACCTCACATGCGTCTTTTTTCCAAGATATAAATAAAGCCTGCCAAATACACAAAAAAAATCAGTGATCGACGCATTCGCGCGCCAGTTTTTGGTGCTCTCCAATCGTGCTTTAAGAGAACAATATCAGCTGCGACCTGAATTACTGCGGTTGTGGCAGTAATTGGCCACAACCTCCTATGAAAGCCTCGGGAAGGAACAGCAGTTTACATTAGGTAGCGAAATACTGGAAGTAGTAGGCGAATATGTCTACTTAGGACAGGTAGTAACCGCAAATCCGGACCATGAAAAGAAAATAACAAGAAGAATAAGATTGGGATGGAGCGCATTTGGCAAGCACTCGCAGATTATGACTAGCAGCTTACCGGTATCGCTCAAGAGAAAAGTATACAACAGTTGCATCCTGCCAGTACTCACCTATGGGGCTGAAACGTGGAGGCTAACCAAGAGAGTTCTACTTAAGTTGAGGACAACCCAGATAGCTATGGAACGAAAAATGGTAGGGGTAACATTAAGAGATAGAAAGCGTGCAGAGTGGGTAAGAGAAATACCTCAAGTTACCGACATTCTAGTGGAAATTAAGAAGAAATGGACATGGGCAGGACATGTAGTGCGAAGAGAGGATAACCGATGGTCGCTGAGGCTAACAAACTGGATTCCAAAGGAAGGAACGCGTAGCAAGGGGAGGCAGGAAGTTAGGTGGGCGGATGAGATTAAGAAGTTCGCAGGGGTCAAGTGGATGCAGCTAGCACAGAACCGGGTGAAGTGGAGAAATATGGGAGAGGCCTTCGCCCTGCAGTGGGTATAATCAGGCTGATGATGATGATGATGATCAGCTGCGACTGTGAATCGACAGCCCATTTACAGCGGTAGGCTACGTTGGCGCACGGTTGTAGCGAGCGCGGTGAGCTCGCTGCAGCTTGCACCGTCATGTGCGCCGACTTATCAGACTTATCAGCATGCCGCTGCAGGCCATGAAACTACGGCCGCAGCTGGTTTGAACGTTCAATCAAACCACGCTTCAGCGCAGCACATTCGAGGCTCCCGAATGCCCCAATCACATGATATTTTTTAGTAATTTGATGGCTTTCTTTAGAGCTTCAAAGATACACGTACGGGGTTCCTGATGAGAAATATGGAGGCTTCACAAAGGTGCTCTCCAACTTTGAAAAATCTTAAGGCAGTAGTTAGTAAGATACAAAAATACCTGTGATGCGCCAGATACCTGACATATGTATAGATGTAGTATCTATGTCTACCCCAAATGATTTATTTTTAACCCATGGCTAAGGTTAGCTTGGACACCCTTTATATTGTCACGTGGTGGTGCCCAAGTTTGATGACATAAATCAAGTGTAGGTGATTGCACTGAAGAAACTGCTTACTGTGCTGACTGGCGCCCGCAAAAGAACTAACCAACTCAGCGGCAGCGATAAGAACAAACTGGATCGTCAATCGTCGAACAAAGAATGCCGGTCACACTCGTCAACGCCCAATTCAAACGCTGCTCAGAAAAATATAGATAAGGTCGCAAACTGCTACCAGTACAAACTGGAACATTGTAGAAACATACGCAAGTGATCGGAATATTCGAGACAGATCTCGGCGCATCGTTCGCGACAAAGAAAATTATAACGCGTTGTATCGCGACAAGTATGAACAAACACGGTATACAGAATTGAAACGCGTGCCAGAATCACAGTGATAAGTCCTCATGTCGGCGGCTGTTCAAAAACAACAAATACAGTTTTGAAGGTTTTGTGGCATTACTCCCCCCTTAAAGAAAACATCCCCTCGATGTTCCAAGATAAACAAAGCAACATAAATAGAAACTACAAAGTTTAAACACCACGCATTCATTAACGCGCGTAATAAGGCTTCAGACGAACAACACGTACGATTTCTGGGCGTGCGCATCGCCGTTGTGATGCTGACGTTCCGTCGGGAATGACTTTATCGTTCAGTGGTCCGACGCGGCGAATGATTTTGAATGGCCCAAAATATCGACGCAACAACTTTTCACTTAGTCCGAGACGGCGAATTGGTGTCCAAACCCACATTTGATCTCCTGGATTGTACTCTGCGTGGTGTCGTCGTAAGTTTATCGTCGGCTGTCGGTGCGCTGTTGGTCTTTAATACGCAGCCGTGCGAGTCGTCGGGCTTCCTCTGCACGCTGCAGGTAGGCGGCGACGTCAAAGTTGTCCTCGTTGGTAACGTTCGGCAGCATTGCGTCTAGAGTCGTCGTGGGCTCCTTGCCGTACACAAGCTTTAACGAGGTCGCTTTGGTCTCCTGAACTGCCGTGTTTTACGCGAAGATCACGTACGGCAAGATGGTGTCGCAGGTCATGTGTTCAGCGTCGAGGTACATGGCGATCATGTCCGCGATCGTTTTTTTTTTTTTCAAGCGCTCCGTAAGGTTATTGGTTTGAGGATGGTACGCAGTTGTTCGTCGATGGCTTGTATGACTGTATTCCCGGATGGCTTGCGTCAACTCTGCCATAAACGCCGTTCCCCTGTCCGTGATGAGCACATCATGGGCGCCGTGTCGCAAGAACATTTGTTCGAGAAAAAATTTGGCAACTTCTGCCGCGGTACCATTTTGTAGGGCTTTTGCTTCGGCGTAACGGGTAAGGTAGTCAGTGACCGCAATGATCCACTTATTATCCATAGACGAAGCTGGAATGGGGCCGAGGAGATCCATCTCACTTTGCTGAAAGAGCAGGTCTGGGGTCAGAAAAGGGTTTAGTAGTCCTGCTGGTCTGATAGGCGGCGTCTTGCGTCGTTGGCCCTCACGACATTCCATCACGTAGGGGCAACGTCGGCTGGCAGTCGCGGCCAGTAGTACTTCTCCTGTATTCGGCGCAACGTGCGTGCAAATCCGAGATGGCCTGCAATGGGCTCATCATGCAACGCCTGCATAACTTCCTGCCGGAGGTTTTTAGGCACTTTAAGAAGTTTCGCGGTCCTGTTGGGTGCGAAGTTCTTCTTCACGAAGAGGCCATTGCTTAACGCGAACGATGATAAATGTCCCCTGAACACACCAGGAGGGGAAGCGGTCTTTCCATCTAAGTAATTGGATAGAACATTAAGCTCAGGGTCTCATCGCTGTTGCTCTGCGAAACAGCTGGCACGTACCGGTCCCAAAACGGCGTCGTAATCAATGTCCTTCGGGGAAGCGTCGACGGGAGCGCATGATGCGTCGGAATGCTTCCGGCCATACTTATACACTACAGTCAAGTGAAATTCATGAAATCGTAGGATCCATCTGGCGAGGCGGCCAGAGGATCTTTCAAATTAGTCAGCCAGCAGAGCGCGTGATGATCGCCTACCACCCTGAATGGTCGGCCGTATAGGTATGGATGAAACTTAGAAGTGGCCCACATGATCGCGAGGCACTCCTCGGTCGTCGAGTAATTGAAGCCGGCTTTTGTGAGGGACCTGCTAGCGTAGGCGATTCCTTTCTCCTGTTCGGCACTCCTCTGGACAAGAACGGATCCTAGGCTCACATTCCTCGCGTTGGTGTGAATTTCGGACTCAGCGTTTTCATCCAAGTGGCCAAGTACAGGAGGGCACTGTAGGTGGCCCTTGGGTTCGTCAAATGCTTCTCCTTGCGGCGCTTCCTGTTTAAACGGTACGTCAGCCTTTGTAAGCTGCGTCAACGATTCGGCGATGCGCGAAACGTTTCTGACAAATTTTCGATAATAAGCGAATAACCCAAGGAATCGGCGCACAGCTTTCCTGTTGAGAGGCGGTGGGAATTATGTGATTGCAGCTGTTTTCTCCGGGTCTGAGCGAATACCTTTCTTACTAACGATGTGACCTAGGAACAGCAGTTCTTCGTTGGCTGAGTGGCACTTCTCTGCTTTTAGCGTTAGTCCCGATGACTCGATGGCTTCCAGCACTGTCTGCAGTCGTTTTAGGTGGTCTTCAAAGTTTGACGCGAAGCAAACAACGTCGTCTAAATATAACAAACAAATTCGCCACTTCAGGCCCGCCAGGACTGTGTCCATTAATCATTGAAACGTGGCTGGTGCGGAGCAGAGGACAAATGGCATGACCCTGAACTCAAAAAGGCCGTCCGGTGTTATGAATGCGATCTCTTTCGTCGACCTCAACTTTCCAATATCCGCTCTTCTGGTACATCGATGAGAATTACCTTGTATTGCTAAGCCGGTCGAGAGTGTGTCGATGCGTGGAAGCGGGTAGACACCCTTCCTAGTTATGCTATTCAAGCGGCGGTAATCAATGAAGAAGCGAAGTGTGCCGTCTTTCTTCTTCACCAAAACTACTGGTGCCGCCCAAGGGCTGTTCGATGGCTTGATTCCGTAATCACGAAGCATTTCCTCAACTTGATCGCGTATGGCCTGGCGTTCTCGCGGCGATACACGATAGGGGCTTTGGCGCAGAGGTCGGGCATGTTCGTCCGTTATAATGCGGCGCTTGGCCGGTGGTGTTTGTCGTACCTTCGATGATGACGAGCACTCCCTGTAGCTTCGAAGAAGACTGCGAATCTGGTCTTTCCTGATGCGGGTCAGTGCCGGGTTTATGTCAAATGCGGGCTGATGGAATTGGTCCAGTGCGTCTTCCAGTAGTTGGTCGTGGATGGCGAATACGTCTTTGAGGTCCGCTAATTCGCCCAGAAAAGCGAACGTCGTGCCCTTGTTGAGATGCTGGTATTCTTTGGTGAAGTTTGTTACCAGCGCCTGGGCCTCTTGTCTCCGGAATTTCGCGATGCCTCTTCCGATGCCGACACCTCGTGCTAAGAGCAATTGAATATTTCCTTCGACGATGCCTTTACCGGTTTCGATGTCTGCGCCACCGACGCTGACTGCGACGCTTGATCGGGGCGACACGATCAATTCTCCGTCGAGGACGTTTAGAGCGACGTGGTGCGTCGAAGTCGTCGTAGCAGGTATGGCTTTGTCTGCAGAGAGCTTGATCAGCCTGGACTGGAGGTCGATGATAGCCTTATGTTCATTTAGGGAGTCCATGCCTAAAATCACGTCTCGGGAGCACTGCTGCAAGACCACAAAGCTGGTTGGGTAAGTACGTCCATTTATGGTTATTCTTGCAGTGCATCGTCGCGATGGAGTAATTCCCACCTGCGGTGCGAGTCAGCGGGCCATCCCAAGCAGCGGTAACTTTCCTGTGCCCAGAGGCTAGTGGTCCACTGATGACTGAATAGCCAGTTACGGTGTCTACTAGGGCAGTGACTCTGCGACCGATGACATCAACTTCAAGGTCGCTTATTCACGTCCTCGCATTGCGCGTGCGCCTTGGTGTCCGATCTCGGCTCCGTCGTTTCATGAGGTCATAGCTGGGGCATACCATTGTCGTCGTGTGGAGCGGCAATGAAATGGCTGTGTCGTCTTCAGTGGCCGTCGGCGGCGGAGGATCTTCGTCTTTTCGCCGTTGTGCAACCTCACATCCGAAGGTTGCTCCCTTCAGTTTCGATTACGGGGGCTAGAAGACCGTCCTTGCAAGTAACCACAGCTCGGCGACGCAAAATCGGGCATTGCACAGCGATGGGGAGCGTGACAGACGCCTTGGCGATTAGTGCTGACCGCTGCGCAGGAAGTCGCTGATTTCATGTGGTCGCTCACAGGAATTCGTGGAGCGGCGACCGCGAAACCACGGAGACCGATCCGCCTGTACGGGCACTGATGGATGATGTGTCCTGCCTCACCACAACGGAAGCAGAGCGGTCGGTTGTTAGACGTCCTCCAGGCGTCGCATTTCCTGGGGCTTGGAGATCGTTGCTAGACTTGGCGGGCGGGGGCCAAGGGGCGGCTTTCAAGGGCAGGATGGTAGCGACGAGGGCTTGGGAAGTCGCGTAATCTTGGGAGGTCGCGTCGGGGTGCAGAATGACGTAATGCAGCAGCATTATTCACCGCTGCTGATTCATGCACTGGAGCCGTCGGAGTCGTCGCTTCAGGAACGCCCAGTGCCTGCTGGACTTCTTGACGTACGGCGTCCGAGAGCGTCGCCACCTGGGGTTGTTGTGATCATGGCAGCAGTCGGCGGAGCTCTTCTCGCAGAATCTCCCGGATGAGGACCCAAAGATTCTCTCCGCTTGCAGATGCGCTGGGGTAGTGGCTTGAGTAGTCCGGTTGAAGTGGTCGCTCATAGTGGCGCATCCGGGCGTCCAACGTCTTCTCGATGGTAGACGCTTCCGTTTCAAATTCCGCCACGGTTTTGGGAGGATTTCGAACAATACCTGAAAAAAGCGATTCTTTAATGCCTCGCAATGAAAATTTGACTATCTAAGCTTTGGTCATGTTAGGGTCGGCGCGGAGAAAGAGGCGCTCCATCTCCTCAAAGTATGCCAAGACAGGCTCATTAGGGAGTTGAAGTCTTGACTGAAGGAGGGCCTGCGCTCTTTCCTTTCGGACGACGTTTGAAAAGGCAGTCAAAAACGCTTCCTTGAAAATCTCCCAATCCTTCCTAGCTGCCTCATGATTTTCAGGCGAAACTCGGGCATGTCCTTAAGAACAAAGTAGACTTGCTTGAGTTTCACGCCGTCGTTCCAGCCGCTTAATTCTCCCACACTGTCGCAAAGGTCCATCCAGTCTTCCGCATCTTCACTGGGCAATCCTTGGAAGATGGGGGCTCCTTGGGCTGCACGAAGACGACTGGTGCTGTTGACTTAGCCATTTCCAAAGTTGACGCCTTCTGGAGTCGAACGGGGTGGCAGCAGACCGTGTTCGGGTTCCAGGCCTTGGAGTCGGTGGCTGGCTCGGTGACCTGTAGGCTGGTGTTTCAGGGCGACAGGAACAAAGCACAGGTCTTCGCTTGAAGGAACAAGGGCAGCACATCCACCAGATGTCACGGTGTGGTGACCAGGATCGATGACACAAATGAAGAGTCGGTGATTGCACTGAAGAAACTCTTTATTGGGCTGACTTGCGACCGCAAAATAACTAAGCAACTCAGCGGCGGCGGTAGCAACAAACGTGCTCGTCGATTGTCGAACAAAGAATGCCGGTCACACTCGTCAACGCTCAATTCAAAGGCTGCTCTGAACAATCTAGATAACGTCGCAAACTGCTACTAGCACGGCATGGAACATTGTAGAAACATACGCAAGTGATCGGAATCTTCGAGAAATATCTCGGCGCATCGCTCGCGACAAAGAAAACGACAACGCGTCGTATAGCGACGACGAGTATGACCAAACACGGGATACAGAATTGGTACGCGTGCCAGAATCACAATGATAAGGCCGCATGCCGGCGGCTGTTAAGGAATAACAAATACAGTTTTGAAGGTTTCGCGGCAATATGATTCTTCCAAACGTTTCCTCAGTTGCGTGCTTCTTCTTAATCAGTAAATAAACTATCCTTACTTTATGCAAAAAATATGCTATATAATATTGGTTATATGCAACAAGCATATGAAGAATAAATACCTGACGCAAATAGATTAAAGCTGGCGGCTTTCATACGACGATCAAAAGGTAAAGCCTACTTTTGTTCTCAGAACGTGGGGAATGTTTCACTTGACTAAAACTTCGAAACGCTCAGGCGTGCCCAAAAAGTCATAGGAACTGCGAAGTGCCATTTCAAGATAACAACGTTGGGTCTTGTTAGACAGTTTTAGGCAAAAGACAACCTTGATTTTTTTTAACTCTCAGAGCAATTTGCGTGATACTGAACGTTAGCTTGTGAGGCACTTACTGTCAAATATTTGAGAACTGTTTTACGTACCTAACAAATCAGTACTGTTGCGAAAATAGAGAGAGGTAGAGCAGATGGGGAATTTGATTAAAGCCATTGCCTAAAAGTGTTTGTTGAAAACCTCATCAAAGGAGTAAAAGCTCTCACCTTGTCATTGTAATCTGGCCTTCTTGAAAGCAACACGAGAGATACCATCGCTCCTTGCGAAAACCCCAAAATCGTAATCTTGGGGCAGCCGCTAATGCTGAGGATGAGATCGACGGTTGCTGCAGTGTCAAAGCGTCCGATTTCGTCGAAACTGCGACAAAATCAAAATATAAATTAGGAAATAATAATGTAATAATTGGTTCAGAGAAAAGGGAAAGGCGCAGTATCTGTCACACTTGTTGACTGATTTATTTATTTATAGGAAGGGAAAGGCGCGCTAACTGTCTCACTTGATTTCTGTGGACACCGCAACCGCGCCTTAAGGGAAGGGAGGAAGATGGGAGTGAAAGTGGAAAGAGAGAAAGAGGAGCCGTAGTGGAGGGCTACGGAGTAATTTCGACCACCTGGGGACCTTTAACGTGTGCTGACATCGCACAGCACACGTACACTTCTTCGTTTCCCCTGCACCGAAGCGGAGCCATAGAGGTCGGGATCGAACCCGGGTACTTATTAATTAATTGGTTCACAGGAAGGGAAAGGCGCAGTAACTGTCACACTTGCTCTGTGGACACCCGAACCGCGCCGTAAGGGAAGGGAGGAAGGTGGGAATGAAAGTGGAAAGAGAGAAAGAGGAGCCGTAGTGGAGGGCTACGGAGTAATTTCGACCACCTGGGGATCTTTAACGTGCGCTGACATCGCACAGAACACGGACGCCACTTCGTTTCGCCTCCATCGAAACGCAGCCGCCGCGGTCGGGTTCGAACCCGGGAACTCCGGCACAGTAGTCGGGCGTCTTACCACTGCACCACCCCGGCGGGGCCCGGGTACTCCGGCAGAAGAGTTTTCTGGTGGGCTTGTGGGTGCTCATTGTTCATGATTAAACTGCGCGAAAAAACACGAACAGAGACAGAAAACACGTTCACACATGGAGCGCAGAACTTCCAACTTTTATTCAAAAAACGCTTACAGCATGCCTTTTATACGCTCAAAACAACCACCACATGACACAGCCGGCATAAAAAACACATAATTATGGACATATTCCCTTCATGGATCACTGCCTTGTCGTGGCGGAGGGGCTTGCGAAACTCGATGAAGTCGTGAGCTCTGCTGTGTAGGGCCACCCAAGATAGACAGGTCACGGCAGAGAGTTCTGACAAAATGTGATTCACTGGAGATGGTAATGGCAACCCACTCCAGTATTTCCTGCCAAGAAAACCCTATGGCCAGTCACAATACCATTATCGATATGGCGCAGGAAGATGAGCCCCCCCAGGTTGGAAGGCGTCCCACATGTTACTGGGGATGAACAAAGGGCGATTCCTAGAAGCTCCAGGACGAATGAAGCGGCTGGGCTAAAGCCAAAAGGACGCTCAGTTGTGGATGTGTCGGGAAGCGACCGGAAAGTGCGATGTTGCAAGGAGATATATCACATAGCAACATGGAATGTAAGATCTATGACGCAAGGTAAACTGGATATCGTCAAGCGAGAAATGGACAGATTGAACATTGATATCTTGGGTATCAGCGAGCACAAGTGGACCGGAATGGGAGAATTTAACTCCGGCGACCATTATGTCTTTTATTGTGGGCACGAATCCAAGAGAAGGAATGGGGTCGCTCTCATAGTAAACAGAAGAATGGGCAAAGCAGTGCTAGGGTACAACCCCGAAAACGACCGAATGATTTCACTTCGGATCCAAGGTCACCCTTTCAACATAACAGTTATCCAAGTCTATACACCGAACACTGCTGCTGAAGAAGCTGACGTTGAGAGATTTTATGCGGACCTACAATGCCTTTTAGACCGCACCCCATCATCAGACGTCGTTTTTCTCATAGGAGACAGGAATGCTAAGGTCGGCAGTGAAGAAATATCCGGAATTACAGGAAAGTTCGGTCTTGTTGAGCCAAATGAAGCTGGGCAGAGGCTAGTAGAGTTTTGTCAAGAAAACAACCTCACCATAGCGAATACTCATTTTCAACAGCACAAGAGGCGCCTGTACACATGGATTTCACCGGACGGTCTGTACAGGAATCAGATCGATTATATTATTTGCCGGCAGAGATGGAGAAGCGCTATACAAGCAGTAAAAACAAGGCCTGGGGCCGATTGTGGCACCGATCATCAGCTTCTTGTTGCCAAAATTAAGCTTCGATTGAGGAAAGCGCAGAAAACTAGAAGGCCTTTCAGGTATGATCTGGATCAGATTCCATTAGAATATGCTGTGGAAGTGAGGAATTGATTTCAAGAACTAGATCTAGAAGACAAAGAGCCCGAAGAGATGTGGACTGATGTTCGTGATATAATACAAGAAGTTGCTACTAAGGTAGTTCCAAAGAAAAAGAAATGCAAAAAAGCAAACTGGTTATCTGAAGAGGCTTTGCAAATAGCTGAGGAAAGGAGGATGGCAAAAGGTATGGGGGAAAGAGAAAGATACAAGGTGCTCAATGCGGATTTTCAGAAAATAGCAAGGAGAGATAAGAATGCCTTCCTGAACATACAGTGTCAAGAAGTTGAGGACAACAGCCAATTAAGGAACACAAGAGCTCTGTATAAGACAATCAAAGATATCAAAGGAAGCTTCTGTGCTAAGCTGGGCGTGATAAAGGACAAACGAGGCAAGGACCTCACTGAAGCCTCAGAGATAAAGAAGAGGTGGCAGGAATACACAGAAGAACTGTACAAGAAAGACCCGGATGTGCAAACCCAACATAGGACGGTTGTGATTTCTGATCTCGAGCCGGGCATCCTGAAGAGTGAAGTTGAATGGGCCTTAGCCAGCCTTGCTAAGAACAAAGCTAGCGGAATTGATGGTATTCCAGCTGAGCTGCTTCAAAACCCCAACCACGACGCTGTTAACACACTGCATGCATTATGTCAAAAGATTTGGACAACCCATTTACTTCTGCTTTATTGATTATGCGAAAGCGTTTGACTGCGTAGATCACAGCATATTGTGGCAAGCTCTCCAAGAGATGGGAGTTCCAATTCACCTCATCTGTCTCCTCAGGAACCTTTATGAAGGGCAAGAGGCCACAGTCAGAACTGGGCATGGTCTTACTGATTGGTTTCCGATTGAGAAAGGGGTGAGGCAAGGCTGCATACTGTCGCCCTCCCTATTTAACCTATATGCAGAGTGCATCATGAGGAAGGCCGGTCTGGACGAGTCTTCAGCTGGAGTGAAGATTGCTGGAAAACATATCAACAACCTTAGATATGCGGATGATACCACTTTAATGGCAGAAAGTGAAGTGGAACTCAAGATACTTCTGATGCGCGTACAAGAAGACAGTGAGAAGTTTGGGCTTAAACTGAACATTAAAAAGACGAAGATCATGGCGTCTTGCCCTATCAAGTTCTGGAGCATCAATGGACAAGAAGTGGAAGCTGTGACAGATTTTCTATTCTTGGGCGCCAAGATTACCTTGGAAGGAGTCTGCAGCCATGAAATTAGGAGACGCCTGCTTCTGGGAAAGAGAGCAATGGTTAGCCTTGACCGCCTAGTAAAGAGCAGAGACATTAGTCTACCAACCAAGATCCGTATAACCCGTGCTATGGTCTTTCCAGTTGTGATGTATGGATGCGAGAGTTGGACTGTGAGAAAGGCTGACCACCGAAGCATTGACGCGTTTGAATTGTGGTGCTGGCGAAGACTCTTAAGAGTTCCTTGGACTGCCAGAAGATCAAATCAGTCGATATTGTCGACCATAAACCCTGACTGCTCATTGGAGGGTCAAATTCTAAAGTTAAAGCTCAGCTACTTTGGTCATCTGATGAGAAGAGAGGAGTCGCTGGAGAAAGATTTGATGTTGGGAAAGGTTGAGGGTCGCCGGAGAAGGGGTAGGGAGCGAACGCGATGGTTAGATGGCATTCTCGAGGCATTGCAGATGAAGCTATGTGATGTTAAGAAGATAGTGAGAGACCGGAAAGTGTGGCGTGACATGGTCCATAGGGTCACGAAGAGTCGGACACGACTGAACGCCTGAACTGAACTGAACTGGACATATACGTGTGCATGATGCGCGGACCCGGCAGAACGCCAATCTAAACTAAAATCTAAAATCATGTTCTTAGGCTTGCACCTGCAGGCTAACGGCAGCACCTCCACCAAATGTTACGTGGTGGCATGACAAGCGATGGAACACGGCGGCACAACAGAAACAGAACGACGTGATGACATGATGATGAAATATGCTTTAATGGCCAGCGAGCCTGGCGCGAGCGCTCCGCCCCGCGCCACTGCCCGCTTCGTCATCTTTGTAGCAATATCAAGCTGCAACGCATCGACCAGTCGGTGGTACAGATCGGATGACTCCTTAAGCGAATCTCCAACAATCATCATGGCAGGCGAGAGTCCAACCTCCAGCGCCTCGCTCAAACTTTCATCTGTTCCCGCATCACCTACTCTGGCCCTTACTTACGTCTCACTCGTGCCGAAAGCGAACGGCTAGAGACGTCACTTCGAAAAACATGCAAGACGGTCCTAGGTCTCCACTCCCTATGTCTACAGCTACCCATAAGCTCATGGCTCTCAGAATCTCCAATACCGTGAGCGAACTGATCGAAGCAACTTTCACTGCGCAGTATGAGAGGCTCTCACTCACACACCCTGACCGAGCGGTACTGCAGCAAGTTGGGATCTCCTCGCCGAGATCGGCCCCAAGTTACGCTGAACTCACACCGGAATATCGCCTAAATCTCCGCATTCTTCCCATCCCTAAACGGATGCACCCGGAACACCACGCTAAAAGATGGGTCGACTGGCCTCGTCAATTCGAAAAACGATTCAGCGGATGCCCGGACGTCACGTATACGAACGCCTCTTACCATCCATCGAGGCCAGCGATGGTGGCGGTAGCTTTCGCCCCTCATCGCAGCTGGTACACAACCTGCAGCATTCGCAATGCAGAAGCAGTCACCGCAGCTGAGGAGGTTGCCATTGCGCTAGCACTAGCCGACCCTAATGTCAAAGTCGTCATTAGTGATTCTCAACAGGCTATTCGCAACTACGACGCTGGCCATATCTCTCGCCAGGCATTACACATTCTATGTTATACAGCACTCTCTTCCACATCTCGCACAGTTCTTTGGGCTCCAGGCCATGATGGCAGACGCCTGGCGCGGGCGGAAGCCCTGGCACGCCATTATGGTTCTAAACCCGGCGTTTTTTATGTGAACGCCTCTGGCCCGCACCATGGGGGGTGGTACACGGCCGCAGTCGTCCACGAGGCGAAAACAGTCAACGGTCTTAGCTTCAGCGCCGCAACATACCTCATGCGGAGGAGGTCGCCATAGCATTGGCTGCTTTCCACTCTGACTCGAATTATATAATTTCCGACTCGCGAGGGGCCTGTCGGAATGTCGAACAGGGCTGGACCCCTTATCTAGCCTACCGAATACTTCAACATAGCTCCTACATTGGGGACCCCGCTACCCGATATATTATTTGGGCTCCTGCTCATCATAGGCTGGCTGGAAACGAAGCTGCCGACGCCGCCGCCCGCGCGCTCTCTCTCCGGGAAACTTCTTCCTCCTCCCCCTCCGACCAGGACGCTGATCCTAATCCGGCTTATACATTCAAAGATATCATAAATTACTATCAATCTAGCCACAGCCTTTACCCCCGCCCATGTAAAGGCCTTTCAAAGGCGGATGAGCGTCTCTTACTCCGCCTCTATACCAACACACTGCTGTGCCCGGCAGCTCTAAAACACTTCGACCCTGCTTTTTCTGGCAGCTTCCCGCACTGTGGGGTGGTGTCTTCGGACATCTACCACATGGTGTGGGCCTGCCCCTCAAATCCGGCTATCCCCCCTCACCCCAACTCAACCCGGGAGGACTGGGAGGCGACCCTGCTCGGCTGCTCCGACCTGAAGGCCCAACTGGCCTTAGTCGGGCGAGCCCGAGCGGCGGCAGACGCCACTGGGGTCCCGAACTAGAGAACTCCAACTAGTGTTTGTGAGGGTTGGCTCCTTCAGGGTCAGCTCATGCATAACCTCCTGTATTTGTCCTATATAAATGTTTTCTACCACCGCCTCCGAGCCGAGAGTATGATCAGCCACCCTGCTTTCGCTGACAATAAGATCTCACGCGCTTGTCTACTCACCACTTATACGGACATACTCCAGCACTACCTACTCCAAAGATGCACATATCCTTCCGCACGCCGCGACCCAACAAGACGCGAGGCCGTCCAATGGCGCAAGCTACAAACTGGCAGCTTCCCACACCCCATCTTATATGTACATATATTAGGGGGAGGCTATCCAAAAAAAAATTAAAATATTGTGCCTCTGCCCGTGCCCCTAGGTATAACGGGCTTATACAGCCGAATCTTTCCGGAACAGATTGACCCCATGTGTAAACACTGCTCAACTCCGGGCACTCTCATACACATGGCGTGGACTGGTACGCACTACAACACAGACAGCTCAAACACCCCAGAGACGTGGGAGTCTCTCCTGCGTACTTCCGAGCCAGCAGACAAACGCTGGCTTATCCAGTGCGCGGTGGAGGTCGCGGCATCCTAAAGGATCCCCGCCGACCTCCTCTAAGTCAGCGCAACCGGTCCTTTGACTGGTCCCCTGCTTTTCGGAGCAAGAAAAGAGTTCACCACCACTACCGCCCTCATCATTGAAACATCGTCAGGTTTGACCGATGTACATCTTGCCACGGGATAATGGCGCCTGATAAATAACTTCTCTGGCACATTCAGTGTACTCATGGCTGTGATTTGAGGTGCATCTTTGCTGCCTATCATCTCTGTTCATGATTACCCAGAGTTTCGCGAGCTTACACGGCGCCGCAAACACCATTCGGACGCCATATCTTCCTGCGACTTTCTTTAGATTGTGAGACACTTGGTGCAGGTAAAGCATAAAACACACTGGTTTTCAGTATTCGTTCATTTGGCGGTTCGAATTGTTCATCTTCTGTAGCAGACTTTCGCAAACACAGGCTATCAGCTGCGGCGGACACCCAGCGGCATACATCTTCTGAATCTGACAGTTAAGCCTTGAACCCATTCTGTGTTCACAATACTTTTCTAGGGCCGAACGGCAGGCACGGTGAACATTCGCTCTTTTCACCAACTTTGAATGTGCACTGTCAAAAGGTAGTAACTGCTTGTTCATTCCGGTTGGGGGGGGGGGGAGGGGATCGCATATTATGCAGAAAAATCTGTCAATAATTATCTGCTTTTGATCCCGGCTGTGTCATATGGTGATTGTTTAGAGCGTATAAAAAGCATGCTCGAAGCGCGTTTCGAAAAAAATTTGGAAGTTCTGCGCTAATGTGTATACGTGTTTTCTGTCTCTGTCCGAGTTTTTTTGCTCAGTTTAATCATGAACTCTGGCAGAGTAGTCGGGCGTCTTACCACTGAACCACCCCGGCGGGGCTCAAAAGTTAAGAAAAATGAAATTCACGCATCTGATTACAGAGCAGGGATGAGAAAATACAATGGCCATACATATTGCGGGTATTGATAGTTCATCGAGTTAGATATATCTAGCATCTTAAAGAGAGTTTATTTCGCCTGCTGAGTGGCGGGTACAGGAATGTGGCTCCAGAGTGTTACGACTGTTTGTTAGGGATACACAGAAGATCCATTTGTCGATGAAACGCGGTGGTGGTGGTGAAAACCTTTATTAAATATAGTTACATAGTTATAGTCGTTTTTTTGTCAGGCTTAGTGCCCTTCCCCTCACAAACACTAGGTGGAGTCTCAAGTACGGGACCCTACGGGACCCCAGTGGCGTCCGCTGCCGTCATTGCTCGTTTGACCGACGCCTTTAGGGCTTTCAGGTCGGAGCAGATGAGTAGGGTTGCCTCCCAGTCCTCCCGGGTGGGCTTTGGGTTAGGCTCAAAGGTTAGGTTGATGATATACAGAAAAGAGCCCACTGTACTAGAAATATATTGTAACGAGTACAAGGCAGAGAACATTGAACGGATCCGTTCCACATATTACAATCAGTTTCTTCTTCTTTGTCGGTTCCAAGAAGCACGCGGCATTACCCTCCTCTTTGAAAGCGGTGACACAACGTTGGGAGTGTCCTCAAGCTATATGCACGCAGGAGAAGCGGGGAACACAAAGCTGCACACGCGAAAAAAGTCAATGCCTCTCATATTACGGTTTCATCCGCATTACAGGAACAGTTTAATCATTTGAGCGCCACCGTATTGAGGGTCGTTGACCCCGTGGGACAACATCGTAGGTCACGCTACTAAGACGTCGAATGACCTCGTATGGCCCAAAGTAACGGCGAAGTACCTCCTCGGAGAGGCCTCGATGGCGCACAGGTGTCCACACCCATACATGTTCGCTAAGCTGGTAGTGAACGTCTCAGTGTCGGAGTTTGTACCGTCTGGGATTGCGGAGTAGTGGTTGTTGAATACGGCACCGTGCGAGCTGGCGCGCTTCTGAAATATGTTCACGTCTGCATAGACGCTGATGGCATCGTCACCGTGACGTATGGCTAGCATAGTATCCATCATTGTGGTGACGGGATGACCGTAGACTAGCTGGAATGGCGCCAGACGGGTCGTCTCCTGTTCAGCCGTATTGTATGCAAAAGTTGCATACGGAAGGACTTCATCCCACGTGCGATGTTAAAGTCGACGTACATGGAAATCATGTCTCAAGTGTTCTATTGAGGCGTTCAGTCAGTCCGTTTGTTTGCGGATGGTAAGCAGTAGTCCTACGATGACTTGTGCGGGTAAGACTGAAGAGAGCCGGCATTAGTTCGACCGTAAAGGCTGATCTACGGTTAGTAATAATACCCAATGGGCCATCGTGGCGCAGTACGATGATCTTGAGAAAAAACTGGGTTACTTAAGCAGCAGTTGCACGGGAAAGTGCATGTGTCGCGGCATATCGCGTTAAGTAGTCATTCGCCACTACTATCCATCTGTGCCCTGATGCGGACTTTGGGAAAGGGCCCAGAAACTCCATACTCACTTGTTGGAAAGGGGTTGTTGGCGGAGGTATCGGCTGAAGGAGGCCTGTAGGCTTCAGCGGAGGTGTCGTTCGCCGCTGGTAATCTCGGCATGTTCGCACGCAGTGCTGGACTGAAGGCAGCAACTTAGGTTTATAGTACCTTTGTCGAATGCGTGCCTCCTAACTGACCAGCCGAAGGCTAATCGTGGCATGTGTGCAAGATTTCTGGTCGGAGGTCGGACGGCACAATGAGAAGAAAGGTTTCCTTGTTGTGCTGAAAGTTTCTCTTATATAGGAGGCGATTGCGAATGCTGTAGGAGGATAAACCCCGTTCGAAAGCACGTGGGATTGCTACATCAAGTCCTTCAAGACGCTCAATAAGCGGGCGTAAACCGGGGTCGGCCCGTTGACGCTGGGCAATATCGGTAATCGTGACTAATGTAAGAAACGGGAAGTCGTCGTCTTCGCTGTCGGGAGGGGCAGCATCAACGGGTGCACGCGACAAGCAATCGGCGTCGTTGTGCTTACGGCCGCACTTGTATACAACCGTAATACCGTCCTCTTGGAGACGTAGGTTCTACCTTGCAAGCCTTCCAGAGGAGTCTTTTGAGGTTGCCTAGCCAGCATAACGAATAGTGGTCGCCCACAGCCCTAAAAGGCCGGCCGCAAAGAAAGGGTCGAAACTTAGTTATCGCCCAAACTACCGCGAGACATTCCTTTTCCGTGGTTGAGTAGTTTGCCTCTGCTTTTTAAAGAGAGCGACTTACGTAAGCGATAGCCTTCTCAGTGCCATATTGCCCCTCAATCAGAACGGCACCGAGTCCTAAATTACTGACATCGGCATGAATATTCATAGCAGCCTTTTTTTTTTTTTCAAAATGGGCAAGTATCGGGCGGCCTGCAGTCGTCGTCGCAACTCGTTGAAGGCATCCTCTTGATCATATTGCCACGAGAAAAATAACGCTGTCTCGAGTAAGAAGCGTAGAAGGCTCAGCAATCGCTGAAAAATTGTCGACGACACGCCTGTAATAGGCTCAAAGTCCTAAAAACCTTATAACGGACTTTTTGTCGGTTGGGTGCTAGTAAACGTTCAGATTAGCAGTCTTGTCGGGATCTGGTTTGACGCCCTCAGCACTGATAACATGGCCAAGAAAGCGCAGCTCTTGGAATCCGAAATGGCATTTCTGTGGTTTATCGTCAGTTGGGCTGAACGCAGCGCTTGTAGTACGATTCGAAGGCGGTCGGGGTGCTCCTTAAAACTTGCCGCGAAAATCACGACATCATCGAGATACACTAGGCACGCTTGCCACTTCAGTCCAGAGAGAACGGTGTCCATCATTCGTTGGAAGGTTGCTGGTGCAGAACCGAGACCGAAAGAAAGCACTTTAAATTCATAAAGGCCGTCGAGGGTGACGAACGCTGCTTTCTCGGTCCCTTTCGTGCACTTCTATCTGCCAGTAGCCATTCTAGAGGTCAAGCAACTAGAAATATTTGGCCTTGCGTACCCGGTCCAATGCGCCATCTATGCGTAGGAGCGGATATACGTCCAGTTTCATTACTTGCTTTAATACTCGATAATCGATGCAAGGTATTGTCTTTTTTCTTCACCAATACTACAGCCGAAGCCCAGGGGCTGGTAGACGGCTGCACAACGTTGTCGGTAAGCATTTACTGCACCTGGCTTCGAATAGCCTCTCGTTCCGTTGACGACACTCAGTATGGGTGCTGGGAAATCGGCTTGGTCTCCGCGTCAACCGTAATGCGGTTTTTGGCTAATGGGGTACGCACAACTTTCTAAGACGTTGAAAAGCATCCAGCAAACTCCTGAAGCAGCTCTAGGATTCGCCGCCGCTCAAACACCGACAGATTTGGATTAATGTCCACTGTTGATAGAATGTCTGGTGCATAACATTTGGTTCTTGAGAAAAAAGTGTATTTTACCTGTGCCTTTTTCGAATAACATTTGGATTGCGACGGCGGCGCCAAAGTACAGATGTTCGCTGGCTCAATAAAGTCGGCAACATAAGCGATGGTCGTTTCTTTCGCAATATGCTGAAACTCGGTCCCGAAATTGGTAATCCAGAGCTTCGCACAACCGTCCCGCAAGCGAAAGGTCCTCTTGGAGCGCAGATCCCTTTCTCAAGAAGCAGGCCCACGTTCCTCTCTGCTAGTAGGTTGCGGTCGCTTGGGGTGTCGCTTTCTACCAAGACCATAATGCTTCACCATGGCGGGACCATAACGTCAGCAGCTGTAATACGAAAGACGGGCGTTGATGAACCGTCGACGCTAGGTCTCGCAATGGCTTGGCTCGGCGAAAATGTCACTCGTGATTCTTACAAATTAATTATCGTACCGTTAGCCTGTCGGCAACATACGCTATGGCCGTTCTTTTCGCATTGTGCCGAAATTCAGTCCCAAAATTTGTAATCCAGAGTATCGCACAACCATCCTGCAAGCGAACGAGTCCTCGTGCAGCGCAGATCCCTTTCTCAAGAAGCAGGCCCACGTTCCTCTCTGCCAGTACGTCGCGGTGACACGGTGAGTCGCTTTCTGCCATGAACATAATGCTGCACCTTGGCGAGACCGTACCGTTAGCAGCTGCAATACGTAAAGCGGTTGGTGAACGGTCAACGCAAAATCTCGCAATGGCTTGGCTCGACGAAAACGTCACTCCTTATTCTTGCAAATTAATTACCGTACTGTTAGCCTGTAAGAAGTCCAAGCCGAGTATGACGTCTCGCGAACAGTTGGTAAGAACAACTAAGTCCCCAACATAAATAAATCTGTCACTTGCAACTCTTGCAACGCATCTTTCAGCCGGGGTAATAAGGTGTCTCCCTGCCGTAGGAATCTGAGCCCCAGTCCACTCGGTTAAAACGTTCTTCAGTTTCCGGGCTAAACCACTGCTCATAAATGAATAGTCCACACCCGTAGCAACTACCGCTGTAATGAAAAAATCATCGATAGAAACCAGCATGTTCGAAGCTGCGCACTCAGGTTGATCGTTACATGAGGCCGTCTGATAGCCGTTATCTTGTAGTAAACTTGATAATGGATGTTCGGCACTTCGCTCGTCAGCGGCCTCAAGTCCGCATGTTGCTGTTCCTAGTTTTCCCGATGGCTCGGGAAGCGCGGGCTAGGCGACCTGAAAGTGCGGTATGTAGAGGGACGTTGACGTGGAGAACGATAACGGGAAAAAGTAATGACGCAGGACCCGTATTGTGGGACGTCTTTAAGATCCGTATGCGCCGACAGGTACTCTTCGATTATCGAGTGGTTGTTCACCACTCCGAGGACATCGTGCTCGCGGATGGAAGCCAGGAATCTGGCGCGGCGGTACGGACAGAACCTCAACATGTGACCGGCTTCATCACAGTTGCAACAAAGGGGCGTTTGTCAAGGGCATGCCAGACGTCAGTCCTCCGAAACCGCAACTCGGCTAGAAGAGGAGGATGGCACGGGCTTTGGTAAAGCGTAGGGGTGTCCACTCTGGCTCAGGGAGAGTCGCACCCACTATGATGCTGGTTTGGATGAGGCACAGTGGTGTTCGCTCTTGGAGAATCACAGAGAGTATGCTGCTGATGCACAGATGAGTACATTGGCACACTCGGTAGCGGTGGCTGCACACCAAAAACAGACGGTTCCGGAACGCCTTGCCTAACTTCCTCACGAATGACCTGCGCGAGTGATGGAAGCCTCAACGACGACGTTAGACCCTGTAGCTGAATTTGTGTCTGCTGTGCTCTGACCACAGATCGAATAAATCTCCCTTAAGGCATCATCAGAAACGTTGAAGCTGAAACCATAGACGTCCGGTGACATGGTGGAGGCGTTACAGTTATCGTGCTGCGCCCTGTGTCAAAGTGTTTGTTCTATCGTGGTGATCTCCGTTAGAAAATCTGATGCCTTACCAGGTGGATTGCGCACAAGCCCAGCAAATAGTTTTTGTTTCACCCCGCGCATTAGATGGCGCACTTTCGTCTCCTCCGGCATATTTGGATCAGCACGCCTAAAAAGGCGGATCATGTCCTCATAATACATTCCAATACTTTCGTTAAGAGCTTGGCAGCGAAATTGCAGCGCCGACTCCGCATGCTCTCTTCGGTATTTGGCGGTGTAGGTCGCAAACAGCTGGAGACGGAAGAGGTCCCATGATGGCAATGTCGTTTAGTGGTTCACGAACCACGTCCGCGCTGAATACTCGAGAGCGAAGTACAGATTATGAAGCTTCTTTCGCTCATCCCAGCAGTTGTAATTGGCGACCCGTACGAATTGGTCCAGCCAGTCTTCAGCGTTCTCATAAAGCTCGCCATGGAAGGACGGTGGCATTCGAGACTGCAGGGCGACGAACTGGGGTTAACACTCTTCATTAGACGCAATGTTCGTGCAGGATCTATGCAAGTTGACCACAGGCGTGCAGGAAAGAGCACCGAACTCTGGCGACTGGCCTCGAAGGCGGCGGCTGCAACTGCGATGGACCGGTGTCAAATCCATGGTGGCTCTCGGTTGCCTTTGAGGGGTGAAACTCAGCAAAAAGGGAAATCGTACCCGGCTGCTCCACCAGAAAATGAAACGAGTACAAGGCAGCGAACACTGAACGGAACCGTTTCACACACTACACTCAGTTTCGTCTTCTTCTTTCTCGGTTCCAGAGCCACGTGGCAGTTCATTTTAAGTTCAAGGAGGTGTGCATAAGGGTTTATCCTTATTTCGCCAACATGATAGTGGCTTCGAGTTTATATGCGAGCTACCCGAAGGTAATACATAGCAGTTTTTAAATCTTAGTATTGAGTTCTGTGAGGATCGCGTTCGTTGGTGATATTGCCGCGTGGAAAACGAAAGAGGCTTCTGCAGTACGAATCTGCCCATTCGAAGGTAATAAAAAAGGGGAATAGGAACACTTAGCCTAGAAACCGCACTCAGGAAGTCATGCCCTCACAAGATGCATGGAAGCTTTGATAAACAATTATCAAGGCTGTTTTCAGCCGGGTTCTATTATTCGCTTGTGACTGACGATGGTCGCCAAAAGCCTTCTGCAGAAAATGAAAATGAAGACATTGAGGGCGGTGGAACACGTTCCTCGAAAAGAGGCAAAGAGACCTGTGGTGCTGTCCTACATTCACAAGGTGGCCGACAATTTAAATAAGGTTGCGAGCAGGCATGCTACACCGCTTGTCTTTTCCGCGCCTAATAAACTAGGAAAGCTTTGCTCACTATCTGAAAATGGAAAGAAAGAACGCTACGGCATTAAGCATGTGCTACCTGTTATGAAGTGTGCCGAAGGGGTGGTGTATGTAATCTCGCTGTCCTGTTGCCGCTCTTAAGTTGGACAAGCTGGGCGCTGTTTTAATGGGCGAGTCAGGGAGCATGAAAAAAACGTTGAACAAAGTAAAAAGGAGCAAATTACCCAAACGTGCCAGTCACGCCCTTGTGAGCCATGGTTTTCCGGAGCGTGGATGCTGTCAAGAAATGAAGACACAAAAGCTAGGAAAATAAATGAGGCATTTTTATAGATAAGAAAGCAAGCTTGTGTGTCAGCGATACATCGATATCTCTGTACTACGCCGTTAAGAACTACTTCGCCCACGCGGTATCATATCAACCTTAAATCACGATGATGTTCGTTGTGCGTACGACTACTATATATTTCCGTGTTTTTCCTTCAATAAGGCAGTTGTGAGTGACGCTCTTCCCGTTGCCTTTCTTGTGTCCGTGTCTGTTTTCGCGCATTGAACTTACTATAAACTATCACCACCTATCCCAAGAAGACGTTCTTTCAAGAAGAGATTCAAACTTACCGCATATGTAACTCCAAACACATGTTGTTAATTTTAAGTGCAGGTGGGTCCATCGAGAGGTGAGAGAGACAGTTAACCTTAGCTTTCTTCGAAAACTAAACCAAGCAAAATGAATCGCGGAATGAAAGGGCGGTGTTAAGGCAGTGCCATTTCGTTAATGAATCTGACTAGTCCGTAGGGTTTATACTATTGTCTGTCTTCACTTCCTTCCCTTTCTCCATCTTCCACCGGTTTTTTAAAGCGGTTCAAATTTCACTTCAAGCTTTTAAGACGAAAGCCTTTCGAGGCTACCCCGCCGGGGTGGCGCAGGGGTTACGGCGCTCGATTACTGTTCCCAAGGACGCGGGATCGAATCCCGGCCTCGGCGGTTGTTTTCAATGGAGGCGAAAAGCAAGGTGCCCGTGTGCTGTGCGATGTCAGTGCACGTTAAAGAACCCCAGGTGGTCGAAATTTCCGGAGTCCTCCACTACGGCGTCTCTCATAGACTGAGTGGCTGTGGGACGTTAAACCCCACAAACAAACAACACCCTTTCAAGGTTCATTGTTGTGCACAGTAAGCGTCCGGTCCCGAAAACTGTCCATCATATCTAGCACAGGAACTGAAAACGTTAGAAGAAAAATAATGATTTTAACACATACAGCAGAAAAATTATCCTAGAATTTAAGTTTCACGCCTGTACATAATTACTTAATAATTAGGGCCAACAGGTGATATTTGCGACGAAATAGTGCGGATGTAACTATACCCACGCAGACGTGCAAACAGCGTGAATGTCAGAAAAGCACAGAAACGTAAACTAGGGTCCACGGCTGGCAGTTGTGGTGAAATTTTGGTGAAACAAATCGATAAACTTTGCTATGACATCGCATGAGCCAGGCGTCGTTGAAGCACTGTGACAATATCACATAATAAGCGGAAAATGGCCGTATTTGTATCAAAGTACACTAAGAACGCGGAATTGGGCGTAATAATACTTATCATCACAGGATTATCTACACTTAAGGTCCAAAAACGAATAAACGTAGAATATGACGTCCCATCCGGCGGAAAACGTGCAGGTAATGCGAGACTTCACAAAATGAATAAAGATAGCCGCATTTCGCCGTGTTAGAAAAAAATGCTCACAAAAAGAACAAAAAATGAGCACAAATAAAAACAAAGCAAACAGGAAGGAAGCAAGTGAGTGCAAAAGGAACAAATTAGGTCAAAGACGGCATATGAGTGGAAAGGGTCCCATATTGGCTTTCGCCTTACTGTATTTGCGAGGTAGCTAAGCGCCGACAACAAATTTTTTTCTTATGCCGTGCACATACGTCGAGAATTTCTAATTATTACATCCGCCATCTTTTCTAAGCACGGCGAGTTTCTTCTGTGCGGTCTGGTGAGGTAGCTTTGGCAGAACGGCAGCCATTATTTACGTGGTGTCACACGAATGAAAGACGAATAATAAAAAAAATAATATATTCGGCCTTCTTAACTTGATAGCCAGCAGTCAAGATGAAATTTCGAAGTTCATGGCCATCACCATCAAAGACGAGCTGCCGTTGTTCAAGAAAACCTGCTTTCGTGACTCGCTGTTTCAAAACAAAAAATAACATTTGATACTTCTTGACAGGAATTTCCTGCTATATGGTTTGACAAAATGGCGGTGCTTCAGTGCAAAACAGACTCTGTTCACACTCTTTACAGCGTACAAGGCGTTTAAATTGTTGCCGTAGTTATATCCCACGCCAAGATGCCATCTTAGCAACATGGACTACGCCATAGCGAACAATCATATTTTCATAAGCGCAATTTTCCGGCTCCCTGTTTTATTCTATAACACTGAATAAGAAATTTGGTCAATATAAAGGGAATTCATGGTTGAAGGCCTATAATTGTGTGTTGTGTAGGGTGCCCCATGCCAAGAATAAAATTATTATAAATTTGCTCAACTAATTGTCCCTTTATTTCATTTTTTGGCCGAATTATCTCCGCATTATTAGCAACGCATCTAGAGCAGACGTGCCCAATTAAAACTTTTGAAATCGAATTTTAAACTAATAAATACAGTATATCTTTTCTTCTTGGATATTGTACTGGTGATGGGTGTAGCGTAACTCCTTAGATTTGGAGTTACTTGCAACTATGATAAAATCGGAAGTAGGTTCCCGTACAATCTAAAGTAAATCACCCAACAGCATAAGCATAGCGTCTTTACACCATCCTTTTCATTAAAACTTCCTGCTGGGGGAGTAGGTAGTTAACCCTGAGGTAAGAGTTCTTTAGCGTGAACAAAGACAAGGACAAGAAAGGCGAGACGTACACACACAAGCGTTAACTATCAACTAAGTTTATTTGCTGAAGGCAGCATCATATATAGTCCTAAGGGTGGGAGATAATGACTCGAGAACTAATAACAATGAAAAAAAAAAATCACAAGGTAAAATGCAGGAAATCGAGACCCATGCGCGGGTGTGCGTGTGTCACGCTTGAAAAGACGCTTTTGCCAGAGTCAACAGGTAGTGGCGCTGAAAAAGCCAATCTCAGCCGCGAACAGAGATAACGAAGGCTCGCTGATACATTCGTTCCCAAGTTTCTTAATGTGATAGGCTTCTAGGCTAATCCGTGCCGTCCTGTCTTTACTTTTGCCAGGAAACTTCGTCTCCCCAAACCGGGCCTCTATTCTAGCCCCGAAGTTCTTGATGACGCCTTCCGTTTATGATTTATTTTCTGTCGCTCTTCAGTTGCTTTTCTTGCCTTGTGGTTGAAATGCCCTTCAGGAAATGGCACAAATGCAGCGCAGTTGTGCCTTTGAGAAAAAATTCCCAACTTCAGGGCAAGGAAGGTGCCCGAATTGTCGCGGATTCCACGCAAAGTGAGCTTTCATCAAGGTTATTCCAGCTTTCAAGAAAACGAGAGTGAAACGTATGAAAACTCCACTGGTCAAAGGCGAATTCTTGAGCGTTACTGCTGCTGTTCCGGTAGTGAGCGCACTGTCATTGCTTTTTTCACAGGGTCTCTGCTAACGTGAATTTGTCAAGGGATTTGATAAAATCATGACACTATTTAAGTCAACCCGATTATGTTACTGTCATGTGACTACTTCATTCATCCTCGTCGCAAGCCTTACATGACATGATGACAGCATAAAATATTTTGCATTTTGCAAGTCAACCGTCTCAAGTGAATGGGTGACCAGTTATTGCAAGTCATCCTGGTTTTGGGGCCTTGTAACATTATTGCAGAGTATAACAATTTTAGCAAGTCATCTTGGTTACGTTACTTTGTAATGTGATCTGACAATGTTATCACCTTTTTTGCAAGTTATCATAGTCGTGTCACTCAAGTGACTTGATGCTATTATAAACTTTCTGAAAACTCCTTGCCCATGTGACTTACAAGTGATTTGATGATGTTATCACCCTTTTCATGTACGGCATTCAAGTCTTATTTTCTGAACTCACCTATGTCGAATGAATGTCATGGTAATATTGACCTTATCACTCTTTGCTATTCATCATCATAATAAAGGCATTTGATCAGTGACGCCATCATTTAAGCCTTCCGGCATACGGATCCGATATATTCTATCCCTCATCCATGCCATATTACTGTCATTGCACTAATGACGTCGTACTGCTGCTGTAATATTTGCCATGCCACATTAACAACGAATTACCAATGTAGTCAATTAATCCTTAACACCCACTACGCCAGTAGTTTTGAAACATACTACCATTACGCTAACGATATCACCTTTTATTTCCAGCTCATGTTTGTATGAGGCTATGGATAGAAAATGAGTAGGATTGAGAAATAAATCGAGTAAATGTCATTCTAGTGTTCATCAAGAAGAAATGAGCAGGGAATATAATGCGAAGAAATGATAATCGATGGTCAAAAAGGGTAACTAATTTGATACCAATGGAAAAAACCTGGCAGGGGGTGGTAGAATGTCAGGTGTGCAGATGACGTTAAGAAAATTTCAGGTGTCAGTAGATGCAGCTAGCATGGTTTGGGTTGATTAGAGCGGTATGGAAGAGAGCTACGACCTACAGTGGGCCTAGTCCAGTTGGTAATGATGATGATGACAATGGGATAAGTTGGGCATACCATCATTTGTCCTTTACGACATACTACGCACTTCAATAAATCTGTTTTTCCACAATCAACTTCTCTTCCTCCTGAATCTTTCCAATCTCGCGGCTTGTCGCGGCTGGCGTGGGCACATAAACGGATAACTTTTGCGGTAAGGCCCTGCAAAGGACTTACGGTCTCAAGTTTCGCGGCTCATGAGCTATATAGGGCATCATCTTAATAAATTCGGAAACTGTAATATGTGATCGGCCCTGCGCCCTCTTCACATGATCGAATGACAACCTTCACACCAACGCTAGAATGCACTTTTATTGCGAAAGCAATATTACTTTCCCTTTCAAGCCTTTGCGGTGCGATGGCGGTGCACATAAAATGACCTTTCGCATGACCTCTGTGTGACGTCACGCCTCAAAGTTGGGTGACCAACTCGTGCCGTCCGTGAGAGACAGCGTTGCGCATGAATGGCGGCCTAACTCCCGCTCTATCCGCCAGGAGCGCCGTTATGACGGTGTTATGACGTCACGCCTCAACGCTGGGCGACCAACTCACGCCGTTCGTGAGAGACGACGGTGCGCATGAACGGCGGCCTAACTCCCGCTCTCTCCGCCAGGAGCGCCACAGGTGTTGTGACGTTATACAGCTGTATGACAGTAGCATTGATAATTGCGGTGCATTTAGTGGATAATAATGATGAGAGCAAACGTAATGCACAGTATGCAGCCCCAAAACTCCTGCTTTCGCATTTATGCAGTATAGATTCCACAGTGCTCTCAATTTTTTTAATGCACGTGTATTAAGTATAGTAGATTAAGTAACGTAATTCTTGCCTCCATTGCCAGTACTTGGGGTCGCTCTGCGAGAGACTGGTGTGGTTTGAGTATTTCCTCACTTCTCTTGAGTTCATGGCCCATACATCGAAGCCGTGGTCTGCGAGGAGAAAGCCTGCGAAGATGAGACGGTTCCAAAGCGTGCGTTTGTAAATACACTTGCCAGGTACTTTGCTAGAGGTACCATTCTAGCTTGTAAACGTTTGATGAAAACTATACAAAAACAAATGCCTCAATGTGGATAAGCCTTTGTGGTACTGACTAGTAGTCAATCCGTTTTGCAGACAATGGAAGCTGCTGCCGTAGTTTGTGATTCAAGACAGAGCTGGAGATTGACTCATATAGGGATGCGTGGTCTTGTGCTCAAAGTTCGTATCCCCTGTAATTATGCTGATGTATGAAAGTTGAGAACATAGTCATTCCAGAAGTTTGAGTTATTTAACACCTCCATTTCCGCTTCGTAAAAGTCATCAGTCTTGAAAGGATTTCATATAGCAGTTGATATAGCGCACTTTACTCAAAAGCATATATATAAGATGTCAAACCAAACCAAAATGGCTGGCTAGTTCGAAAATGTTTTCGCTCAGAGATTGTGACCAAGCAGAAACAGAAGGCAATGATCCCTGACATGTAAATATCGCCATTACGTGCAAGCAATTCATGCTCTTTCCAGTCGCTGCATTTACCTTGAATTATTTATATTACCACGTGGCGGAGGCAGTTAAGAGTTATCTGGCGAGCAGTCTGAGTTGTCGCTAGAATGAACTCTTCATTGGTTAAATCATGGCGGGGGACCTGAGGTTGGCTACAATAGTACCAAAGTCTGTGGTCGCAGAAGAACAATCGTCACAGCTCTTGGTTACCCGGAATTTAAAGTCTATAATGAACATCCAGAATATTACTCTTAATCACCATCATTACTATCATTATCATTATCCGCAGCAGCAGCAGCAGCGTCCGGAGTGTACATACTGCACGGCGAAGGCCTCTCCCACATTCCTCCAAGGAACCCTATCCAGTGTTGGTTGTATCCACTTGGCCCCTGCGAACTTCTTAACTCCTTCCTACCTAACTTTTGCCGCCCCTGCTACGGTTTCCTTCACTTGGAAAACAATTTGTTGCCGTAAGTGTCCCTAGGGTATTCTCTCTTTACACTACATGACAAAAAAGCTACAAAATCCAAGGTAAGGCCGCGAATGCATAAAAGCGCAAACAATCGAAAAATACATAGTAGCATCTGCAGTTGCATAAGGGCCGCGCTTTTCTGGACAAGAATAAAAGTTACAAACATTTGATAAAATCAGAGAGGTCAGTTAATGCCCGGAAACATGCAATTGTGTTCCTGAACCATTTACATTTTTATGTTTGATCACTAAATGGAGACCGACAACTTAACCAAAACACCCCGTTGTTTCAAATAATGTTGTGCGTAGCGGCTTAAGCTAAAAGACACGTTTGCGTTTTTAAATATAAGAGCTCCTAAGTTGGCATTTTTGTTCCACGTGAAGCCTCAAGCATGTCGTATACGCTCGAATAAATGATCAGTCCTAATTTTCTTTGTCCAGCACAGAATCACGATGCGCGCAAGTGATGTGTTTCTGGACGTTAACCATGGTTGCTAATGTAACCCGTATTATTTTGTCCCGTCCTGTCCCATCTCACACAGGCGCTACGGTTATCAGCCAACTGCGCCGTAGTCATTACTAGGGGCCTAATCACATGAGTAAAACAAAATATAGGCTGTGAACCACTGCATGCAACCCGAAGAGTATCTCCACAATCTGCATTATAGGCAGCAATGTTCACGCTCCCTGTAATTGTGCTTAGCGGTAATGTAAATTTCCGTGGTGTCTGTTGGCGCGTTCCCACTACCACTTCTGAGGATGGCTGTAAGACAATCTGATGGACAGCACAAGGATTTAAGTTGGTAAACGCACCGGAAAAAGAGGGACCACAAAGGCGTTCGCGGCTTCTCTGTTTCCCAGTCAAACTCCGTGATGAAATATTGCGGAAATTTTACGCAGGAAGTAGCACGAAGCTGCACTTATTGTCATCTGCTGGGTACAACAAAAATGCTGGAAACTGACCCTGCGTGAGACATCTCTGCTTCGATTAATCGATCCCATGATGACGGTATTCGTCTCGAAACCAAAGCCTGAACTCATATTTATATAGAGTCCCGCAACTAGCCCATACGCAGGATTTGGAAATAAATTTATTGTGTTGCTTTAGAGCTCGCTCAAGTGCACGCTGCGTAATAGGTAATTTTTAGGCTTCGCAACTGCTATGCATCCGACGATCTAAGTGGTGTCAAATCTACGCAGATATTTACGACGCAGAAATAAGGAAACATTCCTCTGTCCCATTAGTTTTGCCAAGGGATATTTGGCCCACCGGCAAATTATCCCAAAAAGGATAATAACAATAATGATAAAAATGTGAGAAGGGTTCAACCCTGCTAAATCGAATGTGGAGCGTACTTCTTCTCCATCTGATGATGATGATCATGATGCTGGTGCTGATGCGGCCATTCCCCTTTGTATCGGGGGATCACAAAGTTCTGGATCAGGCCAGGAGAAACGGGTAGAAAAGTGAGGAGTGAGAGAAAATTCTATGCTAAATGTTTAGTCACATAGTCCGAAGAAGTAAGAAAGAGAGAGAAAGAAGAAATTTAACAGGCTTCTCTGTTGCGCCACCAGTCCTCGAGGCGGCGCTTTGTCGTCTCCACTGCCCTCATGATTACCCTAGTCTCTTCGGGTGGTGACGTCGACTGTAGACCGAGTAGACCGAGGAGGCGCTGTCAAAAGCGCCTCCGTTGGCGTTGTCGCTGTTGTAGTGGGGGCGGGTCGCAGCTCTGGGCACTCGATCACTACATGTTGGATGGTCTCGTCGGCATCTACGTCTTCGCCTTCTGTTTCTACTTGTTCTTCTTCGTCTTCTTCTTTGTCGTCTTTTCTTCTTCTTCTCGTAACTACGACCCCTCACGACGTAGCTTCGGCCACCCGAGGTCTCGCTTTGGCTGTCGTATTGTTGCTTTCGCAACAATATCAATAATATTGTCACGCGCCTTCGTAGAACGTCGACGGAAGATGAAGAAGAACGGTCGGGTAGATCGGTCAAGAAGAAAGAAGAGCAAGGGCAGAGGGACGTTTGTACGCATCGCCTCTGTAGCCAGTGTTGAAGCCTGTCCTTCAGTTTCCATGGCCGATATGATACGAGAGATTGTACGCGAGGAATTGTCAAGATCTAGGGACGCCATCTGTAGTGAAGAATATGTGCGGCAGAGTTGTGCACCGCAGGCAAATGTTGCCGCCCTGTCCACTCCGTGGGCTCAACCTAGCCGCGCTTCGCATATGGACGATCTGCGCAGCTGTACTCAACGTTATGACCACCAGCCGATGGAAAAAAGGCCCGCCTACTCTGAAAATGTGGTTCGTCAGCAGCGAGAGCCTCGCTACAACCAACGTCGCGACTCTGTTAGTGAGAACTCTTATGCTGATCGCTGGCGTCCTCAACCTGTGTGCTACAGGTGTGGCATTGCGGGGCATATCGCTAGATACTGCCGCCGCCGTTTTCCAACTGTCCAAGATTACCGACCACACGCGAACATTCACGGACGGCTGCACAACGAACAACAACGATCTCCGACTATGCCTACTGGGGACGCACACCATTCGACATATTTGCGGAATTCATCTACTGCGTCTGATCGTAGTGTGACGCCGCCACCCCAGCGCCCGCGCAGGTCACCTTCCCCTCGACGTCGTTCTTCCCCTCCGCCTCAGGGAAACTAGGCGGCACGGCCGATGGAGGTGAGGCCGCCGGTGAGTCGATGACGTCCATACCTCTGCCCGTGTTTATGTTTAAGAACAAATTGGAACTGTTTGTTGATGGTGTGAAAACAATGGCTTTTGTGGACACTGGTGCTACAGTATCTGTTATGAGTTTGAGTTTTAAGAACCGTTTAGATAGAAAAGTAATGTTCAGTGGTAACCGTGCAGTGTTATTCCGTGGTGTCGGTGGTGAACCTTTAGTTCCTCTTGGTGTGTGTGCTTCGGATGTCGTTATTGGCGGCCTCAAGTTTAGAGTAGAATTTGCAGTACTGCCTCGGTCAACGCATGATGTGATTCTTGGGATTGAGTTTCTGCAAGAGTGTGGTGCAACGTTAGACTGTGGTACGGGAGAGAGTGCTTTGAATCCTTCACTACTTTCGGTTCTTGTGGATGACTCGACACCTGAATTTGGAGCATTTGCTGCAGAAGAAGACACAATTGTGCCAGCGTTATCTGCAGCATTCGTGCGGGTTTTCTCTATTCGGAACCAGTGCGAATCGTTTGAGGCTATAGTAGAACCTGCGATATTCAACTGCTCTAAGAAGAGTATCCTTGTACCTCGTTACATCATTCCCGTGACTAGAGGCCGCACTGAGCTGTGGACAGTGAACCACTCCGAAGAGCCAACTGTGTTGCCTCGGGGCCTAAAACTCGCCCGTTTCGAGGAAGGCATATCCGGTTCCGTCGCGGCGTTAAAGAGCTCTGTCACTGAGCAGCAGGTGCGACCAGGCATGGAGACCCAAGTTACGGCTATGATTAGTAAGTGTCTTTCTACAACTGAGCGTCGTATTCTAGTGGAACTACTACCGAAACACGTGACAGTGTTCAACTTTGCCAAGGATGACTCAATGCCACTGCCTACCAGTCGTATTCATCACACGATCAACACTGGGTCCGCACCTCCAATACGTCAGAAGCCCTATCGAGTCTCAGCAACTGAACGTAAGGTAATAGATGAGCAAGTTCAGGACATGCTAAAGCGCGGCATTATTCGAGAGTCCTATAGTCCTTGGGCAGCTCCAGTTGTCCTTGTTAAAAAGAAAGATGGCACATGGAGGTTTTGTTTTCACTACCGCCGTTTAAATTCAGTCACGAAGAAAGATGTCTACCCGCTTCCACGTATCGACGAAGGAATTGACTGTCTGCACTCAACTTCATACTTTTCTTCTATTGACTTGAGATCCGGTTACTGGCAAATCCCCATGCACATTGCAGATAAAGAAAAAACGGCATTCGTAACACCAGACGGACTTTACGAATTTAACCTTATGCCTTTTGGATTATGTAATGCACCTGCCACATTCGAGCGGTTCATGGATACAATTCTACGTGGACTAAAGTGGCAAATTTGTTTATGTTATTTGGACGACGTTGTAACTTTTCGCAAAACATTTAGTGGGCACAACAGCCGTCTGGATATCGTACTTAATTGCATGGAACGAGCTGGTCTTGTACTGAATGCAAAGAAATGTTATTTTCCGATCGTGAAACAATTGTCCTCGGTCCCTTAGTTTACAAAGAAGGTGTTCGACCAGATCCCAAGAAAACTGAAGCCGTCAAAAGTTTTACCCTGCCCAAATCAGTAAAAGAGCTGCAGAGCTTTTTGGGGTTATGCTCGTACTTCGACGCTTTATACCAAGGTTTGCAGACATCGCTTACCCACTTACGAGTCTACTGCATAAAAACGCAACATTCAATTGGACCAGCGAATGTGACTCAGCTTTCCGTCATCTGAAGTTTCTTTTGACCTCGGGCCCAATCCTCCGCCCCTTCTGCCCATCAGCTCCAATTGAAGTACACACTGACGCAAGTGGTATCGGTATCGGCGCTCTACTTACACAACGCCATGGACGCGATCGGCACGTTATATCGTATGCCAGGCGCTCGTTGAGTAAATGTGAAAGAAATTACACGGTTACGGAGCAAGAATGTCTGGCCGTTGTTTTCGCTGTACAGCGCTTTCGTTCCTATCTGTACGGGAATGCTTTCACGATTGTGACCGACCACCATTCCCTTTGCTGGCTCGTGAGTCTTCGTGACCCCTGTGGGCGGCTCGCTCGATGGGCTTTACGCCTACAAGAGTTTAATTTTACTGTAGTGCATAAAAGCGGCCATAAACACTCAGATGCTAATTCTCTTTTGCGTTTGCCGCTTCGAACGACTGATAACGACTCAGACAATTTCGATGAATATTTGGCTCCAATTTCACAAACCTTCCACGATCTCCGAGTTTTCCGAACCGAGCAACGCAAAGACAAAACATTAACTTCTCTGTTTGATTCCGCCAACGATCCTGAGAAGAACACATTTAGCATTTGCGAAGGATTGCTTTACAAGAAAAATTTCGCCTCTGAGGGAGCACGTATGCTTCTTGTCGTTCCGAAAAGCCTACGTATCACAGTTCTAGAAATGACGCAAGATGACTCCACGTCTGGTCACCTGGGAGTGGCCCGAACACTCCACCGCACACAGCAGCGATTTTACTGGCCGAAGATGCGTTCAACGATCAAGCGATATAGAGCCAGCTGTGTGCAATGCCAGCGCTTTAAGCTCTCGACTTCAAGCCCACATGAAAAACTGCAGCCAGTCACACCTCCAACAGCCCCATTTGAGCAAGTTCGCATTGACCTTCTTGGACCTTTCCCACGGTCCTTGAACGGAAACCGATAGATTCTTGCGTGCGTTGATTATTTAACCCGTTACTGTGAGTCAGCCGCGATACCATCCGCTACTGCGTCTCAACTATCAAATTTCTTACTTCGAGTCGTCATTCCTCGGCACGGCCACGGTGTGTAGGCACGGCCCTCCTGGAGTCATCATTGGTGACCGTGGACGCCAATTCACAGCGGACGCTGTCGAAGAACTTCTTCGCCTCAGCGCCTGCAGTTTTCGCCACTCCATGCCATATCATCCCCAAACGAACGGTGTGGTAGAACGAACTAATAGGACGCTTACCACCATGTTGGCTATGTACGTCGCTGCAGACAATAAGGACTGGGATGGCGTTCTACCGTTCATTGCTCATGCATATAACACAGCGCAACATGAGATAACAGGCTACAGTCCCCTCTACCTTCTCTATGCTCGCAAGCCTCGCTGTGCCCTCGACACCATACTGCCATTTTTCATTCAACCTTCTCTTGCTACCACACTTTGCAGAGCTGAAGAAGCCCGCCAGCTGGCCAGAGTTCGAATTTTATCTTCACAAGAACGTTCTAAGAACCGCTACGACGCCCGACACCAACAAGTTTCTTATGCTCCTGGTGACTATGTGTGGTTGTGGACACCTCTCCGTAAGCGTGGTCTTTGTCAAAAGCCGCTGTCACACTACACCGGACCGGTTGTTGTGTTAGAACGCACCAGTGACCTGAATTACGTCATAGCACGCATAACGGCAACGGTGCAGCGGTGGCGTAGCGGTAGAACATCCGCCTCGCATGCAAGAAGACCGGGGTTATAATCCCGGTGCCGCGCAATTCTCCACCGGATAAAAAAAATTCGCGTGTCGATGGAATTGCATAAACAGGTTTGGGGTGCGACCTGATGCCGGTGAACGCCTCCGGCAATGCACTCCCTCACCAGAACAGGAGTTGGCCACCCTGGTGCAGTAATTGGCCACAACCTCCTATGTTAAGCTCCATAAAACCCCGGCCCTCAGTCACCAGCGGCTGCGGAACAACAGACCACGGCGGCGGTCAGACCTGTGACGCAGCAGGGGGTGCTAAGAAAGCCTGGCTCCGCTGGACAGGCCGCCATTGGAAACTGACCCTGGCAACGTTTAATGCTAGAACCCTAGCTGGTGAAGCTAGCTTAGCAGTGCTGTTAGAGGAACTAGAGGGCATGAAATGGGATGTCATAGGGCTTAGTGAGGTTAGGAGGCCGAATGAGGCATATACTGTACTGAAGGATGGGCATGTACAATGTTATCGAGGCTTACCAGAGAGGCGACAACTGGGAGTAGGTTTCCTTGTCAATAAGTATATAGCGGGTAATGTAGATGAATTCTATAGTAATAATGAGAGGGTTGCAGGCATCGTAATTAGGCTTAATAAGTGGTATAAACTGAAGGTTGTACAGGCCTATGCACCTACATGTAGTTATGATGACCAGGCAGTTGAGAGCTTCTATGAAGATGTGGAATCGACAATGCGAAAAGTAACGACGCAGTATACTGTGCTAATGGGCGATTTCAATGCCAAGGTAGGGAAAAAACAGGCAGGAGACAAGGCAGTAGATGACTATGGCATTGGCTCTAGGAATAGCAGGGGGGAGTTACTAGTTGAGTTTGCAGAGCGCAATAACTTACGAATCATGAATACCTTCTTCAGCAAACGGAAGAACCGGAAATGGACATGGAAAAGTCCTAAAGAAGAGACTAAAAATGAAATCGACTTCATAATGTGTTCAACCCCCGCCATTATGCAAGATGTAGAGATAATCGGGAAAGTGCGATGCAGTGACTACAGGATGGTGAGGTCCCGAATTAGCCTAAATCTGAAGAAGGAACGCAACAGATTAGTGAGAAAAAAACCCATCAACAAATTAGCGGTGAGGGGGAGGGCAGAAGAGTTCAGGATCTCGCTACAGAATAGGTATTCAGCTCTAACTGAGGATGGCGACATTACCCTAGAGGCAAGGAACAATAATTTCAGAGATGTCATTACTGAGTGCGTGGTAGAAGTAGGCGGTAGGATAGTTAGAGAGGATACCGGCAAGCTGTCTAAGGAGACGAAAGATTTGATTAAGAAACGCCAGAGTATAAAAGCTTCCAATCCAACAGACCAGATCGAATTGGCCGAGATATCAAAGCTAATCAATAAGCGCAAGGTGGCCGATATAAGAAAGTATAACATGGAGAAAATTGAGCATGCTGTAAAGAACGGGGGAAGCCTTAAAGCGGTAAAGAAGAAATTGTGCATAGGCAAAAACCAGATGTATGCGATAAGGGACAAGGCGGGCAACGTCATCACTAATATGGAAGAGATAGTCAAAGTAGCCGAGGAGTTCTATACAGCTCTCTACAGTAGCAATAGTAGTCAGGACCATAATGAGATTGGCGGTAGGGAAAAACAATCAAACGTTCCACCAGTGGCGAAGGACGAGGTCAAGAAAGCACTAGAAACTATGAAAAGGGGGAAATCAGCTGGGGAGGATCAGATAACTACAGAGTTGCTGAAAGACGGGGGGGATATCGTGCTAGAAAAACTGGCCACCCTGTATACGCAGTGCCTGGTGTCATCGACGGTACCGGAACCATGGAAGAATGCAAACATTATCCTTATTCACAAGAAAGGGGACTCTAAGGACCTTAAAAATTACAGACCAATCAGCTTACTGTCTGTTACGTATAAGGTATTGACTAAGGTAATCGCTAATAGAATCAGGACAACCTTAGACTGCAATCAAGCAAAGGATCAAGCAGGGTTTCGGAAACGGTACTCTACTATCGATCATATCCATACCATCAATCAGGTGGTAGAAAAATGCTCGGAATATAACCAGCCCTTATACATAGCATTCATTGATTACGAAAAAGCATTTGACTCTGTTGAAACATCGGCGGTGATGCAAGCATTGCGAAATCAGGGGGTAGACGAGCCGTACGTGAAAGTGCTGGAAGATATATATAGTGGCTGCACAGCAACCATAGTTCTGCATAAAGAAAGTAACAAAATTCCCATAAAGAAAGGTGTTAGGCAAGGAGACACAATCTCCCCAGTATTATTCACAGCTTGTTTAGAGGAAGTATTCAGAGACTTAGAATGGGAGCAGTTAGGGATAAGGGTAGATGGAGAATACCTCAGTAATCTGCGATTTGCTGATGACATTGCCTTGCTAAGCAACTCAGGGGATGAACTGCAAATAATGATTGATGACCTAGACAGGAAACGTAGAAATGTAGGCTTGAAAATCAATATGCAGAAGACTAAAGTAAGGTTCAACAGCCTCGGGAAGGAACAGCAGTTTACATTAGGTAGCGAAATAGTGGAAGTAGTAGGCGAATATGTCTACTTAGGACAGGTAGTAACCGCAGATCCGGACCAAGAAAAGGAAATAACAAGAAGAATACGATTGGGATGGAGCGCATTTGGCAAGCACTCGCAGATTATGACTAGCAGCTTACCGGTATCGCTCAAGAGGATAGTATACAACAGTTGCATCTTGCCTGTACTCACCTATGGGGCTGAAACGTGGAGGCTAACCAAGAGAGTTCTACTTAAGTTGAGGACATCCCAGAGGGCTATGGAACGAAAAATGGTAGGGGTAACATTAAGAGATAGAAAGCGTGCATAGTGGGTCAGAGAAATAACTCAAGTTATCGACATTCTAGTAGAAATAAGAAGAAGAAATGGACATGGGCAGGACATGTAGTGCGAAGAGAGGATAACCAATGGTCGCTAAGGGTAACAAACTAGATTCCAAGGGAAGGAAAGCGTGGCAGGGGGTGGCAGAAAGTTGGGTGGGCGGATGAGATTAAGAAGATCGCAGGGGTCAAGTGGATGCAGCTAGCACAGAACCGGGTTAAGTGGAGAAATATGGGAGAGGCCTTCGCCCTGCAGTGGGTATAATCAGGATGATGATGATGATGATGATGATGATGATGATGATGATGATGATGATGATGATGATGATGATGATGATGATGATGACGCATAACGGTGAATGGTCGACGGTCACGGCAGTCTCAGGTGGTGCATGTAGCCCGCCTCAAGCGATTTCCTTCCATAGGTTCTCTGTAACTAGCCCGACGGGCTTCGTCTGCGCGGAGGGAAATGTCACGCGCCTTCGTAGAACGTCGACGAAAGATGAACGGTCAGGTAGATCGGTGAAGAAGAAAGAAGAGCAAGGGCAGAGGGCCGTTTGTACGCATCGCCGCATTCCGGCTTGGACCGATCCCTGTAAATAAACCCCCCGTGCGTACAAAGCACGTAACAATATTATTAATTGGCTCAGAAGAAGTAAAAGACTTAGTATCTGTCACACTTGTTTCTGGGAACACCTGACCCTCGGCGTTATGAAAGAGAGGAATTGGGAGAAGAAGTGGAGAGAGAGAAAGAGGAGCCGTAGTGGAGGGCTGCGTAGTAATTTCGACACACCTGTGGATCTTTAACGTGCGCTGACGTGGTGAAAGACCATTTTTAGGTGGAAGTCCGTAGTGTCTCATACAACAGAAAACTTTGCCGGAAGTGAGGGCACCAAATGTCACGTGACGGGATGGGGCGTCATAAAGCAAAAATATTTATGTGAGTAAGGTAAAAAGTCAAAGGGCATACACATCCGCCATGGCTCACACGCATGACATTTGTTGAAAATTGTGACGCCAGCTGTTGTCGTGCCCTTGTGAAGCATTGTGTGAGACATTCAACATTCCTTCGCAGGGCATCACCCCTTGTCCCCTCTGGAGCACCACTTGTTCGTAATGTACCCCTAACGCACGGCCGTCTGGCTACAGATTTTGCATCTTCCTTACCAAAGGCGTTAAGCATGCAATCTTGGTACAGTGTTCTCGAGGGTGTGATATCATTTCGCTATGAAATTTAAACACATCTGCCATCTAATAATGAGAGACATTCTAACCGACACATGCTCCTTCAATGATATGACTTAAATACCTCCTACACCGCGTTACCTAGCGCAGGAGGTGTTTTCAGAGGAGAAGTGGAAATGGCGCCGTAGGACAAGCAAAAAGAGCACGGAGGTAAAGCCGTCAAACTTGCGTTACTCAGGATCAAGGCACCGATCGCGTGGTGGCAGACATCACAGGAGAAAGCCTGCGAATCGCTGAGCGAGTCAACTATCGCCCTCATACACGTAACGGTTCTAATGAATTAAGATATAGTTTAACTTTCATGAACGTTTGGTGCCGATTGTAGCTCTTTACATAAGCGCTGTGTTCATACACCTTATACAAAAGCAGTTTTCAAGATTGTACGCATGCATGCATTCGACGTTTACTTTTGGTATCAAAGTAATTTACGATACTAGGTACATTGCCAAATATTGCGAACATGTAAACAAAACACAATACTAAGTACTCGTCCCCCAAAATAACGTTACATTCCAATCACTACTGCTGAGCAATGCAATTACTTTGAATTGGTTTCTAGTTTCATCGATGCGGAAAAGTAAACCTACTAAACAACAACAGCTTCTCTCCAGGTGCACACAACACATTTTTCGAATTTTCGGCAAATTCTATCCCCGAAATTCATAAACTTTTATTTCTATACTTCCGCATTCCTGATCTTCAACAAACAACCTTCTAATCGTTTTTTGCACCGCAGGTTCATTTACCCGACCACTGGTGTCTACCAACCGTACGGCCTCAGATAGAGTTTAACAGAATATACTCTGGGGCCAGTATACTCAGAGACAGTGACGGCGCCTACAAGAGATCTGGATGAATACCATCGCATTCAACTATAAGATGTTTGTATGGATTTACTAACCACTGCCCATGTGTAATTTTCTTGGTTTAATTTATTTTTGCAGCTGCATCTTCTAAGGCGCCTATAACTTAAAATACTAGGGGAGCGCTTATTGAGCGATCAGAGAAAGATCCTTTTCTGAAATTGCTTTTCCAGCTTTTACACTCTGCTTTGTTTTGACAGAATCCATTAAAATTTACTGTCTGTATCTTTCTTATGCTGTTTGACACTCGTTATTTCTTGTCCCTGTGTTGAGTTAACGCTTTTATGGTACATCTGTTTAGTACTTCAATTGTCCAGCTGGTAATATTCATTATCTGTACGCACGCGTTGCTGATATATTTTATTCCGAACTTACTGCGTTTTGAAAGGTGCCCAGGCCAAAGCACCCAGTACCGCCTGGTTTTTGGTTTTGCCGTGGGAATCTAGTGCTAATCGGTCAACACACCTCTGATTTATTCTAATCACGACTGTTACCCGCATTAGGGAAAGTAAGCTCTACAACCATACTTTCTTTTCAGATGCCCCTGAGCACTTCATACCTGTGCGGTCCCTGTAAGGCGAGGATTAATGTCCGAGCATCTCTGCATACTTTTGCTACAACATAGTGTTTGTGCTTTTCCATGCATGCCAGTCCTAAATTTATTATTACCTCAAGATATTCATACTCTGCCGCTTATGGCCTTATATTTTAAGCGCCCGATGGGCTAGAAGGCTGAAAACCATGAAACCTGACGTAATTGAGTTAAAAGCGTTGTAGTGTGGTAATTTTCGTCTTCTTAGCCACTGCCATGCATCGCGTGCTGGCGTGCTCGAGGACGAAGAAGTTGGTCGCTGCCTTGCTGGTTCGCCACGCCTGACGCTCCGCTGCGAGTTTCTCCTGAGCGGCTATATCCATCTGAATAAACACACCCCTACAATTGGTGCAGGTGCTGCTGGGTACGTTCCAATCCACCCTGGAACTTAGAAGCCACACGTTGACCACTGCTTCCACCATGCCAGTCGAGACCACATCGACATCGGCGCTCCTACCAACCATGGTACTGTGTTCTGGCGTTCTACGGCAGTGTGATCCATGCCTCTTCAGTGGCACGGCTGACCAAGACGTCGACGACTGGTTGTCGGCGTATGAACGTGTCAGCAGTTATAACAGATGGGACGACACTATTAAGCTAAGTAACGTAATTTTTTACCTGACCGACGTGGCGAACCTCTGGTTTCGCAACCATGAGGCAGACCTGCCATCTTGGTCTGCATTTAGGAAGAATTTTTCGGAAGTGTTTGGCCGTCCTGCAGTTCGCAAACTCCGAGCAGAACAACGCTTGCGTAAGCGCACACAGCATACCGAAGAGTCATTCACAAGTTATATAGAGGACATCGTTGACCTGTACAAACGTGTCGACCCAGTAATGTCCGAAGCGGCTAAGATCGGACACAACTTGAAAGGTATCTCCGAGGACGCGTGTCAGATGCTCTGGCTGAAAAATCCTGCCTCCGTCAGTGACGTGATTAAACTTGGCCAGAGCTACGACGAGCTTCGAAAGCAGCGCGCTTCTACCCGGCGGTCCCATTTTAAAGACGACACCATTTCTACACTAGCACTGGGTGGTTCTACTTCATCCGAGAACAGCCCTTTGATTCAACAGATAAAAGCCTTCGTTCGCGAAGAGGTCGCCCGCCAGCTATCCCTGGTCCCTCAATTACACGACACTGGTCGCCTTGTTCCTGACATGGCTCCGTCTTTGGCCCCTACCATACGGCATGCCGTGCAAGACCATATCGCTCATGTCATTTCGCCCAGTTCCGTGCTCCCGCCCAGCCCAGTGCTGCCGACCAGCCCCGTGCCAGCGCAAGTAACGGCACCACTAACGTACGCCCAAGTTGCGGCCAGGCCGCTAATGCCAACCGCACCTGTTTCCTACCAGGCCGCCCCTTCCAACCATCCTTCGCGATCGCCTGGGTCGGCGTTCCATGTCCCTATTCCAAGGGTACGCCAACGCCCTACAAACCCTTGGCGCACCGCAGACAACCGGCCAATTTGCTACTCTTGTTGGCTGCCGGGCCATGTAGCCCGTCTTTGCCGCCAACGCCTTCCACCTTCTCACCCTGACCCCTGGAACTACTCGTACGACGCCGACCAGCCCTCGCCGAGAACTCAACCCGGTTCCGAGTTCGTTCCTCGGGACAATCAAACGTATACCTCTCGCCGATCATCTTCCCCTCCTCGCCGTTCACCATCACCGCTTCCCCGACGTTCTACCGGTGCTGATGAGGGAAACTAACAGTCGCAGTTCCCGGAGCAAGAACTGCGCTTGGTTCGAACTCTTCAAGTCCTCCGTCTTCTCCCGCAAACGTAATACAAGTGTTCGTCGACGGTGTCGCTATACTCGCTCTTGTTGACACGGGCGCTGCCGTATCCGTCATCAGTGAATCTCTTTGCCGTCGTCTTCGCAAGGTGACCACCACACTACCCGACTTTTCGCTTCGCACCGCTTCATCCCAGCGCATTCATCCCTCAGCAACGTGCACGGCCCGTGTTCTCATCGAAGACGTCTTATACACCATCGAGTTTATTGTACTGGCTCACTGCTCACACGACATCATCCTGGGCTACGATTTCCCTTCCACTCATCGTGCCGTTATTGACTGCGCCCGCGCGGAAGTTGCCTTTTTTCCTGTGTGTGATACTGTCTTGTGCGACGTTCCTACCCCGTCTGTAAAACTCTTTGTCGCCAATGACACTGACATTCCTCCATTTTCTGCTGCCCTCGTTCCACTCTCCTGTGAAAGTGTTACTACTTCGACTGTCTTCTTCACACCGTCCGAGGCCGCTTCACGCCATCCGTGACTCCTGCTTCCATTTGCTGTTCTCTAGTTCGAAGAAGGTCTTAGTGCAATGTATGTATCGAATCCATTTTCGTGCCCATCCGTCCTGCTACGCGGCGAGTGTCTCGGCCGTATTGAAGAACTTGATCCTGCGCGTGTAAATACCTTTCCTGCCACGCCTACTTCATTAGACGTTAATGTTCTCAGCTCTTGCGATATAGCGACCGCTTCGACACTACCCGATGTTCTTCAACAGGCTATTGACGCAGATCTTCCACCTGCGTAACGCGATCAACTTTCTGCCCTTCTACAGAGCTTCACTTCTGCCTTCGACCTTCCTCACACTGCTCTGGGTCGCACGTCTGTCGTTATGCACACAATCGACACTGGTACAAACGCACCTTTACGACAGCGTCCTTATCGCGTGTCGGCCTCTGAGCGCCAATTCATTGCTGATAATGTGGAAGATATGCTTCGCCGGGGCGTCATACAGCCATCAAACAGTCCATGGGCTTCTCCTGTTGTTTTGGCCACCAAGAAAGATGGTTCCATCCGGTTTTGCGTCGATTACCGTAGGCTAAACAAGATCACGCGCAAAGACGTCTATCCTCTGCCACGAATCGACGACGCCTTGGACTGTTTACCGAGTATTTCTCCTCTTTGGATTTGCGCTCTGGCTACTGGCAGGTGCCGATGGCTGACGATGACCGCTCGAAAACTGTCTTTATAACACCTGATGGCTTATACGAGTTCAACGTTATGCCCTTTGGCCTTTGCAATTCCCCGGCTACTTTCGAGCGCCTGATGGACACTGTTCTTCGTGGACTCAAGTGGCAGACCTGTCTTTGTTATCTGGACGACATCGCAGTTTTTTCTACCGATTTTTCTTCTCACCTTCTCCGCCTAAAGGATGTCCTCACGTGTCTCGCCGGCGCTGGGCTTCAGTTGAATTTGAAGAAGTGCCACTTTGCCGCTCGAAAACTCACTATTTTAGGCCAAGTAGTTTCTAAGGACGGCATTCTTCCCGACCCCACCAAACTTCGCGCAGTTGCAGAGTTTCCGAAGCCAACCTCCCTGAAGCAGCTCCGGAGCTTTATCGGCCTCTGCTCCTACTTTCGACGTTTCATCTTGAACTTCGCCTCTATCATCGCTCCTCTGATCCAGCTCCTTGCCGGCAGCTCCGACCTTTCAGTCTGGACTCCGGCCTGCGATAAAGTCTTCGACACTTTACGCCGCCTTTTGGTTTCGCCTCCCATTCTACGCCACTTTGATCCGACTGGGCCTACGGAGATTCACACTGACGCCAGCGGTATTGGGCTTGGAGCCGTCCTTACCCAACGTAAGCCTGGTCACAGCGAGTATGTTGTGGCATACGCCAGCCTAACACTGACGAAAGCAGAGTCCAATTATTCAGTCACAGAAAGGGAATGTTTGGCCATTATTTGGGCCATCGGAAAATTTCGTCCCTATGTGTATGGCCGACCGTTTTATGTTGTGACCGATCACCACGCTTTGTGCTGGCTGGCCTCTCTGAAAGACCCATCCGGTCGCCTTGCTCGCTGGGCTCTCCGCCTCCAGGAGTATGATATCAATGTCATTTATCGATCAGGTCTGAAGCATACGGACGCGGATGCTCTTTCCCGCTCGCCATTGCCTAGTGATACCTCGTCTGAGCACGTCTGTGCTTACGATTTGTCGACTCTTTCCACTGTCGACATGGTTACCGAGCAGCGAAATGACCCGTGGATCAGTGCACTTTTGCATTTTCTTTCAAGTCCTACTCCCGGTCATTCATCCAAGGCGCTCGTCCGACAAGCCCACCACTTCTCCATTCGTGACGGTCTTCTCTATCGCCGCAATTATTTGCTTGATAGACGGAAGTGGCTTCTAGTCATCCCGCGTCATCTCCGCGCCGACATTTGTGCTGCGTACCATGGTGACCCACAGTGTGCCCACGGTGGCGTATTGAAAACCTACACGCGCCTACGTCTGCGATTTTATTGGCGTGGAATGTACCGCTTTCTACGACGTTTTGTGCGTGCTTGCGAATCTTGCCAACGCCGAAAAACTCCACAGAAGTCCCCTGTTTCGTTGCAGCCGTTACCCTGCCCTGCTCGTCTGTTTGACCGCGTTGGCATAGATCTCTATGGCCCTCTTCCTACTACTTCCACTGGAAACCGGTGGATTATCGTGGCAGTAGACCATCTTACTTGCTACACTGAATAATCACCGTTACCCTCTGCCTCCGCTAGAGACGTTGCTTTGTTCCTTCTCAACAACTTGATTCTTCGCCACGGAACTCCGAAGGAACTGCTCAGTGACCGTGGACGCGTTCTCTTGTCCGAAGCTCTTGAGGCACTGCTGAAAGAATGCCGCATCATTCACCGCACCGCAACTTCTTACCACCCTCAGACGAATGGCCTGACCGAGCGCTTCAATCGTACTTTGAGTGACATGCTGGCAATGTACGTCAACGACGCTCATTCCAACTGGGACCAAGTTCTTCCCTTCGTAACCTACGCGTCCAATACTGCGATACAGACCACCAATGGATTCTCTCCCTTCTTTCTTCTTTACGGACGCGAGCCAACCTGTACAATGGACGCGCTCTTTCTCTACCGCCCTGATGTCTGAATCGACGCCACTCTCGGACGCCGCCCAGTACGCAGAAGAATGCCGTCAGCTCGCCCGTTCGCTTACAACAGAAAACCAGTTGCAACAAAAACACCACCGCGACACCGGCGAGCATTCTACATATGCACCTAACTGCCTGGTATGGCTCTGGGTCCCTGCCACAACGACCGGCCTTTCAAAGAAGCTTCTTGCTCGATATCATGGTCCATACCGAGTCCTCCAACAAACATCTCCTGTCAACTACGTATTTGAGCCTGTTACGCCCTCTGCGGACCTGCGCCGCCGTGGACGCGAAACAGTTCATGTCAACCGAATCAAGCCATACTACGATCCGTCTGTTCTGTCGGCTCCATAAGTCGCCAGGATGGCTCCTTCTCTACCCGGGGGGAAAATGTAGTGTGGTAATTTTCGTCTTCTTAGCCACTGCCATGCATCGCGTGCTGGCGCGCTCGAGGACGAAGAAGTTGGTCGCTGCCTTGCTGGTTCGCCACGCCTGACGCTCCGCTGCGAGTTCCTCCTGAGCGGCTATATCCATCTGAATAAACACACCCCTACAGCGTCTTTTGTCTCCACAAGGTTGAACTACAGTTTTCAAGTCTTCTTGAGTCTCACAGTAGATGTCTTCCGTATACATTAAACCAGGACGCCGCTGCTCTACGACTTACGCCTAATCTATGTCATTAAAACCCAGGTTACTTTCTTGTAGCCTGCGATCTATATTAGCCATGTAGAGCTGCCTCCACGGCCAGGTGGTAGCCGAGCACCTGTACCCACTACACCACCACTGCAGATTCGTTCGTCCTTTCCTCCTTTACATTAATTATTCTCAAGAAAAGAAATATTATAGCCCGATTCGTCTTGTGCTCTTTTGGCCTCTTTCCTCTTTTTTTTGTGTTTTTCCTCTGAACTAACACGCAGGTACCCCCATTCATTATAGCACTTATTTTTTGTTTTATGCTCTTTCCTTGATACCTTAGCCTCCATAAACACAGCCTATGGAAGTAATGACATCGTGCACACTGCTTTCACCCATTGAATCAAATATCAAATTTTATTTTAGTCCCTAAAATAAAAACACATAATACTCACCTATGCTCTGCCAAGGGAAGTTGAGAAAGTAAATGTCCGCCCCAGTGAACAAGGGAGATAGGAGGAGGACGGGAGGGCGAAGACATGTTGTATTCACTCCATCTCGCGTGGAAGATTCGTTGCCATTGATTCCATTAGGAATTCTGATGACTTGAAGCACGTAGCCATCCTCGGTAGTTGCATACGTGACATCACACGGGTAGCCGTGGTACCTTATCAGCTCGCACTGCACCATGAAGAGACGTAGGTAAATGATGGTATCCGAACTATATATATACTTTAACAATTTACACGTCAGAAATAAATATTGGACTTGTATGGGAAGCATTGAGAAGCCAGTCTTTGGAAACTTCCTAGAGACAGTGTTTCACATTTATCGCAATTAGGGTAAGAGCATTATGGTGTCGGCAATTCTATGAATTCAAAAATGTACAAAGCGGAAGAAAATGCTGGCACAATGTGTGCGTACTGCAGAAACTACAATTCGTCACCGTTCAAAGACCTTGTAGTTCACCCCCATTTTCAATAAAATCTTGAACTGCAAGACACCGGATCTGCTTAACGTGCATCAGGACTCCGTTTCTAAGGCAACAATTAGACGAGCGTTTTATTTTTATGACTGAAAAAAACGCTGAACGATGACAGCGAAGGACCGAATACTGAGGCATCATTGAGAACTAAACATTATGCCATTTTTACAACTAGGCATTCCAGAAATATGACGAGAGGAAATTCTACCATATCTTTGAAGTTCGGAACGATAGAGGCTCTTTGCGGCAGTAGTCTACGCTCTGCGTGGATGTAAACATTTCGCTTTGAGGAGCTCAACAGTGGCGGGCTTCAGTGAGCGCCCTGATTGATGCAGTGAACCCACTACCCGCGCCTGAAGTTGCCATCGGTGTATTGAGCTCTAACGCGCGGGCGTTCCTAAGAAGGTAGATGCTGCGATATAGGTTTCCGAGAGAAATGATTTTAATACTTCACTTGCGGTTGTGATTAAGCGCTGGCGATCGTGTTGCAACATGGTTATGTGGATGGTTCTTGAATCCCTCTCGCACCTGTGTCCCCTCTAGTAGGCCACTCTCTCCATTGTCGTTTAAAACCAAAATGCGTTTGTAACATTCTTACATATTTAACAGTCATAAAAAGAACGGCATATTGCTAGACGGAAACTAGTTGCAGTGTTATCTAGTCTGCTACGAACACGCACTGTAGTTAAGAAATAAGTGAAAAACTGGCGGTGTTTTAATCATAGCTCAGCCGAGTTAGGCTAGGGATAGCTCGATAATTGCATGGTTGTATGATGTGTGGCACTTGAGCTTGAATTTTACTCGTTGAGACCATTTCAACGACAGCTAAAGAAGTACAGTTTAAAAGAAAATGTTTAACCATAGGTTAATATTTATTGATAAGTGAATAAGACATATATTTATTCGAATACATTTCTATTTGCCATAAAATAGTATGCAAATATGACCTTATGCTGTAGCATATATTTGAAATTTTCATTATCAAATAACTATTTACGATAATTATTCACGACGTATAATTAGTAAAACTATAAATATACCAGGTAAAATCTATCAAAACATAAATCATTTGCGTTGTTATTAAAGTCGATGTAGGGTACAAGAATAACAATTGTAATGTGCTGGTATGACTCAAACATTTAACGTTGATGTGCTGACGATCATTTACAGGGTCTGCAATGGCGGCGGACTTTGGCATGAATAGAGCTATCGCTCTGAGAACGATACGCGGACATCGGATTGTAGTAAAATATAAATATTGAATATGCGCTATTAGATAGATAGATATATTTACTGAAAGGAAAAGGCAGAGAGGTTGGCCGGAATAATTCAAATCTGGCCTGCTACTCTGCACTGGGGAAGGCGAAGGAGAGAAGAAAGAAGGTCATAATGGGTTACGATGAGGGAGAAGGCATATGAAATACGTGTACAGGCACAGTAGCTTGTTTTACAAGCGCGAATCGAGTCCGCTGGCGCACAAAAAACGGCAAAGAGCACCCACTGCCTGGACACCCTTCCCCTTCTCCTGCCAAGGGCCCAGCAGCAGTTCCTCCGACAGAGGCCTCTTGTCCAAACGCTTCAAGGAAGCCGCTAGCACACTTCTTTCACGCGCATACGCTGGGCACACCAATAATATGTGGTCCACAGTGTCTGGGATGCCACAAGTTGAACAATCCGGCGAGTCCATCTGTCCAATTAAATGTAAGTACTTGTGCGTGAAAGCCACGCTTAAACGAAGTCTATGTAGTAAGCATGCCTGATGATGCGGAATATCACGCGGAACATAAAATTTTAAAGTTTGATCGCGCCTTCTAAGACGAATGTGTCGGGCGTCTGGCTGGGCCCAGTAAGCTGCTGTAGCATTATTCATACAACTCGTAAGAAGGCACGTCGTGTCACCTCTTGAAAAATGCACAGCTGTTTGGAGGCCATTTATGAGTGCGTTTTTCGCTTCAACATCGGTTCCTTCCCATGAAGCCCGCAGTGGGCAGGGATCCATTGAAACATTATCCTGTGGCCTTGCAGCTGGGCAGATGTTAGGATGTCCATAATGTTTAGTGTCAGGGACTGATAGGCAGTGTGGCGTAAGAAGTTTTCCAAAATTTGTAATGCAGTCTTTGAGTCCGTCAATATACACCATTTTTGATGTGGTTCCCCACATATGTAGCGAATAGATTCCCGAATGGCTAACAAGTTCAGCAGCGGTTGATGTAGCGGTATGTCCCAAAAGGAAATGCAGAGTCGTTTTCTGAGTTGGTATGACCACAGGTGGAGCGGATGCCTGTGCTGACCCAGATCTATCGGTGTATACGTGAATATAATGAGTATATTCTGACCAGATGTGCGCCAGAGTAAGTTGTTTGAGTCCACTAATTGGCTCCACTGATTTCTTAACTATTCCGGGAACACGAAGGTGCACCAATGATTTATCCATCGTCCATGGAGGTTGGGCGGGACGATATGGGAGGGCATATCCTGTCGGTACTTGCGACGGATGGCAGCGGAGTGCACTTGTAAAACTGCAGTCCGGCCTTTCATCCAGAATTTTGCTGAGTGGCAGAAAACTGTGTCTTGTAAGTGCTCGTAAATATACACGAAGTGGTTCGTGTGACAAGTATATGAATATCGGGAGCATGTGCCTCTTCAATTGTACCTTTATTAGAGGTGCATCTAGGCATTCCAAGGCATATTTTCAGTGCCTGCGATTGTACGCTCTCTAAAGTCCGCAAACATGAAATGCTTATACTAGAGAGTACAGGAAGGCTGTACCGGATGTAGCCAACAAACATCTCGTAAAGCCGTATTAAGGAGCGTTCAGTATGACCCCATTTGATGCCAGCTATGTAACGAAGTACATGGCAAAAATTAATTAGCCTTTTCTTCACCATAGTAACATGTTTCGACGAAGATAGTCGGTGGTCAATAATTACTCCCAAGAATCTGTACCTGGAGACGTATGGTATTACGACTCCAGGAAGGGTAATCGGGTAGCGGCTGACACATTTCCCCGTAAACGCAATCACTGCACACTTTTCTGCCGCTAACAATAAACCTTGACGCCGTAGGTACATCGACGTCGATGACACAGCTCGTTGCAATCTCGCACGTAGTTGTGGGCGCGTCGAACCAGAGGCCCAGGTGCAGTTGTCGTCAGCATATGTACTTATGTGGATGTTAGTTGGCAGTTCACTCACCAGGCCAATTAGCGCAACGTTAAATAAAGTTGGGCTGAGGACTCTTCCCTGTGGAACTCCACGACCGACCTGAATCGGGTAGTATCTCCTTCAGGCGTAGTCATGTAAACAGAGCGGCCACTGAGATAGCTTACAATCTACAAGTACAGCCGGCCACCAACTCCCACGTCATCAAGTGCATCAAGAATGACATCATGTAGGATGCTGTCGTAAGCTCCCTTTATATCTAAAAAGACAGCAGCTACTAGTAGACGGTGGCACTTTTCGTGTTCTACTGTCGCCACAAGATCGATGACGATGTCAATGGAAGAGCGTCCGCGGCGAAATGCAGTCATCATATTCGGATAAAGATCATTACTCTTTTGATACCTTTCCCGCAGGGGGCATCTGTTAAAGCAGATGTTTGCGTGTACTGTGCGACACCGCGGACCCCGAGCACCCACGCTTAGCCGTTCGCGGCATCGCCGTGTCTGGGGAAAAGGGGATCCTGGTGGTTGAGCCGATGCCGAGTGTTTGGACCTTTAAGGCCCCTGGGCGGAGGCAACACACCACTTTGGCCCACGCTTCCCACAGACGGCACCTCCGGGCTGACCCACCCGGGGGAAATCGGCAGTCCCCTTTTCCTGTCTCCCCTCCATCTTTCACTTTCCTATCCCCTCTCTTACAACTGTCCTGTCTTCTCTTACCTTCTTCGTTTCTTCCTACTTCCAGGCGGCGAGGGTTAACCTTGTGTGGCTAACCACCCTGAGCTACGCCATATTGGGTTATAGTTACGGTGTACAGCTGGCGTGGGCAGGACTTGATTGCCAATTCCTGTCCCGTCCTCTCGTTGGGCTGCATGGTGGGTGGCTGGCACCGCAGCCGAACAATAAACATTTTCTATGGCTTCCTCTTCTTCTTCAACTGATCGCCCTCCTTCGAAACGAGGGTGCACCGACCAAACTGCCCAGTTCTTTTTTAAAACAAAGAGCACCTTCCCACACTTTCATGTAGTTCGTAGTGAGCACTCAGAAAAGACAGCAAGACAAGCCTCACCATTCATTGTTGCAAAGACACTGACTGAAGCTATAGGCAAGGGTTACAAGATCAAGAAGCTTGCAAATGGAGACCTGCTGTTGAAACTTTTATATCATCATCAGTATGAGAAACTCTCAGGAGTCAGCGCTTTTGGTGACATTCCTGTTGTGATTAGCCCACATCGTTCTTTGAATACTGTTCGCGGTGTTCTTTCGGACCAAGATCTAAAGTACATGACAGAGGAGGAACTGCTGGAAGGGCTGAAAGAGCAACACGTGACAAATGTATACCGAATAAAAATAAGACGTGACAACAAAGAAATCGAGGCTAAACACTTTGTCCTTACCTTTGCACTGAGCATACTCCCCGAGTCTGTGGAGGTGGGGTACACAAAAGTCAACCTGAGACCATACATTCCGAACCCGTGACGTTGCTTTAACTGCCAGAAGTACGGTCACGGTGCTCAGAGCTGCCGAGGCCGACTCACTTGTGCAAAGTGTGCTGCACATGAGGACCAAACCGATGACTGCCAAACTCAACCCCATTTCTGTGCAAACTGTCAGGGCAACCATCCTGCTTATTCGCGTAGCTGTCCGGTGTGGAAGACTAAAAAGGACATAATCACTCTAAAGGTAAAAGAAAACATCACGTTCACCGAAGCACGCAAATCATTTTCAATCCAACACCCTTCTCATTCCTCTGTGGCGCAGCAGGGCGCGGCACCACAGGAGTCTTCAGCACCTACCCAGGTTACGAAAAATGAGTCTGAGGTGGTGCCATCCGCGCCCCTGGTGGAAGTAGCTGGTGCTGCTCCACTACGCCCAAAACAGGCTGCGCTGACCCCCAGGTCAGCGGGCCCGAAGGCCTTGTCCCAAGGAGCAAGGTCTAAACCAAGTGCACCCGTGCCTTCTGCAAGAACGTCCAACACATCTGAGGATGTGATGAACACATCTCCCTCCTCGCCGCCGCGTCAGCGGCGGCAAAGCTCTCTCGAGCGAAAACGAACGGACAAAGTCCCAATAACAGGTCCAAAGGACCCATCTACCTAGGTTTTTAAACCATCCTCAACTAATATTTCACTATGGCATTTTTAGTTCACTGGAACTGTCGTGGACTTTTAAACAATTACACTGACATAACAGATATATTAGGTTCTTTTTCCCCAGTCGCATTGTGTCTCCAGGAGACAAACCTTGGACCGCAGAATAAAAACACCCTTAAAAAGCATCAAGTATTTCGTTGCGATCGACAGAACCTAAGCAGACTCTCAGGTGGCACTGCTATTGTGGTCCAAGGTGGTTTTCCAACCCGAAAAATCGACCTTAAAACCACATACGAAGCAGTTGCAGTCACAGTGCTCCATTTTAAAGCCATAACAATATGCTCCATATACATTGATCCTCATCTAACCGTTACACTTCACGACTTAGAAACTCTTTTAATACAACTACCAGAGCCATATCTTTTAGTTGGGGATTTTAATGCTCACTCCTCTTTTTGGGGAAGCAGACAAACTGACGTCAGAGGTCAGGTTTTAGAAGATTTTATTCTGTGCAACAATGTCTGTTTGTTAAATACGAGGAAACACACATACTGCTCTCCAAGCACTGGCAAATTCAGCTGCCTAGATTTGTTTTTTTGTTCACCAAGTGTTTTTATCGATTTTAAATGGGACGTACTTGACAACCCCTATGGGAGCGATCATCTTCCAGTCATTATCAGCCTAGCATCATCACCATCAATCATCCTAACAAAACCACGGCGCTGGAAGCTAAATGTGGCCAACTGGGCGCTCTTCCGCGAGGAAGCTGCCCTAGAAGAAATCTTTTCGGACAGTTTTGATGTCGACACATTAAATGAAACTTTCACAGCATGTATTATTGCCGCCGCTTACCTAGCCTTTCCACGGACTTCCGGTGTGGTGAGACAAAATAGTAAAGCATGGCATACGCAAGAATGTAGAAAGGCAAAAAAGGAACAAAACAAAGCATGAGGAATATTATGCCGCTACCCAACACATGAAAACCTGATAAATTTCAGGAAGGCAAAATCTAAAGCTCGGTATATCCGCCGCACAGCTGAAAAGCAATCATGGCAGAGGTATGTATCTTCTATCAACAGCTCAGTTACATCGAAAGACATGTGGGAAAAAGTACATAAACTGGATGGAAAGTACTCCCACTTCACAGTTACATTTTTCACAACCTCTGGCGCACAAACCAGTATAGAGGAACAAGCAGACATATTGGGAGAATATTTTGCTGCAGTTTCAAGCTCTAGACACTATACACAATCTTTTTCAAAGTATAAATCAACAGTTGAAAAACAAAAACTCGCAATGACTGGTAGCGTAAATGAACCTTTCAATGCTTTAATTACACTAGAAGAAATACATAGAGTACTGTCAGCTGGCAAACACACTGCACCAGGACCTGATGATGTGCACTAAGAAATGTTAGCCCATTTATCAGAAACCTCTGTAGAAGCATTGTTAAAACTGTTTAACAAAATCTGGATATCCGGAAACATTCCTGAGTCCTGGAAGAAGGCCATTGTAGTGCCACTTTTGAAGACTGGAAAGTTGACAAATTCTCCAGGTAGTTACAGGCCAATAGCCCTGACGAGCTGTCTTGCAAAGTGCTTTGAAAGTATTCTAAATATAAGATTGATGTTTGTCCTCGAATCCCAAAAACTGCTTTACACTCACCAGTGTGGCTTCAGGAAAACATGTTCCACTACTGACCACCTTGTCCGCCTCGAAAATACAGTTCGAGAAGTGTTTCTACATAAGCAACACTGCCTTGACGTCTTTTTTGACCTTGAAAAAGCCTACGACACCACATGGAGGTTTGGGATCCTGCGAGATTTGGGAGAGCTTGGAATTCGCGGCAGGATGCTAAAATGTCTAGCTGACTTTCTACATAATCGATCCTTCCAAGTACGTCTTGGTTCCGTACTTTCTAAAACTTCACACAAGAAACTGGTGTGCCCCAAGGGTGCATTTTAAGTACCACGCTTTTCATAGTAAAAATGAACTCTATAGCTAAAGTAATACCGAAATCCATTATGTACTCAGTTTACGTAGACGATTTGCAAATTGCGTGTACATCATCAAACGTAGCTACATGTGAGAGGCAGATTCAGCTAACTGTAAATAAGCTGGCATCATGGGCAGATAAAAATGGTTTCAGGTTTTCCACGCAAAAGTCTGTGGCTGTTCTCTTTTCTCTTAGACGAGGACTGCACACTGACCCCACCATCTACCTAAATGAAATCACACTACCAGTAAAACACGAACACAAATTTCTAGGTTTAACATTTGATAGGAAGCTCTCTTTTCTTCCTCACATAAACGTCCTAAAAAGAAAGCTTCCAAATCTCTGAATATACTCAAAGTCCTCTCACGCAAACACTGGGGGTCTGACCGGACGTGCCTTTTGCACATCTACCGTACAGTCATTCGCTCTTGCCTAGACTATGGCTGCATTGTATACGGATCAGCAAGACCTTCATATTTGAAGCGCTTGGACCCTGTACATAATTCAGGTTTGCGTCTTTCTACTGGCGCTTATAGGACATCACCTATCGCAAGCCTTTATGTAGACACCAACGAACCATCCCTAGAACTTAGAAGGACCATGCTCGCATTTTCATATATCCTGAAAATACGCTCCCTACCAAAACATATATGCTACCCCATTGTCACTAAATGTGCCTCCGGAATATTGTCCAAAAATAGGCCTCAGTCAATCAAACCCTTTTTACTTCGATTTGAGGATAAATGCAAAGAATTAGGAATACTTAACGCCCTCCCCAATATTTCCTCAAGACAAAATTCACTGCCACCATGGTACAGCCTTCCTGTTGTGTGCGATTTCACACTAACTCAGTTTTCTAAACATAAAACACCACCTGAACACATCCTGCAAGAATTTCTAGCTCTTAAAGGAAAGTATGACAATTGCACACAATTTTGCACGGATGGATCCAAGACAACAAAGCACGTAGGAAGTGCAATAGTGCATGGAAAATGGGAAAAATCTGTAAGATTACCTCAGTGTGCAAGTATTTTTACAGCTGAATGTTATGCTCTGGCAGTGGCTGTAAGCAAAATAGTGATCGAGAACATTACCAACAGTATTATGTACACAGACTCCTTAAGTGTTCTCACAGCCCTTCACCCCAAAAATGCAGCTGTACCACTACTCGGGGAAATCATACACAACATATCAACAGCCTCTGCTCGAGGACATAAAATAACCTTTTGTTGGGTCCCGAGTCATGTCGGCATTGGAGGCACTGAGAGAGCTGAATTTTGCGCTGCCCAGCCCCATGGAAAACGAATAAAGAGCATAGATATGCCATACAGAGACTGCATGATGCTGGTGCACAACAAACTAAAGGACGAATGGCAGTTATCACGGAGTAGGGAGGTAAATAATAAACTGCAGTTGGTGAAGCCCACTTTAGGGGAATGGAAATCATGTCGCAATCAAGAACGTTTTATAGAAGTGATTTTATGCCGTCTCCCCATTGGCCACACACATATGACACACAATTTTTTGTTGAGAAAAGAAAACAAACCTCTGTGTGAAGAATGTGGGCAGCAACTCACCATAAACCACGTTTTACTTTCATGCACAAGATTTTAAAGGCTAAAGAAAAAGTATTTTACTCGATTTTACGATGAACACATTCCTTTCCATCCAGCTTTGATTTTAGGTGAAAGCGGACTTGTCGATCTATCATGTGTTTTTAGCTTTTTAAAGTAAGCAAATGTTTTACGGAAACTGTTGAATAAATAGTGTATGCCATTTACAACCTTGTGCTTGGCGCATGATAGCCTGAGCTGCTTATGCGCCATTAAACCCAACACAACACAACACTCTCGAGATACCACTCAGGTCTTGTCAGCACCATTCGCTCCATAACTTTTCCAACACAGCTTGCTAGGGCAACTGGCCGGTATGAGGTCAGTTCGAGAGGAGGCTTTCCAGGCTTCAAAAGAGCAACCGGGCGGCTAATCTTCCAGTGTTCAGAAACAGTACTAGAAGCCCATATATCACTGAAGTAATTAAGTAGTGCAGTTTTGCCATCCTTGCCTAGGTTTGATATGGTTGTGTAAGTAATGCCGTCAGGACCAGGTGCAGATGAATGCCGACAAGAAGCAAGAGCGGCGTCTAATTCAGCTATTGTAAAGGGCACGTCGTATTGATCATTCGGCGAAGGTGGCGCAAAAACCTCTGAAATTGGTAACTATGCCTGGTTTGTGCCCACAATCATTTTACAAAAATCTTCAGCTACGTCAACTTCATTGCAGCTTTGATAAAGGGCCAGGGCACGAAAAGGGTGCCTTTCTCGCGGAGATGTGCGCGAGCTTCTTGCAACATACCAGATACGCGACAGGGGCTTACGGGGATCCAGTGATGAGCAGAACTTCCTCCAACGTTGTCGTCCTAACCTCTCCAGGTGGCGTAGAACATGTCGTTTAGCTTCGCGAGAAAGTGCGAGATCGTGCGCGGATTTCGTTCTGTACTTCCTTTCAGCTCGCCGATGGATCGCGCGAAGCCGCTCGAATTCCACGTCCATGCTGGACACTGACATCGGCACACAAACATAGCGAGTGTTCTCACTTAGAGAGGAAGTAATGAGGTCCCCTATTTGACATGGTGACTTGAGGTCCACGCTGGAAATCTCCACCGATGCCCTAAAGGCGGGCCAGTCTGTGTATTGCACACAGGGCGAAGTGGCAGGTGCAAACCACTTGGTGCATACGTACGTTGGTATGTGATCCCTCCCATGTGTTTCCACATCCCTACACCAAGAAACAGAGGGATGGAGGCTTCTGGAAACAAACGCCCCATCCAAGCAGCTGCTGTAGATTGTTCCGCGTAGACACGTCGGTGAGCCGTCGTTTATATTGACGAGATCTTGCGTATGCATAAAGTCTGCCAGGTCTCTTCCTCGATTGCTCATTATGGCACTACTCCACTGAGGGTGGTGAGCATTAAAGTCCCCCATAATAATACGAGGAGCTGTACAGCACTGGACTGTTGAAAATAGATATGACTTGTCGAAGCCATCTCTCGGTGGAATATAGGCGCCAATTGCAGAACATGCTCGTCCTTTCAAGGTTAATGTCAAACAAATGTAGTGGTTCGTGCTGTGGGGCTGCAGAGCATGGCGGACGAGCGCCATGTCTTGGCGTACACACACCAGCACTTTGCTTGTTTCGTCTGCTTCTCGAGACAACAGCAGAACATATCCAGAAAGGCGGAAAGCAGCCGGCATGTTGGGCTCACAGGTCACAATTACGGGAAAGCGGTACTTCTGTACCCGCTGTCGGAAGTCACTCAGCCGACCACGCAGGCCTCGGGCATTCCATTGCATCACTACACTGCGGCACAAGTGCATCGTCACAGAGGTGGCGTTAGTTTGTTGCGCCATTGTGAACTATTGCAATGCCGACAAGAGCGGCTCAAATGCTTCCAAAAACTGAACAGCAAACTTTGCTGTTTGCGTATTGATGCTGGAGAGCATCACCCGCATTGAACGAACTAGCTGTTTCAGCATTTCTTTCACCTGCTGGATGTCGAGTTTGTCGGAATTTTCAGCACGTGTGGCAACCAAACTGGGATGAGGCCTGGCGATGGCCTTTGATGGTAGAGCAGGCCACTCAACATCAGAGGCGGCAGGTAATACAACAGCTTCTGTCTGATCCTTGGCCTGCGACATTGCCTGTGACATTACAGCGAGAGTATTCTTAACGGGATTAGACTCAATCTGTTGCGGCACCTGAGCTGACGTTACTCTGAAGTTGACTTACCCAGGCTAGGCTTGCCTTCCGATTCCTTATGTCGGCGTCGGGAACGGTGTTTGCTACGACGAATAGACGCAGCCGCTTCTTGATGAGTCGAGTTGTCTCGCACCATCTTCTTTAGTATACGTCTTTCGTTCCTAATTTTAGAACAGTCCTTAGCCGTTGCTTAATGGGCACCCGAGCAGTTCGCACACTTGAAAGTCTCCGTCTGGCATGTGTCATGAGGATGCGTATCGCCGCATCGATGGCAGGATACCTCGTTTCCCGAAACGGCACTCACATGTCCGGTCTTGTGGCATTTGTGGCACTGAACAGGTCTTGGAACATACATCCCAACTGGGTGTCTCACATAGTCCACTTTAACGTGGGATGGGAGGGATTCAGTTTCAAAGACTAATTAACGCACTTTGAGCGGCCGAAACGATGAACATTCCCAATGACGCGCCGCAGATTTGATCAGCGTGCAGAGATCGCTTTCACTTATCTCGGGGTCAACGTCGGTGATTACACCCGCAGTAGTCTTTTTTCCATGTGCAAGAAAGGAACGGACCGGCATGTGGCCAAGCGCACCAATTCCTTTCAGCTTGTCCACTGTAGCCTGGAATTGGACATCCACGGTCAGGACATTCTTCCAGGGATTAATTCTGACTCCGTCAACTTCACCGGGAACCAGCTGGTCGAAAACTTGGGTCAGATGCTGTCTGTTAATAACATTCAGATTATCCGTTTCCGTTGTTGGTACGAAGGCCACGGAAAAGATCCCTTGCTTTTCAGCATTCTTCTTTGGTGTCTCACTCATTATTGATGTTCGGCGCAGCTTCCGTTTCAGGCGGCGCGACTGTACAGGCGTGTAGCTGCTGTCAGAATCCATCTCAGTCACTGTGGAGTCATCTGCCCAGTCTGGAAGCTCCACGTCCGCGACGTTGAGGTGACCCGTCGAATACGCCGCAGCATGTTCGAAGGTGGCGGGTGGGCGCAGGGGTCGTGCGCCCGCCAACCCGAAGGATGACGAGATCACAAATAACTCACAGCAATAGAAAATCGAGAAAAATGGAAGAGCGCTAGCTTCAGGCGTTCGGAAACCTCCACTTCTTCGCGACTCTATTAGAGGTCTACGCGTAACAGTGAAGAGAACACTGTTGCGCCAACTGAGCCACATTGACAACATTTTTCTTACAATGGTTGCCACTTTCGGCCCCCCCCCCCCCGGGTGTTTGCCGCTCGTACTGGCACATCGTGAGTGCCTAGTTTATGTCATCATCATCATCATCAGCCTGATCATACCCACTGCAGGGCGAAGGCCTCTCCCATATTTCTCCACTTAACCCGGTTCTGTGCTAGCTGCATCCACTTGACCCCTGCAAACTTCTTAATCTCATCCGCCCACCTAACTTTCTGCCGCCCGCTGCTACGCTTTCCTTCCCTTGGAATCCAGTTTGTTACCCTCAGCGACCATCAGTTATCCTCTCTTCGTACTGCATGTCCTGCCCATGTCCATTTCTTCTTAATTTCCACCAGAATGTCGGTAACTTGAGTTATTTCTCTGACCCACTCTGCACGCTTTCTATCTCTTAATGTTACCTCTACCATTTTTCGTTCCATAGCCCTCTGGGTTGTCCTCAACTTAAGTAGAACTCTCTTGGTTAGCCTCCACGTTTCAGCCCCATAGGTGAGTACAGGCAAGATGCAACTGTTGTATACTTTCCTTTAGAGCGATACCGGTAAGCTGCTAGTCATAATCTGCGAGTGCTTGCCAAATGCGCTCCATCCCAATCTTATTCTTCTTCTTATTTCCTTTTCATGGTCCGGATCTGCGGTTACTACCTGTCCTAAGTAGACATATTCGCCTACTACTTCCAGTATTTCGCTACCTAATGTAAACTGCTGTTCCTTCCCGAGGCTGTTGAACATTACCTTAGTCTTCTGCATATTGATTTTCAAGCCTACCTTTCTACTTTTACTGTCTAGGTCATCAATCATTATTTGCAGTTCATCCCCCGAGTTTCTTAGCAAGGCAATGTCATCAGCAAACCGCAGATTACTGAGGTATTCTCCATCTACTCTTATCCCTAACTGCTCCCATTCCAAGTCTCTGAAAACTTCCTCTAAATAAGCTGTGAATAGTACTGGGGAGATTGTGTCTCCTTGCCTAACACCTCTCTTTATGGGAATTTTGTTACTTTCTTTATGCAGAACTATGGTTGCTGTGCAGCCACTATATATATCTTCCAGCACTTTCACGTACGGCTCGTCTACCCCCTGATTTCGCAATGCCTGCATCACCGCCGAGGTTTCAACTGAGTCAAATACTTTTTCGTAATCAATGAATGCTATGTATAAGGGCTGGTTATATTCCGAGCATTTTTCTATCACCTGATTGATGGTATGGATATGATCGATAGTAGAGTACCGTTTCCGAAACCCTGCTTGATCCTTCGCTTGATTGCAGTCTAAGGTTGTCCTGATTCTATTAGCGATTACCTTAGTAAATACCTTATACATAACAGACAGTAAGCTGATTGGTCTGTAATTTTTAAGGTCTTTAGAGTCCCCTTTCTTGTGAATGAGGATAATGTTTGCATTCTTCCATGGTTCCGGTACCGTCGATGACACCAGGCACTGCGTATACAGGGTGGCCAGTTTTTCTAGCACGATATCCCCCCCGTCCTTTAGCAAATCTGTAGTTATCTGATCCTCTCCAGCTGATTTCCCTCTTTTCATAGTTTCTAGTGCTTGCTTGACCTCGTCCTTCGTTTATATGTAACAGATTATAAAAGCGAAATGTAAGCGAGGGCACTAAAGTATCGGCGATTGTTTTACATATTTTTACATGGTTTTAAGTAGTACTCTGGAGGAGTAATATTTTATAATAAAGATAATTTATTGAAAGCCAGAGGTGACAACAACGTGCAGCCAGCGGAATCGAAGCATTCGACCTCTGAATTCAGCTTACGTTGCTCTACGAATATAGTAAAAGATGCGACCATAATAACCGTGTACTTTCTAGACAATGTTCGTGTGCTCATTATGTGAGCAAGTGTAAGCAATTGAGCATATATCTGTGCTTTTGGATTTTTAGGGACCTTGTGGCAACTGCGACTGAATTGTTTTGCCCTCTCGTATCTGGCTCGGTATGTGGGCTGTACAGAGGTATGTTGTTTTTTAACGGAAACCTTTTTTTATTCTATGCCGCAGCTGTTTCTCTGTGAGTATAGTTAGATCGGTATACGCGCACATTTGTGCTAGTCAACTATGTGATACTCTAATCATATTGGAGAGATGCAAAATATGTTCTCGCTTTAGTGCAGATTAGAGGGGCCATCAAACATGAGCGTCCTGAATGGAACGAAATCTCCTTCTGGTGTTTTGGTAGTGACAATTAGCTTATACTTTTGCAATTCGCGATCGGCCGCGCTCGAGCACATGCATTATAATCTATAGTCTGCGGCTGGTTTATATGTCGCATTTCCTTCCAACAATGGTGTTTGAGGGCGTTCGCATTTTCTGCTGGGGTCTTAAATTAGCCATCTTAATTACTCCTTAACCTTCATGCATGTCAAAAATATTGGTTGTATCATGAAGCCTCTTCCAGGAGAATGCACATTGCAGTGCTGCATGCGGTTTCTTCTACGGGCTCTGTTGTGTCTCTTCAATCAAGAAGCCGAGCGTGAGATTGTCGCAAAGCCACTTCGAAAATAAAGTTTCCAGATTAAAAAGGGAGAAATTAACAAGCATATATAAAGCATATTGAGCTACTTTTTCCTGGGCAGTGAATTGCTATATAGAATGAGGGAGGGAGAGAGGTTACATAAATGACCAAAGTGAAAAATAAGCCGACTTTTTGCTTGCGACTGAGGTGCTTCTGTGAGTACTGCTATGAACCAATGAAAGATAAAATGCTCCGCCCTCAAAATGCCTTGAGCGGATTGACCAGCTTATTGGTTACGCCTTCTGCAAATAGTGCATCGGAAACGTTCCATGCGTAAGCCAGAATAAGAGATGAATTACGCTGTGCACTTTTGGGATGCTTTACTGAGCTTCTTGTCAGAAAGTTTATAGTGCATTTGATCAATAATTTATTTCTCTTGAATACCCCAGAAGCGAACGCAGGCATAAGATTGAATTTGAATACGGAACCAAAAAAGCGTTCCAAGCCATAACGAGGCTAACGAAGCTGTTCACTCGATGTGCTATAAATAAGTAGGAGCGACTAGAACAAAAATATACAAGCAAATGAACACTATTTAAATTTGTTATCAGAGCTGCAGTAATGTGTACACAAGCAACACACACCTAAATACAGTTTTTCCAGAAGATAAGCTTTGAAAAGTAATTACATAATCACGACAAGCGCTAAACGGAGGCAACCGCTTTTTATCGACACAGCATGTAAACGAGATAATAAACCGTTTATAGACAGAAGGAAGTCTGGGTGGTACCGAAGATTATTAAAGCTGTGAGACACTTCTGCTCCGCATTTTAATCAGGATATGAACTGAAAGTGTTAATGTCTCCCACCAGCGAATCACACACAGCATAATTTTCTAGTAATATCTTACGCATGCTCGTTAGTATGCAGTCGTTATGGATACCCGATTTTGCGTAAGACGACCCAGGAGTGTTTGAAGAGCCCTGTAATATTAAGGCGTTAAGAGCGAGCTTTCGTTGCACAAGGTCAGCTTGACAGAGTTAACATCAGTCTTGTGACGTCGTTTATGCAAAATACGTAATTGAATAAAATTGTAGTTTTCCATATAAAATGTTATTGACTACATCGGCAATTACTACACTTGATAAGTAAGAAGCTCATTGCTGAAAAGTAATCCTTTATTATTGCCCCACTTTCCTTTCAAACTTCACGGCAATAACAATATGTATTCTAGATACAGTGAACTAGTGCAGACTGCTTTTTATTTTGTTGCATATTTTACGTTCACAAAACGGGTGTTTTTATCAAAATATTAAGTCAATTTTCAGTGTGTTCTAGTCAAGATACCAATCGATGTAATGAACTAGCTCCAAACATATGCGCTGAAGGAAAGGGAGCAGTATTATAAAATATGAGCACTTCGCGCACGTGCAAATAAAACTGTTCTGTTAGTGCTAGTTACAACAAAAACTAACTTATTGTCTTTTGCACCTTCCTCCACTGGGCAAACTCCGAAAGCTTGATAGCAGCGGAGCAACGTCTGATTCCTTTATTGTGGATAATTCTCGAAATTTTTCAACAGGAATCACTAAGACCGAGTATATATAGGGCACATGTGGGTATTATGTATTCACAGCGTAACGTGGCCAGTATCATTTTATAATTTGAGAACGATTTATATACGACAGGCAAAGCTCATCGTTGACAAAGAAATTCTGTCCAATTTCAAAGGAGGCGCAAACTTTCACCACGCAAGGCTAGCTGGCCTTTGGGTAGTTAAGCCTGCGTACCGAAAGGTTTATTTAGGAGCGTGGTAAGCTTCACTTACTGGGGTCATCTTGGCTTGTAGCTCCAAGTCATATATAAATGAAGCAGCGCCGCCGAGAGTCATGAGAAAAATTGAGACCAAACTGTAGAAGAGGTTAGAATCACCCATGCCAGTACGCGGTCCTTGCGACCCAGACTTAGCTGCTACTATCTAGAGATCTTAGCCAGCAACTCATTATTTACGCCCAATCCACTCGTTTTAAAGCTAGAGCACGGCATGATGCTTTGAGGTTTTTACTTGCGGGAGTACATGCGAAATATAGAGCGTGGAGGTTGACTGGAGCCAACGTGTACAAGGCCACAGAAATGTCAACTTTGCGGCGCAACTATGATTTAAATCGTTCTGAATGCCTCGAAAGACCGGGTAAACGTATCATTACTTTTTCACTAGCTTCCTGGCGCTTTATGGGGCGTCGATGATGTATGCAATGGCACAGGGGTTTTCTGTTTTATTTGCGAGCTCTACTTAACCCCTTTGCTGCACGGCTCCTGACGCATTTCCGTTCCCATTTAACTGACTAGAAAAAAAACCTGCGCTGGCACAGACAAAGGCTGACTGCAATATATGTTTTACTAGCTTGATGTTCATCTTTGGTGAGAAGCAGAATAATAAATTTGACATAATGTAAGCGCAGTCGTTTCTCCCGATTTTTTTTTTATTATTGTGGCTTCTGCGTTTTTGTAGGAATTATGCTGGCAAGGCGTCTGCGCAGTGCCCTGATAATAACAAGGATGTTCTAGATTATGTTTTTATAGCTTTATAGGGCTGCAGGTTTACACCCACAGTTGTATGTGCAAATACATGGCGAAGATAGTATAGCATGAATGAGTGTTTAAGCAAGATTTTTATGCACGTACATCGTGAAAGGCATCACATAAAATTGTCGGCAAGCATTTGTTAGTATTAAGGTTGTTCATGTAGGTAATCACGATAGTTTTTTCAGTAAATATAGCCAGCTACAGAGAAAAACAAAAGCAAATATGCGTGAGTCCGAGGAATGTTTCTTGATGGTATGTTTTGAGTGGTGAAAAGTGTAGCTCGTTTAGACTGAATGATCAATGCGCCTTTTTTCAAACACAATTATAAAATGGTTCATACATAACAGTCTACTTGTAAAGTTCGTTGTTGCTAATAGAGAATGAAGAGATTACTAGTGCGAAAATGTTAGGCACAACCGTAATTCCCTTCTCCAAGAAATCAATAAGAAAGAGCAAATCCTGGTCTTATGTAGGGTATGCTGCTGGGTAGTTGATGGTGGTTGTCAAGCATATTGGTGTTGCAGCGCGAGCAGGCAGTAGCCCTCCTAGAAAAAGAGATCGCTTTCTTGTCCAGGTTTTTATGAGTACTCTGCATGCCAAGCGATGTAAAACACTTTTATTACTTCTGTGTTCCGTTTTTGACCTGCTGATTTCGCCCTATTTACGATATCCATGCACCTGATTTTAGCTACTGATTGAGTTATTGCTGTTCATTTTTACTTCATTTTGGATTCTCACCTCACTGACGTCATATTTTCACCAGTTTTTAGCTTTCATTAATTTTTTGGCTGTTAATTGTTGCCTCTTTGATAAACTTTTATCTGTTTTTCTTTTTCGCCTCATTGAAATTTTTTGGCATGCTTTTAGTTGGCTTTTTTATGCATCTTCACCTTTTCATCATTTTGCCTTGTGTATTGTTGGCTCTTCATTGCCATTTTTCATTTACCATACAGCATTTTGTTTTTACTTGCTCCTATGCCTTGTTTTTATAGCCTCTTCAGTGTATCTTGCACCACGTTCGTTATTGTGGGACGGCCTTCTCGTACTGAGATTGCGATACGGCCACTGAGATTGCGAGAGATTGCGATGCTGCTACTGTGATTGCTATATCTGTCTTGTGAGTGCGCTTGCATGTCCAGTTCCTTCTGTGAATTATAAATGCGCGGATAAAAAGCGTCCAAAATAAAGTTGAAAGTTCAGCGCAGTTGTGTGGGTCCCTACTCCGTTTGTCCTTGTCTACCATCGCGGCGACACCAATATGCTTAAAAATCTTGGTCTATCTCGCTGCTGTTTGGAAAGCGGTGCATCACCTATAACTCCTAAAAAATGCAGTGTCTTCATCGGCCATAGTGGAAGGTTCGACCGGCACTCGCGAAAGGCAATAAGCATCCGTGTACTGCTTTCCAGATTTGTAAATACCTGCAATGTCGAATTCTTGTAATCTAAGGTTTCAACGCGCGAGTCTCCCTGAAGGGTCCTTTACGTATGTCGGCCAACCGATAGAGTGATGGTTTCTAATGACTGGAAAGGGGCGAGCATAAAATTGAGGGCGGAGCTTTATAACCGCCCATACCACTGCAAGGCATTCTCTTTAAGGTGCCGAGTAGTTTGCTTCTGCTTTCGATAGGGTCCTAGTGGCGTAAGCAATTACTTTTTCCCCACCATCCTGGAGCTGCAACAACACAGCATCTTGTTCCACGTTGCTGGAATCCGTATGAAACAGCCCAAGGGCGTCGTCATCAAAGGGTGCCAGGACAGGTGGTGCCTGTTGACGCCTCCGCAGCTCATTAAAAGCTTGTTGCTGTTCTTCACCCCAGCGAAAGACAGCATTTTGGAGCGTTGCATTGTTCGGAAATGGCTGCCGTGTAGTCGACGGGTTGAGACTCGTGGCATGGCGTAAACGGGCATTGGGCGTACCGAAGTTCATTTCTAACGGCTTCTATGAGGACATCTTATGACTGAGCCTTCGTAGCCGTAATTCGCTGCAGCTCCTCAAAGAAAATTTCTGGAATGAGTCTCGAAGAGTGGTCCTATCGGTTGCAGTCAGCGCCGCCGGAGCACAGTTCACAGGTTGGTTGTACTGGCGGCACCGGTTTTGGAAGACTCGCTCTATCGCCGTAGCCTCCTTAACGAACTCACTCACGGTTTTAGGTGGGTTGCATACCATGTCGGCAAACACCTGCTCTTTTACAGCGTGCATGAGATGTCACAGCTTCCTCGGCTGACTCATCTAAGGGTCGGCACGGCGAAAAAGGCGAGCCATGTCTTCCGCAAACACAGACACGCTTTCATTCGGCTTCTGATGCGCACTTCAAGCAGGCGCAGTGCATTGTCTCGTCGATCAGATTTCGCAAAGTGGCCTACCAGCTGACGGCGGAAGTCAATTCCATGTGAATAAGCCGGCCTCGTGGTTTTCAATTCACGCTGTAGCATTATCCTGAAGGGCGAAATAAACGTTGCAAAGCTTCTGGTCTGCACTACACTCATTGATCTTGGCCACCCGCTCAAACTGGTCGAACTAGTCCTCCACATTTTCAAACGCTTTCCCGCGAAAGCACTCTGGCACCTTGGTGTTCTGAAGAGTCACCGGCGTAGGGTTGGGATGTGCCATTTCTTGGAAGAACTGACGAACTTGGGCGTTTGAAGAGTCGCCCGGCAGATGGATGTGCTCCGGGGCAAGGCCTAGAAGGCGGCGGCTAGCACGATGGACAGGCGTGCCGATGTCTGGGATCCGCTTTGGACTGCCGGAAAGATTCTTCTTCTCACCCAGCACCTCCACCAGTGTCAAGTAGCGACAGAGCACCAAGGAGGGCCTAAATATAGTACGGTTTGAATGGTTGATCAGAACGAGTCTTGCGTTCAAGTTTCCTTAAGTTCGAGGCTCGAGCTTGTGGTCCTAGCCGTCATATTTGGCGTCTTCTATGCGGCATTATTAACATCCATGTGTGAGGCAAAGAAGAAAGCGCCATTGCCAGATCAACAATAAATCTGCGTACAGCAGCGGCAGCCCGAGCGTTATTCATCATTCGCCTGTTTGGACACAGGAATTCTTAAAACCCAAGAGCTTCAGAAAATTTGCCTAAGCACTACCGAAAATATATATAGCGCCTCAATTTCCACAAAACTGTAATGCACTTTAAAACGCGTAAGGAGATCACATAGAAAATTATTCAAGCACATAATAACTTGAACAAGGGAACGGTGGGCTAGTGTCGCATCTACTCTTAATAACCTAAATGATGATATGAATTCTTTACTTCTTTCTTTGATAGTCATCAAGTAGCAATGCCGTGTTTTATTTTTTGTTTCTCACATCACTTGTTATCTCCTTTTCTTGTCATGCCTTCTGATGAAATTTTCCCGAGCATGCGTTCTGTTCACTTTTGCAGGAAAAATTCGTGCTGTAAGCACCATGTAAGCAAGCGCCCTTCTGTCACCATTGTTTCCCTTGCGCTAGCTCTATACAATTCAGGCCGTTTATCAACTGTCATATTGACTCGGTACAGTCTTTGTCTTCCCTCTGCCCTGATCGTCAACGCGTGCCGCCTCGAGGCGAAGACACCGAAGTTCTGTTGAAGCGGTCCTGCTAGTCTTCTGCCACTCTGTGTGCACTTCTGACTTCTTTGACTCCTGTGTCCCACGGTGAGATCTGACCAGACTTCACACCGTGACATCTGGTGTACGGCACTGGGTGAGGCACCCAATGCTCCGAACACCTCCAACCAGCCGAGACTCCAGCCCTCAGGGATCTCCTATCATCGATATTAGGCTTAACCATCAGAGCCGACGGCTTCGAGGTCTTGATCTCGAATTCGCGCCTGTGAAATTTTCTCGTACTTGCGAGGCCCCTACCACCTTCACCACCTAGGCGACAATACAACCACCCATAATGATGCAGGTCGAAACTGTTCCAGCGTCCAACAGCGAACAAGCAGCGTGGTAGCAAGAAGAAGAAGAGCGTTTATTCGAGATTGCATGCTGGTATTTATAGCCTACAAGCGGCTGCATGATAACGGCCAGAGCGCATGCGCGACTGATACATTACATCTTCCTCGGTGTAATCTTTAAAAGTCTGAGAGCACAATACGCGACACTTGTTGGAAATTCTGGTCGTAGTGAAGACGATTGGGCTGTCTCTTTTGTCGGGTGGATCGCCTTTGCACAAATTGAGTGGGCTGTATTGTAGACTGCGATGCTTCCACGTTTTCCTGGGAAATGTCTTCGCTGCCAGAGTCATCTTCCGTTAAGTCGCTTCGGAATGGCTCACGTGTGACTATAAAATGTTGTCGGTTGCGTCGAAGCACTTTGTTGTCCTCTGTAAGGACGAGATAGGATCTTGGTGCTACAAGGCCCATGACTCAAGCCTTGCAGTCCCAACATTCCCTCGTACTCTTACAACTGCATCTTTTTTTTAGTTCAGGCAGATTTCCCCCTTTGAGGGCCATTGCTGGCGTGGTTGGCGCCGGGACTTTGTTGACTGGAGCATGACGCGAAGTCTGGTAGCCGAGTGCGTAACATTCTGCCTTGAAGAAGCTCTCCGGGGAACCGGCCTTCGACTAGTGGAGTCGAGCGATAACCGAGAATGCCCAACCAGAAGTCCTCGTTGAACTCGGCAGTCTTCTTCATTATTCTTTTGACAATTTGGACTCCCTTCTCGGCGAGGCCATTGGACCGTGGGAATCGCGGACTGGACGTGACATGCTTGAAGTCATATCTAGAGGCGAACAAAGCAAATTCATGTGATGAAGACTGAGGACCGTTTTCAGTGCAGACTTCCAACGGAATCCCATACCGTGCAAAAATTGATATAAGCTTAGCAATGACAGTGCATGTCGTTGTGTCAGTAAGCGTTTCGACTTCAGGGAAGTTTGAAAACGCATCGAACACGCACAGGTAGGAGTTTCCGCCGTACATAAAGATGTCAACACCCACCCTGTACCAGGCATGGCCTGGGATCAGCCTAAGCAGCACTGGTTCGGTTTTTTGTTTGTAAGCGTATTTTTGACAAATAGAACAGGTCTTCACCATGGTTTCAATGTCCGTATCCAGTCTCGGCCAGAATACCAAGCGACGGGCTCTCGCTTTGCACTTATTTATGCCTAAGTGACCTTCATGAATACGACCCAGTTTTTCAGCTCTCATATTCTTCGGAATGGCGACCTTTGTCCCTTTCATAATAATACCCTTAACTTCTGATAACTCAGGACCAAAAGGTTTCATCGAGCCTTCAATTTCTTCTCCATTCCTTAGTTGCCGCAACACTGTTTGCAAGTCTGGGTCAGAGGCTGTCGCTTCTGCCAGTCGATCAAACATTTTCTTGCTCACCAGCTCTAAACTCAAGCTCACTGCATGAACGTCGACGTTTTCAGGGAAGTCATCACGTTCGCTTGGAACGGCTGGCGACGATCTTGAAAGCATATCGGCCAGGAACAGCTGTTTGCCTGGAACAAAGTGAAGGACGTAATTGTATCTTAGCAAGCGCAGAAAAAATCGTTGCAGTCTTGGTGGCATGTCACCAATGGCTTTCGAAGCAATTGCTATCAATGGCCTGTGGTCTGTTTCGATGGCGAACTTGCGGCCGTAAACGAAATGAAAAAAATTTTCACAGCCGAAAGTAATGGCCATTGCTTCTTTCTCGATTTGCGCGTATCTTTGTTCTGCCTCCGTCATTGTGCGTGATCCATAGGCGACCGGCCGCCAACTACCACCGTAGTTCTGAAGAAGGGCAGCACCAATCTCATTTTTCGAAGCATCAGCAGCGACCTTGGTCTCTTTAGCGGGATCGAAAATGACTAGCAAAGGAGGACCACTCACGAACGGAAGATGGCTCTGACAGCGAAGACATTTCCCATCCTTTTTTCTTGCTGCAACAAACGGACTGACCCAGTCAGTGGGTTCGGTGACTTTGGCCACGATGCCAGCCCGCTCCATCCGATCCAAATCTTCTCGCAGGGGCTCGAGCAACGCCAAGGGCACCCGTCGCACCGGCTGGACTACCGGTGTTGCATCCTCGCGCACAACCATGTGGTAAGGGCGTGCTAGGCAGCCGATGCCCTGAAACCACTCGGGAAATTACTTAACCACTTGGTCAGTGCTGTCCATGTGCACAGTGTTCACAGAACGTCACAACAGACCTAACGCTTCACTTGCAGACAGTCCCAATATGGCCTGGTTGCCCTTTTTTACAATGAAGAAGTCGAAGTACCCACTTTGGTCGTTCACAACCACTTGGAGCGTAGCCACGCCGATGTGCTTTATAACGTCGCCAGGTGTATAAGTGGAGGACGGAGGGGCTTGCTCTTAAACCAGACTTCGCTTTGAGCCTTTGAAAAGCGGAGTAAGGCAATAAATTAGCTTGCGAGCCTGTGTCTACTTTCAGAGACACTACTTGGGAAGCCACTCTCGCGAGAATGACCCAATCAGCTGTGTTGCCTAAGCAGGCGTCGAGTATTTCAAAACCTTCCTGCTCACCGCGTACTTCGCTTACTTGAGACACGTCTTTGCAACAGGCCGCAAAATGGTTAGCGCCACGGCACCGGAAGCATGTTTTGCCAAACGCTGGGCATCTGCCGCGTTCGTCGATACGGTTGCACTTGGAGCATTTGAACTGCCGGCGTGTTTTTATACGAGCAACTTCCTGCTCTCGTTGAGCCTCGTCCTACTATGAACATTCTGCACACTGTTCACAGGCTGAAAAGTTGCCTTGCTGGCGCGTTTCAATTCGTGCTACTTGCTTCTCCGCTTGAGCCCATGTATTGTTTTGTTCGGCGCATACCTCTTCAGCCTTGCAAATTTCCTCCACCCTCAGTAAAGTAAGGTCCTTAACTTTCAGCATCTTTTCGCGCAATTTCAGATTATTTGTGCCAAAGACAACCTGGTCCCTGGCCATGGAGTCACTCAAGGTTCCAAAATTGCAGCTTCGTATAAGTCTCTTCAAGTCCCGTGAAAAGCGTTCGAAGGGTTCGCCCTCAGCTTGCGTTCTTGAACGAAAGACATAGCGTTCGTACACTTCATTTTGCTTCTCGTTGCAGTATTCCTCGAACTTCTTTGTAACAGTTTGATAATCTTCCTTGCTTTCGTTCTCCGAAAACAAAAAGTTGTTGAATACCTCTAGGGCTTCTTCCCCGGCTGCTGTCAGCAGCAGTGCGGTTTTGGCTCCTTCTGTCCATGGTTCTTTCGTCGACTCAGTGGCGTGCAGGAACAGCTCGAACCGCTGCTTGAAGAGGCTCCAGTTCTTCGCAGTGCGACCGGACAGCACCAGCGGCTGCGGTGGCTTCACTAAATCCATCGTGCACTGCACAGTCACACCACCGCTTCTGTCAGCCCGTTACTGCATACGTGAACGCTATCCCACTTCTGACACCTAGTTCCAGCCTCCAACAACGAACAAGCAGCGTGGAAGCAAGAAGAAGAGTGTTTATTCGAGATTACATGCTGGTACTTATAGCCTACAAGCGGCTGCATGATAACGGCCAGAGCGCATGCGCGACTGATACATTACAGAAACCACTGCGCCCTCATTCGTGTTGGAGCAGCCGCGGGAGATACCCAACTTCCAAGCCTTTCCCGGCGATGACCCGGAAGACTGGCTGGATAAATTTGAGTGAGTAGCCTAGCACAATCGCTCGGTTTACGACCAGACACTTCAGCATGTATTTTCCGTGGACTGTGCAGCTCGCACATGGTTTGAAAATCATAAGACTACTGTCACAACCTGGAGTTCCTTCAGGAATCAGTCCTGAGAGCTTTCACCATCGTTCTTCGCGAAGACCGCAGTGTGTAGAAAGAACGCTTAGATCCCTCCACAGATGAAGGTGCTGATGATACCATGCTATTAAATGCCACCAGTGCAGAGTGCCTCGCTGAAAGACAATCTGCAGATCCCGAACTTCATCACATCATGGACTATCTAAACGGTGCATGTACAACTACTCCTAAAGCTTTCAAACGTGTTTTGTCATCGTTATGTGTACGCAATGATGTTCTTATGAAGAAAAACTCCGTCAGCCAAACGCCGTTCCTCATTGTTGTACCTATGTGTCAACGTGATGAAATGTTCACCCGTACACTTGCAAGGCTCAAGGAAAATACAACTGGCCTCGTCTTAACTACGAAGTTTCATACTATGTGGAAACGTGTTGCAGCTGTCAGCGTCGTAAGGTGCCGCCTACCTAACTCACCGTATTCTTGAAATAAATAGATCCACCATCGAGGCATTTCCAGTAGTAGGGCATGGACATGCTGGGACCGTTTCCCCTTTCACACTTCGGTAACCGGCGGGTCATTTACTACGGATTACCTTGTACGATATTCGGAAACCGCCGCTCTACCCAGCGGTACGGCCCTAGAGGTTGCAAAGTTTTTCATCAATTCCGTTCTCTTGCGTCATGGCGCACCGGAGATTTTGATTCACAGCCGAATTTCTGCAGCAGATTTTGATTCACAGCCATACTGAACACAAGAAGAGGACACCATACCATCGTCAAGCGAACAGCTTGACTGAACGCTTGAACAAAACACTCGCTGACATGCTCTCAATTTACGCCGACGTAGAGCACAAAACGTTAGATGAAGTACTACACTACGTTGCCTTTGCATACAATACAGCGGTCCAGGAAACAACGAACACGACACCTTTCCGTCTGGTCCATGGCCGTGAGGTGACCACGATACTTGATGCCATGTTACATCTAGATGACGACAACCAAGAAGCAGATGTTCACACCTTCTGCACCTCGCTGAAGAAGCCCGTTAGCTGGCCAGGCTGCGAAATCATAATCAGCAACGCCGCGATGCCCAACTATACAGCTTCCGACACCGTGATGCCCGGTACACTGCTGGATAATGTGTCTGGGTGTGATTTCCTGTACGTCGGCGAGGCCTCAGCGAGAAACTCCTGGGGTGTTACTTTGACCCTTAAAAAGTGGTAAGACAAATTTGGGACCTAACCAGTGAGGTCGTTCCTGATGAATTTAAAAAGTGCCGACGCTCCGCGTTCCCTGAGGTGGTCCACATGGTCCGCCTGGAACCGTTTTGCGACCGATATATAGTGTTGACTCTTGCTGTGCGCCGAGCAACTGCCCTCGGTGCAATGTTTTTTTTTCTTATCTTTACCCACAGGTCCAGCATCGGGGCGATGCTTCTTGTAGCCGGGGGGGGGGGGGGGCAACGACAAGGTGCTGTCTTTGTCTTCCCACTGCTCTGATCGCTAGCGCGTGCCGCCTCGATACGAAGAAACCGAAGTTCTCCTGTTGAAGCAGGCCTGCTAGTCTTCTGCCTCTCTGCGTACTTCTGACTTCTGTGACTCCTGCGTCCTGCGGTGACCTCTGACCAGACTTCATACCAACAATATTACCAATTTACGGAAGCCCTGATTGTGTGTGTTAAGGAAATGGTTGCAGATATCTACTCCGCACTTCTAAACCGTAAGAATTAACATTTTCCAAGGCGCATGTGTCTAATGAAAATCAGCCTGAGTTATTATACAAGTCAGCCCATTCTACGCATGACCACTCATCCTACGTTCCACAAAATGGCGTTACTTAATACACTGCACCGTTTATGGGATGACACTTGCAAAACAGAAAAGGTTACATCTATCAATCAATGCAGAATTATTGGGCTTGTTAACCATGTGCTAGTCTGTTGTTGGCGAAAGAGATTCCTTGCTTTGGAAGCACGGCGTGACGCTGAGAAGAGATGCTCTTGCACTGGCCTCAGATAAACTTTTGTTGCTTTTCCTTTACATAATTGTTTATTTATCCGTAGACGCCAGTAAAGTGAAAATGTTAAATATCAGCATGCAAGGAAGCGATTACGTGCAAGCGCGTTATTTAGGCTGGTTTCACTAGTGTTGGACGCTAAATGATGTAATAAAAGTGATGAAAATCGCGCAAGAACGCAAATGGAACGAAGGAGGTGCGGAGCTGAGGTTTGAAAAAGGGCGCGCGAAGAAGAGTGAACTCCATGTTGGTATATTAAGAACGAGGAGGACAGCCGGGGATTAAACAAAGCTAGAGATGGTCTGGTGACTGCTCTTATAATTGGTGCTGCAACCAGGAACGGTATTGTCAGCTTCTCCACCAATCCTTCCTGGAGGTTTAAAGAAGAATACCAACGACGCTCCTGGAAGATATCAGCTCTGACAGCAAACCCCACTGGAGAGAGACAAAAGGACTGCAGTGAATGATCATGGACAGCAACAAACGAAAGCGCGTCATTGATCGCACTTTTCAGACCCGGCTGTTCCATGAAGGAAGCGATAATGTTCAATTCGAGCGCAGATATGTTTCAGCTAGATCGTATTCACGCCAGACGAGAAACATACAATGACGCCTATGCGAGCTAAATGAGAAAAAAGAGGCTTTCCAAGATGGTGTTTCTATAGAAGACATCATATCTGTACTACAGCCCGAGGAAACAGCCACACGTATGATGAGGCTCTTGGGCCACCACATCTCTATCCCCTTCCTGCTGCCGGCAGCCTGCTGCCGGCAATTTTATGGAGACAGCAGCTGAGCAAAAAGTGACAGCCTTTGTGCCAGTACAGAAACATTGTCACTCACATCCTCTGGAAGAGCAGATGCCGGCGAGAGTTTGGCACTACTACAGCGCCAGTTGGCCCTAGCAGAGAAGAAGCTGCAGCATTTGCAATAGGACTTTAAGAAAACATCGGCTGAGCGGAAAGTGGCGACAGTAGTGTAGGAAACACTTATTGGCAGCCACATCCTCCGGATGGAGGGGATTCCAGCGAAGCACTTCGGCAGTGAAAATGTCTGAAGCCTCTCCACACAAGCGGAAAAATTTGTATTGCCCTCAGTCGGCCCTTGCTAACATGGCAAACGAAAATCGAGCCGAGCTCGGCCACCCAGATCGGCTAGACGTCGAGGATGGACAACGGCCTATGAACGGCCGATGAATGGTAATTGACTTTGTAGTATAGTCGAACTGGCCAGCCTACTGCCGCGGCTAGGCCACAGCTTTTTTGTTTTTGCGGTCCTCTTTACCTCCCGCTTTACTCACTGCGAAGGATGTGACCGCCCTCAGAGAGCCAATGCACTGCTATCAGTCAATCAGAGAATTGGGCGTCTAAGCAACGCAAAATGGGAAGAACGAATTCCTACTGAGAAGGCAAGTAGTACCCAGAGGTTAGTACGAGGGAGGGATAGGTGTAAGAGGCACCCGAATAAGAACCTTTAAAGCCTGTCATACATCCCTCTCCCCCTGTACACAGCGTATTAGTACCTTAAAGTCCTTCTGGGAAAAAACTATGCCACGCATAGCATCCACCGAAGTAGGAGCCCAAACCCCACCATATGATACTGCTGAAAGCAGTGGCCAAGAACGCCAGGATGGTGTTCGATAAGGTCAGCAATTGCGTTTTTCACTACGTTGATGCCGTAAGCTGGGCAATAGAAAACCTTCTACTGCCCACCACTTCAGCATACAATAAAACTGTATGGCCGTCCCTTGTGAGGACCTTGTCAGATATCTTTATGGTTTGTGTGGCTCGATAGTGAGTACCCAGCGCCACTTGAAGCCCAATTCTTCGCTGTAAAAACAGGCGGCTGTTTTAACAGTAATTTACCCATCATATTTGGCTGCCAAAGTTTTCCTTGGAAAATTACACAGGACATTTTTTTCTTTTTGCGAGGGGTGGTTGTAATAATGAATTATTGGTGTTAAAAGCACAGGCACTATGGTATAAATATAGAAGCCTTTTTTAGAGCCAGTATGCTGTAAAATATAGAAAGCTATCTAAACTCGCACGATCCTGTAATTTTTATTAACGTTATTTTGCAGTATAATTTAAAGCAGGAGTTAAAATTACGAAATCAGGTGTGTTTTTATTCTCACCTTATATATCTTCTTACCTATTTTTTCATTCTCATAATTTATATATCAGTGATTATGCTTACCGAGATATCCCAGTGTGCCTCGCAGATTTGATGAATAAGCCAAGAACGTTCTTTTTCACTTCTGTATGTGACTTCTTTTTTTTTCTGCCACGATCCGGGATCACATACAGTGCTCTGTTTCTGGGTTGAAAAAAAAGAAACAATGAAATGAAGGCAAATATATACAAACAATCTACTGGGGTCCAAACAAACTCTACTTATTGAAGTTATGCATGTCATGTCTGTCGTTCTTTAAAATAGCAAAATAAATATTTATTCTACATATATAAAAGCCGAAACCAGAAGCTAGTTTAGTAAAACGCATGCACAACTTGCATCGGGCTAAGATAAAAAAGTCCATTTATTGCTTAATAAAGCTAATTTCGGAATTAGTCCTCGTAACCATCCCACTCCACATCATTCTTGTTTTTGCGACATCTCTGTGAGGAGAGCCTCTTCGTTAAAGAGCTGCTCATTAAGTAGCATAAGGATATTCTATCGCATGGAAAGTTAAGTAAAAATGGCCTTCTCTAAACTGATCTACTATTCCTTCCGGCGTTTACAGTACTGCACTTCGACAATATTGCGGTGAAAAGTGAAGGTGCAGGCTCTGACTGTGGTAGCTATGCAGATACAAAATGCGTGTGCAAGTAAATATAAGTAGAACAAGAATTGCAATGCCCACTGATGGTTGTTTACAGAAACAAAAATAAACTGAGATGTATAGATGAACAAGAGAAAAAGTAGAAGTGATACAGATACTATTAGATCCATGTTAGGTATTAGGTATGTGTTCTGCGTGTGACTAGAGCTGTGCTAGAGAACTGTATAGCTAAATGTTTAACATGCCAAAGATGCTGAACAAAAGCACACCGAAGTTTACTTATTTACTTCCCTATGCTGCTGCAAACGAGCAGCGCTATCCCAAAGTTTCAAAGTTCAAAAATCGAATGGTCGTATGAAGGAACTAAGCTGAAGTTTACCTTTGGCCAAATTCAAGTGTGCGGCAAACTTCGGCATCAAAGCAAATGTGCAGGCAAAAATAGCAAAAAGCATCGTAAAGGCTCCATCAATGTCTGACGCTGCTGCCATAGCATGCCGGTCAATGAAGATTATGTATTCTTGTAGAAACGAAATTTCATCTCCTGGAAAGCACACAAAAAAGATGTGTTTATCAGCAGCGCAAGCTCATTATTTCCCGATTCCTCAATAGTCCAAGTAAACCATGACAGTGTAATTAATACCTCTGTCACACGGCTACTTTCGATCCTCAGTGAGCATGATCTACATTGACGTTTTCGAGAAGGATTGAAGCATCCCATGCTTCACCGGTGTTCTCAATGAGCATTGAGAAATTTCCCTCATGTGCGCTACGAGGGTGTGAACGACCGCTTTCGAGAGTGCTTGAAATCTCAAGATCGGTTTAGGAAGCAGCTTGAAGTTAAGCAGGCTCCAGCTCGATTGCACTTGAAAGTTGCCATGTGACAACCTCGATCTGCATTGAGTTGAATGCAGGTCGAATTCAATGAGGATCGAAACTGTACGGGTGACAGGGGTATAAAGCTTCCTATTATTACGGATATAAGAAACTCTAGTACTCTGAAACTAGGCTGCATCTATGCTGCAAGTAATGTCTACTACCTGTTAGCATGTCTAGATCATAAACGGCCTGCTACATACATGACGCTTACCAAGAAATGTGTATTGTCATAAGCGGACTGAAATAAAAGTTTAGCAGACACTTTGGTTAAGGATCGCTATTGTTAAAAACATGACTAGATGCAGAGTTAATGCTTGTCCTATGTACCACTATGTAATTAATTGTAAGAGTAGTAAATATCCACAGAAACGAAGTTCTCATGGAGTCTAGCAAAGCATAGGAGGCAGCCAGGTCTTTTGGTACATTTTACGTAAAGTAGAGGCATTAGCTTGGACAACAAAAATATTAGGCATTCTGATGAATTGTTACAGAAGCCTGAAACCTTCAACATAAATTTTAGCACTAAAACCAACAATAAAACTTTATATTCATTTTGCATGACTGATAGAACAGGAAACCATGCATTCTGATGTTAAGAACAAAAGTTGACTCCCAATTCACCCTTCTTTTCAGCAGTTTACATCATACTCTCTGAATACATTTTCAGACCCTGCATAAAGCTGTTATGAGGCGGGGCATTCAAGGAAGTTTTTGTAGAAAACTCGCTGTGATTAATTTTCTGCTATTGCTGCTTTGTTCAACCACGCAGAAAAATTGACCCAAGTTCACATAGTATTTTGCTTCCCATTTAGCAGCCATCTGCTAGTCACCATTGAGACTATTTTCCCAACACATTTGAACGGGCGACATACGTACCTCCAATTACATGCCTGTAACTATAAGAGTGAAAGGTAACACTTGCATCCTCCACCGAGAAGTGAGAGCGACAATGCACCTTCTTTTCACCAAAAACCTTCGATTTTCTTTTTTTGAAGGCACACTTTGCCAGTCTCGTCAGTAAACCGCCAGGCAAGACCATGCCAAAATGTGCTTCCGCATATCTAAATCTATTTAAGCGTGGTGCAACCCTGCCTAATATATTGCGCATATTTAGGTTACTATACGTAAACTATAAAATTCGTTTTGCAGTCAGACTAATAAACATACCCGATGCAAATATGCACGGAAACAAAGAGACGTCTGGTTTCTCTTCAATGTCGTCAGCAGTCAGGTGCGCTTGAAATGCTATAAAAGTGTCAATTATTAGCAATTTACGGTAGACGACATCAAGTAGTAGGGAAGTCATGCCTTCCTATCTGCATATTGCATGGCGGATATCGTGCAGAACACCCCTTTCGAGCAGACGCTAACGCTCCTCAGTATCAGAAGGACTCGATGTATCGTTTACAGTCTAACCTCTCTCGTCAGCAGCAGCTCTTCCTGCTGTTCCCCAAACCATGCGATGATTAAGAGTAACATGCCGAGGGAAGTTGATTGCCTCAATGCTGGTAGGAGTGAATTTCATGCAGACAATCTATTTGTTGTTTAATCGTTGCTGTGCAAAGAAGTTCAGAGTGCTAGTCTTCTTATCTGCGAGAAATTACTGCACATCATGAAGGTCCGTACCAAGCAGCGCCTAAATATGCCATAGTAGGCCACGGGAAGTGAAGAGATATGACCAGCTCTGCTTCAGCTCGAGAATCGGTGGGCCAGCCTTGATCTCTCGCTTCTGCATTGTTTCCAGAGATCTCGATAAGAATCGAAGTTGCGGCAGTTTCTTCAATTATAATCAGCTTTCCTTCTTTTAAAATTTTGTCCGATTTCAAAATAATATGCAGAAAAAAACAAATCTAGAGCTTCAAATTTTGCACGAAATGAAGCACGGAACCTAGACAATGTAGAGAAATATTTTCAGTGCCAACATATTATTGTCTTGCAAGAATGCAGGCTGAATTTGGCCCTTATCAGGAAAAGCACTCGGTTTAACAGTTAATGTTATATTTTTAAACAGTATATTGCAACAATGTTTAGTCCGTGATATTTTTGAGGTAATGAAGATTCTTGAGAGAGATTTTGATAAACATCGAAGATGATCTTTTTTTTTTAATTGCAGCAGAATTGCCCTTTACTGCTGTTTTCAAATTTTAGGCGATTTTGATGCGTTGTGGAGAACACACCTAGCGGTGTGGAGCTCCAAATATTGCCTGGAATTAAGAACATCCATTAGGAAGTGAAAACATATTTAGTGCCACCAACCTAATGTATCATATGCCAGATATAAGGTTAAAATGGATAGGTTTGCAGCGCATCGCTCCTGTAGCAAAGTTAGCGATTTTTTAACAACTCAACTACAAAAAAGGGTTTTTAATAGTGTTTGTAAATGTAAAACCTGCATATATTTAGGGAGTAAAACATAGTGGATCACAAAACCATGGTATGCAAACTTGCAACATTTTTAAATGGCAAAAACAGCATTTCACCTCTATAGATATATCGTACGATTTTTTTCGATGAAACTACGCCGTATCTACAAACCTAAGAATAACTCCTTTATGTCTAGATATTTGCCGACCGCATATAAAACTTTCATTGGAAAACGAGAGATGATCATGGGACCTCGATTATGTTTCTTTTCTAAGGCACCCATATATACGCTGTGGGAAAGCCAATATCAAGGGCTTATTTTTGAAATTCCATATTTCGAACGGTTGTGTCATCTAAGAAAACTTGAAAGCTAAGCACACCTTCGGTGTCGCCAGCCCTCACTTTCTGTTACAGGTGCACTTTCTAAGCTGAAATATTTAATACGTTGAGTGCTTCATTTTAGCCACGAATATAGCGCTGTTAAGAGTCAATTTTAACGGAAGGCCACAGTGACGCAATTCTCGTAGTATTTGTAAGTGAAATCTGTAAAGCTTACAAATATACCTATATATATGATCTCATGCAGGTTTTATTCAAGCCACATTACACCCGCTGTTCCCGATAGTTGAGCCATGGGTTAGAAATAAACCGTTAGAAACAGGCGATGGAGACCGGTGGCGCCACTTAGGAGAGCGCAGTAAAGTTTCGTTTTGTAAGTAGTGAATTGCGATTATTTGCTCCAAGTACTAAATATTCACTTTAGACAATGAATACGACTTAGAGTCGGTGAGCACGTTCGGGAAGCACTGTTTCAATATTTGCGGTTAGAAACCTCGTGTGTACTTTTTTTTCAATCTGCAGAGGTATTCCGGGAAATGTAGAACCGAAACCGTTACCAGCCCAATCGCGCACCTCAATTGTGCTGCTTTTAACATGATTTTGAGCGGACGAAACAACCTGCCGCTATGATGGCTGGCCCCATGCATGAATAAGGCTGATATGCTGGCGATGGTTTCTCGCGTCTGCCCTTTGGCGCACATGATGGCGCGAGTTACCGTGAGCGCACCGAGCTTTGCAATGCGGATAATGACAACAAAGCGGTAAGAATTTAGATGAGTGGAACAATATTTTTCAGCTGTAAAATATTAATACAGTCTTGTTGAACGGTTGCGCTGGAGCGGACGAGAAAACCATAGGCAACTTATAGGTCTGCCGCTACACAGGGCTGTCGAGCCAAGCCAAGGCCGCAATTGTATTGTTCGACAATCTGATTTTTGTATTGTCAGGGTTTGCTATTGTATCTGGAGAACAAAATGCAGACGTGAGGGTTCTTTATGGCAAATAATAGTTCTTTATAGCAAATAATGAAACGTGGGCTGTGCCGGCACTCTTCAAAGTAGCGACGCCATTTATTGTGTAAGCCATTATTCAGTAATGTAGGTAAATAAAGTCATTTAAGGATTCCAAACAAAACATTTTCTGTGGCGCTCAAGGTAGCTTCCAGCAATATGTATCTGGTTTTCTTCGCCTGCCTCTGAAATGTCTTTTTCAGCCCTTGGATCAAATGTGCTTGGACAAGCAGTATATGTGTAAAAATGATGCGCCTCATATTTCAGTTGACAGCAGATATCATCCGATGACTACATCACCACTTATCCCACTGAAGGTCCTCATAATTGCTTGAATGACAGCCTTTTATTACTTTAACAGGCTAGAAGATTCATATCAATACGGAATGAAGACTCATATTTTCTTTCGTATATTTTCTAGATTGCATGAGGAGAGGCAGCGTGTACCTAAATGACGTTCTCTCCAGAAAGGCCGCGGCAGCGATCAAGCGATGGCTCGTAACAGTGTAGTATTGGACGGCGAGCACAGCGAGCAGGGAAACGTGACATCTTTAACTCAGCCTAGAACCTGAAAGCCGGAATAAATTGCTGTGAAGCCTGATAAACTTGTAAGCTGAGTGTGCCACTTTTTTATTATGATGGCTTTGAGCCTGTTTCTAATATGTAAGAAAAACCAATAAAAAGGGCTCTTTAAGCCTAAATTATTTGATGCGCAGGCTTTTTAAAGTACATACGTATCGGCTGCTTTTCACCTGCCAGGAGAACACCATTGCTGATGCCAAAAAGTTAGAGCCCGCTTGGAAGAGAAGATGCGCATCTAAAAATACTGCCGCAGCGCTAATTTCCCTGCACAATCAAACTAATAGGTAAACCATAGGCCATGGATGAGTAGACCACTAATTATACATGGATAAGCCACCGGGCAGCGAGTACCGCCAAATTAGTTGGGCCATGTGTGGGTAAGCCCATGCAGGACCCCAACGCGGCAGTAGACTGGCTAAGTCGGCCATACTCGTCGGCCTCAGGTCCACTAACGACGGTGAATAAACCACCGGGCATCGAGTACCACCGACATGGTTGGGCCCTGTGTGGGTAAGCCTTGGCGCATGGATGGCCCTAGTGTGGCAGCAGGCTGGCCAGGTCGGTCATACTCGTCGGCCGGAGGTCGATTGCCGATGACCGGCCCAATTCTTATGCCATTGTCAATCCCCGATCTTGGCCTGATGTGGGTGGCATAGGGCTGCCAGAGGAGTTTTAGTCCGCCATATTGGCAAGGGCCGAGCGCGGGCCGACAATAAGTTGGCCGCTAGGGATTAATGTTCAACACGGTGTAGTTATTTGCCTCACATACCCTACAGCAGTGGAGGTGGAACAAAATGCTGGCATGAAATCGCCTTATGACAAAGGAAATGGTTTCTTCCTTCACAATTATAAAATTATTTTTCACCAAAAGAAAGCTGCCCATTCGAGGAGTATAGCTCCATATCTTTGAGGGTATATTCTGTTCCTTTGTGTACAACTGCCTCGGTTACGAGCGAATTTTTTGGCAGCAAATGTAGATTATCAAAGCACTCCTGCATGCACGCACTGTAGTCCGTAGGACAAAATGGCGAAATGGAGTGCAAAAGTTTAATGAAATATGCATTAATGCCTGTAGTAGCCGATGTTTTTCATATGGTGTCTCGATGACGGATTTAAGTTCTTGGCTGACCGAGTGAAGTTCTTTAAGTGTGAGTGCTTACTCTCGAACCGCAGTGTCCACACGTTCACTAATGGCCCAAAATGAATTAGCATGCTTAGATAATGAACCATGTAGTGGTGTTTTGGCTGCAGTATATCTGAAGGAAACAGCTCATACCGATCTTCCAAGTACTCTTGAATCAACACTGCCATGTGCGCTGCATCACCTTCTGTCATACCAGCTGCCACAAGGGTGTCTGTTATCGTCGTTAAGGTCAGATAAAAACCCCGAACTGAAACGGAAGCTTCAACCTTGCGACCGATCATCAGTGGCCGAAGACGAAACAGCAGCCAAGTCTTTACTACTTCAGAACTTAGCTTGATGCCAGACATTTAACTCACAAGGCTTGCTTCGTGCATCAGAACCTTTGTAGTCAAAGTTAATAATGCTGTAATTAATATACTGATTTGTGAAAAAGTCGTCTTTGTAAAGTAATTAAGGAATAATGCTAATTCATACAACATTACGCCTTCGATAAAATCATGCGCTACGCATGGTGGGAACCTGGGATCAGAAACGTTAAAATATTTAAGCTTCTTGAATATGCTGCTGAACTTTACATCCTCATATGGCATTCCATTTTGCAGGGCTTCACGTGCAGCATTATCATACTTCTCAGGTGTCCTTTTTTCGCCAATAAAGGTAGGGTTTGCATGAAATTAAGCACGAGTAATTAGGCAATACCTGCTGAAGGCTCCTCCTTCTAAATAAGGGTCCATGAGCTATGGTCTCGCCCGACGGGTGGAAAACCAAGTCTTCCTAAAAACACCGGTTTATTCCGGATCAACGGATAGTATTAAATAACACACGAAACAGCATTGAACAAAACTGCGCTGAAAACACGCGGTCGAGGTGCGCGACAATGAACGATCAAGATTAAAACGAAACAAGGGTCAGGATTTTACCGCGGCTACACAAAGCACACTGTGGCACGAATAGGGCGAGTAATAGGGCCAAAGGGTTGATAACGGTACAATAACATTGCTTCTCGCGTGGCAGAAACTCACGCTAATACTTCTAAGACATCCTTGTAGGCACTGCTTCCGTCGTGTGGCAGGACCCCGCTCCGTCGTCTGTGTAGTACATGGCGAAAGAAGTACGATAGCCGAGACATGTGGGCCAGTCCATCATGGAGCGAGAGAAGCAGCAAACTCTTTTGCTGCATCACTTAGTGGGTGCGTGCGGCAAAGGACTTTGTTGCTGACTGTGAACTCCAAAGGTCGCCTTCCCTTTTTCTGGTTGCAGTGTTCCAGGCGGGCATGATCCAAGGTCGCGCTTGCCTCCTTCAGAGTCTCGGCCAAGCGGCTCGAACGATCATGCGTGCATTTATAATGGCTAAGCCCCGATAAATTAGAGCCATTCAGAGCATGCTCAATAGGGAACCTGAGCTCATTATTAAGTTGAATGGCTGCTGGCGTAAAACCTGTTGACCGCTTTACCATGGGTCTTGGGGCGAGGGCCATCTCCAGGATACGATCGTGTTAGTCCTTGTGCCGCTGCGTGAATGTCACCATCATAGTCTTGAGATTTCGATTCACTCGCTCTGTAATGTGGGGGTAGGGCATAGTCTTTTTGTGCGGCATGTCAAGAGCTTTGCATGTGTCACTGAATATCCTACCGGTGAAATATGTGGCATTATCAGTGATACGCAGAGCTGACAAGCCAAAGCGGGTGAATGTTTCTAGTAGCTAGTAGCCTACCCAGAGGATACATACCCATTTCGAGAAATGATCAGTGATTACTAACAAGTTGCGATTTTCGTTCACTGATCTGGATAGCGACCCAATATGTTGCAGGTTAGGATTTCCCACGAGTATCGGCTCTTTACAGGTTGCATGAGGCCGGGTGGTTTTCCTCCCCTCGGCTTCGCTGTGTCAGGTATGAAAAGTGCGGACGTATGCCAGAACCTCCCTTCTATGTGGACCCATTATGCGAGGCGACACAATTTGCAATGTTTTCTTGCCATCGCTGTGGCCTTCGAGGTGTGTATCGTGAGAATGCTCTGGAACATACTTGTGGAGGCCCTTAGGAACGACCGCACGACATGCGGACTCACCACTCTTGGTGTCCGCCGCAGGTATATACCGCAGGAGCTAGCCATCTTCTACTTCCACGTAGCTGTCATAGCTTCCGTTAGGCGCCCGCCTCCCGATAGGGTTGGCGCTGTTCACGCTTTAGCGCATCTGGTTGCACTGGTAGTCTGAGAGCTGAGCGTCGAGCAGCTGCTGACGGGACACCAATGTGCCCCAGGTGTCTGCAGGAGCTGCCAGAGCGTGGAACACGGAGGTTCACTCACCCTCACCAGAAAGTGGAGCTCGGGACAAGGCATTGGCTAATTTATTGAAAGTGCCTCTTGTATTCCACCCTGTAAATTACTTTTGGAGATCCAGTGACCTGTGGGCTAAACGGTCAGCTGGCTTTTGCAACTTTGAAAGCCATCATAGGGCCTTGTGGTCGGTCTGAATTGTGAATTCGGCCCCATCCAAATACATGTCAAATTTCTTTAGTGTAAATACAATCGCAAGACACACTCTCTTTAACACTATGGTTCTTTCCCGGTCCCATTAGTGTATGACTAGCAAACGACAATGGGCAAAGCTTTCTTTGACGATCTTGAAGCAATACCACACCAATGCAATACTCACTCGCATCCGTTTGTACTGAGAATGGCCGGTTAAGGTCTGGAAACCGCCGGCGTGCAGTATACGCGATTGCTGCAGACAGTGAACGGAAGGATCCCTGCCCTGTTTCTGTCCATGACCAACGGGCACCGTTCCGGAGGAGCTGATGGAGGGGTTGCGCTATGTAAGTGCAGTTCGGGAGGAAGTGGCGGTAGAATCCCACCATCCCCAAGAAAAGCTGGAGCCTCTTCATGTTGGTTGGTGGTGGGAGCTGCAGAATGGCCTGAAGTTTCTCTTCATCCGGGCGAACTGTGCCCTGTTTCACAATGAAACCAAGGAGGTTGATTGTGCTTGTCACCAACTGAATCTTGCCGGGGTTAATGGTGATGCCCGTATTCTGAATTCGTTGAAGGACATTGGTTAGACGAAGGAGATGCTCTTCTAGGCTTTCTGTGAACACTGCTACATCACCCATGTAGGCCAGAGTGCGTTTAAATTTATCGTCTCCTAGCACAATATCTATTACACGTTGAAAAGTAGCAGGGGAATTGCACAAGCCGAAAGGCAATCGCACAAATTCAAACAGTCCCCAAAGACAAGTGAAAGCCGTTTTCTCCATTTCACAGCGGCCATTCGGGATTTGCAGAAAACCTATACTGCATAGATGTAAAAACTTAGCTGACCCAAGTGAGTACATAACAGAGTCAACTGACGGGAAAGGGTAACAGTCTCGCACTGTCACAGCGTTCACGCGTCCATTATCGACACAGAACCGGGCTGTGCCATATTTCATAGGCGCAAGAACAGGGAATGCCCACGGGATTTTGGGGGTCTCACCGCATCGGTAGCCACCATGTCGTCGAGGGCACCATGCATCAGTGCTCACTTTTGGACACTCAAGGGCTTTGGATTAAATCGGATCGGCCAGGAACCGCCCGTGTCGATCTTGTGAGTTAGTACGTTGGCCTTCCCCGGAGCCTAATTGAACATTGCTGCAAAGGGCCTGAGTACTGTCTCGATTCTGCATTTTTCCGCTGGTGACCTCCTGAAGGACTTCAAATTGCACCAGTAAAACTGCGCGAAAAAGACGGGACGCAAGAAACACGCAGGCACAAACAAGGCGCAGACTTCCATCTAGTTTCATTAGTTTACCAACTAGGGCATCAATGCACACACTGATGCGCACAATGATTGCAAGCCCTCGCAGCTGCCCATAAAATATCGACCACTATAATCCATGATGGACACAATATTGAGAAACCATCCCAACTAGTAAAATATTGACCACCATATGTCAGTAAATATTTTGTGTTGACCGGCCGTCAACCACACAACTGATGGCAAGAGAATATTGGTTGGATGGTTTGTGGGGTTTAATGTCCCAAAGCGACTCAGGCTATGAGAGACACCGTAGTAGTGGAGGACTGCGGAAATTTCGACCACCTTGGTTTCTTTAACGTGCACTAACATCACACAGCACACGGGCGCCTTGATTTTCGCCTGCAAGGAAAAGCGGCCGCAGAGGCCGGGATTCGATCCCGTGTCCTTGGTAGCAGTAGTCGAGCGCTGTAACCACTGCGCCACCGCGGCGGGGCACAAGAGAATATGGATTAGACTATGTAAACATGTATGGTTTTTGGCAAGCCATTACAATTCGTCAGGCAACATCGGCTACCTCTCCCCGCGATACATTGGTGGTGCGGGCGAAGTCTGACTTTGAACTCCATCTTACCTTATGTAATTGCAGATATACAATGTTGGGAAGCCATTACGAATGGCGGGAAGATATTGACCAAATGTATGCCAAGATACATTCGATGCTGAAAAGCAATCTACATTGGCAGTGCCATATGCGCCAATGAATGTCATGATAGGTGCGATGCTGGCCAGTCGCCACAGCTCATTGGGCAATACTGCCCCCTGGAACCAACAAGTATACATGGTTGGGATGCCACTAAAACAGTTCGGATAGCATTATCCATATATATGCCAAGATATATAAATGTTGACAAGCCAGCTATACTGGCAGGTCAATATTTACCGTTGTATGCCATCATCAACCATTTTATCTGCAGATATACACAATGTTGGGAAGCCATCACGATTGGCACGGGGATATTGACCAGTGTATGCCAAGATATATTTGATGTTAAACACCATCAATACGGGCTGGAAAATTTTTACCAATGCATGTCATGATATGTCCAATGTAGGCCAGTGGCCGCCACTTGTTGAGCGATATCGGCCACTCTAACCAAAAATGTATACATGTTGGCAGAGCCACTAAGACTGGCGAGATGATATTGACCATAGAATGCCAAGCTGCACTCAATGTGAACAAGCCGCATATACTGGCAGAAACATATTCACCATGTATGCCATGAATCGCGAATTATGGGCAAGACATTGATAATGGATACGTAATAATGGCCATCATATTTCATTGTGTATACAATGTTGGCAAGCAATTCTATACGCAAGGTCATTATTGCCCATTGATAGCCCATGAATGCCAATCATGGGGTGAACATGTAAGTCATTGATCCAAGAGTGGTCATTATCGCATGGCTATACCATTATTGGTAGCGCAATGGTAATGCTGGGCCACTGGCAGACTAGATGTAGCCAATCAATTTCTGATGTCGGTCGCATGTGCTACCTGGATATATATATTATATTAGTTGCATGCTAAATACCTGCACAAAAACAAACTCAACCACGGGTTTGGTGATTGATGTTCTTAGCTGCCTCTGCGCCATAACACCCATGAAACAAAAAATAGTCACAAAAAACAACATTGAACAATAATGGGATTAACTGGATGTCAATGATGCAAAGCCAGTTGGCAACCTTGGGTGGGTAGTTTTGGGCAGCCGATGAGCCTAGCTGGATAGCAGGTCTTAAAAGCCAGTGACTAATCTTGGGTATAAGTATTGGATTGCTAGTGAAAGTGGCTGGATGTATGTTGTATAGGAGCCTGTGGGTATGCTTCGTTGGACGATATTGGGTAGTTTAGTGAGGCTGCATACCAATAAATAACCTAGTTTGCCATTGGTGGCCATTGTAGGAAACGCAGTCTAGTAGATTAGATTAAATCTTGTCACGGAGAGAGCGCTATTGAACCGTCTTTATAGGCCCCAATATTGGGCCGATGGCGGTCCTTTGACGGCGTGCTGCTTGGGTGTGTTTATTTTTCAATACCTCGAGTATCCCTGTGAAGGGATTTTACATGAGAGGTGGGCCTTAGGTGATGCAGATGAGTTTTGTGATAAAGTGCTTGAAATGGATGTGATTGCAATAACTAACAGCAGCAGCAGGAAGGTCATTCCAGTCCTTTGGTGTCCATACAAAAAACGTGGAAAGATGGGCTGATGCTCGGACTGAAGGTAGGTATACCATGTTGTCATGACTGAGGTGTAAGGAGTGGTGGTGTGCTGGTAGAATGGCAGAGTTTCGAGGGAATTCATAATACAATTTATAGAAGAGGAAGAGGCGGTCGACTTTGCGACAGTGAATAGGGTTGGGGAGGCTAGCTTTTCCTTTGAGCTTGGTAGCACTGGAAAAGTATGAGCAATCAGAAAAAATAAAACGCGCCGCATGGTTCTGAACAGATTCCAGCAAGTTAATGTGATTAGCTTGGTAGGGGTCCCAGATAGCGCATGCGTATTCAAGCTTAAGTAGAACGAAGGTGCTGTATGTTAATAATTTTTCAGAGGGAGAGGCTAATTGAAGTTGGGGCATAAGTAGCCGAGGACACGGTTAGCACAATTTGTTAGCATAGTTATATGATCGGTCTATGAAAGATCGGCAGATACGTTATATCCTAAGTATCTGTAGGTAGTTACGGAGTTGAGGTCGGAACCAAGAAGAGTGTATTTCGGGGTAGTAGGAGTCTGTCTTCGATGGAAGGTAAAAGCTGATTTCTTGATGTTAAGGACATAAGCCATTTGTCACACCAAGTTTGAATGTTCTCGAGATCAGATTGAAGTGCATTAGCATCGGTTTTTTTGTTAATAGGGCGTGAGATCACGCACTCATCTGCAAATAAACGAATATTTGAGGAAATATGACTAGGAGGGTAATTAATATAGATAAAGAACTGAAGAGGGCTTAGAACAGTGCCTTGTGGTACTCCGGAAACAACGGGGGATGAAGCTGAGGAGCCGTTATTAGTGAACACGAACTGTTGACGGTTAGCTAAAAAGTCTCGTTTCCAATTGAAAACTAGATTGTTAAGAGACAGAGATGAGAGCTTTAAATATAGACGTTTGCAGGGACTCTTTATCAGATCTCTTTCGAAACCCAGAAACAAGGCATCGACTCGGGTGTTAGTGTCAAGGTTAGAGCTTATATCGTTTATGAAGAGAGCTAACAGAGTATCATAACAGAGTCCCCTGCGGAAACCATGCTGGTTAGGATGAAAAAAGTTAGTATCTATAGGAAAATTTACAACGTGAGAGTAAATTATGTGCTCCATTAGTTCAGAACACACACTTGTGAGTGATATGGGACGGTAGGTGTTGGGAGAAAATGGATTACCTTTCTCTGGAACTGGGATCACCTTCCCCACTTTCCAATCTTGTGGAATAGCACCAGATGAGAGCAACTGCCTGGGGTTAGTGCGCACCATATTAGGTAAGGTTGATGTGAAAAAGGAGTGTTTAGGTTTCTTGGCCAGCGATTGAAAATTCTTCTTGGTGTAGCGATATTTCTCCCATGCGATCGGTGTATTTGCGCGCTTAGCAGTCCGGAACTGTCGCGTTTTCTTGCTGTTGAGCCGTTTTAGTGCTGCATTAAAACATTGGTGATTAGGATCATTCAGTAACGGTGATGGTTGGAATGTAAGTGAGTTAGATCATGCATCTTGTTTTTAAACAGGAGCTAGGTATACTCAACGTCGCAATGGAAAAATCTAGGTAGGCAGGAGTCACAGAAATTGGCTAGTTCTTCATTATTAATATTGTAGTTCTCTTTGTTGTAGAGGGTTATCTTCTTCTTTATCTTACTCGATGCAGTTAGGTGAAAATTGAATGAAGCGTGGGTAACGGCGTGATCACTAATCCCTGGCAGGTGGGTTAGCGATGTAAGGCGATCAGGGTGTGAAGTAAGGAGCAAAGCAAGGTTATTGGATGAATGAGTAGTCTGTCTAGTTGGTTTAGATATCAGTTGTGATAGCCCTAGTGTTAGACATGAAATTACGAAATCACTTTCAGTGTTTTGTTTAGACATTGTATGCGACACATCAGACCATATTATTGCAGAAAGGGTAAAATCACCACAACGGAACGTTAGGAATGGAGGCAGTAATGCTGTGGAGAGCATTGTGAAAGTGCATGACGAAAGAAGCTTCAGCGTCTGGCGGGCGATAGCAAACTTCGACAATGATCCGAGGGTATGATGCGTTGCATTATACGATCAAGATTTCTAGTGATGATTTGATTTTGAAGATATAGCACTGCAACTGCTGACGCGCAGCTATAAGCAGCCCGCCACCGCGCTTATGATTGCGGTCCCGACAAAAATGTCGATGTTAGGGAGACAGGATGAGAACTCGTTATCGGTTATTCATGGGTTTAGCCAGGTTTCAGTTAAAAGGAGAATGTTGCATTCGGCGGCCTCAGTAAGGTGATGCAGCGGGTCAGTATGAGGCTTTGAATACTATTATAAAAAAGGAATAAGTGGGTGCTATCTCTGATTGGGTGCGCAGAAGGATGTCGTACTAGTTACGGGTTGAGCATGACAGCCTGTTGGGCAGCGTGGTCAAAAACGTACGCGGCATCATCAATAACCAGTTTGTCGTACCGGAGTTGTATCGATGTGATCTCGGATTTTGCGAACTCAGCCAATTTCTTCCGTGCAGGACGAGTTTCAGAAGTCTAATCTTCAGATATGCAAATTACAGTATTAAATATTCGCTTGCAACTAAAAATCATGTCCCAGAAAGCCCAGTTTTGAATATAGTATGTAAAAGGCACAGATCGCTTCAGACACACGACACACGCGCGATGAAGTTGTAACCTGAAAATCACACAAAACACGCGTCATGTTTTACAGGACCTTTTGCAATACAAATTGGCCCCCTCTGCGCCGTAAAGTATGACATCGTGACCAAAGTTCATGCATACAAAATAGTGCGCTGAAAATACAGTTCACAACTGAATGGCGTGGTGCGGTCGAAAGAAATGACTTTTCGTTCTGGCAAGCATATCGGTTATTGATATGATGATCAAGGCTGACAACATACCGCACCAAATCATGCAAAAAAAGGTATCTTACCATACGGCCAGCGCAGATTCGCAGGCCTCAGTTGCAACAATCTAAATTGAATGTTGCCACGCAATGTACATCCCTGTGATCTGATGCTTTATTACACCTGGTAAAAAAAAAGTAGCCATCTTACAAGGAGACAAAGCAAGGAATAATCTCAGAAAGCTCAGTTATGAACAAACAACCTAAAATGCTGGTGGTACTCGCAGATACCCTCTTTCAGGCATGGCCATTAAAACGAATCGGAACTTTCCCAAGGCTTGGTTTTTCGGTTCTGCTGTCCAAAGCTGCGAGAGCTCGAGCGGGTGGGGATTGTGTGGCCTTCCGGACGCCTCTGAAAAGCCACTTGTGTCGCGTTTCGAGGCACGGTTGGAAGGGGCCGAAGGATCGTTGTGTTTTATGTCTCTCTCTTTTTTTGCTTGAGAGCTGTCGAAAGAGCAGGCATAAAGCTCGAAAGGGGGCGAGAGAAATGAAAGAGGTCCCGTAGGACTGCGCGAGCCCAGAAGAGAAGGCTGCCGGCCCAGAAAGTTGGCGGGAAGGAAGGGAAGAGTGCGGGGAAGTTGAGTGGGGGGCATTGTGAGCAACGCATGCCTAGCCGGGAGGAAAGAGAAAGAGGTCCCGTAGGACTGCGCGAGCCCAGAAGAGAAGGCTGCCGGCCCAGAAAGTTGGCGGGAAGGAAGGGAAGAGTGCGGGGAAGTTGAGTGGGGGGGCATTGTGAGCAACGCATGCCTAGCCGGGAGGAAAGAGAGGGCAGTGAAGGTCGCTGCCCTTCCGCGAAGACGGTTTCACGGGGAGAAAAGGCTACAAGACGGGAAGTTGAAAGCGGTTTAGAAAATTGCTTTAGTCAAGGCCCTCGGACGGAGAGGCGACGAAAGGACGAGAGAATGGAAACCATATGTTATTTGTACCAAGCTTGTGAGGAGGAATGCGCAGAGTTTTTCCCTCGGCTTCGCTAAAACAACGAGGAGTGCATTCGGAGGTCTTTGGTCGCCTCGACTGTTGGCTCGGTAACGTTTTCAGTGGCACGATAATTTCGCTACATTTTTTTGTTAATGCAAAATGCGTTTTACCTTAGTGTTTCAAATAATAATCACATACGTAAAACAATCTTCAGTTTCAACGGAATCGTTCTCAGTTCGAACAAATGGACATATTGTTTTACTAAAGATGGCCCACGGGTCGCTGTTCATGACGGAGTGCTCTTAAAACGTAATCACGCGCAACTGAGCGATGCAGCAGCCACTATACTTGCTGTATTCTACGGGTACTTCAAGGTTAAAATTCCCATGTTATTATTTTTTTTTCAAATCAGGTTGACGTTTAGAGCAAGAAAAAATCCGCATCGAACTAATCGTGGGCATATAAAGCAACCAGAAATACAAAATACTCGACGAGCTAAGATCTGAAGAACTAAATTGGCAGTAAAGAAAAAATAGAAAGAAAGCAAGGGTAAACATTGAACCTATATCTACGAACTTGGGACAAGGTGTTGTCCTCAAAACGATTCACGGTATAATAATCTTTCAGCCCGCGGAAGCTGCACTTGTGAAAGCAGCAGAATATTTCAGAGAGAAAACCTAATCCTCAATCATGTGTTAAATTCTTCGAGAGTGGTGTTCGCTAAAAATGCCCCAAAAGTGCTTAAATAACGCACTCGCATTACTTTTAATATATATGAATTGCCATTAGCTGCCTGGTTGACACGATAGGATATAATTAAGTTCTCTGGAGGGAAACGCCTTTGGTGCGGTGATTATATGGTTGGATAATAAGGCAATGAATTCGTGAAGAATAGTTTCGGAACAGTGCTTAGGAGAACGCTTTCAAACGTTGTAGTCAATTGCATCATTATGAGCCATGTATTGCAGCTTTCGAACAAAAATAACTTCCGTAAAGAGCATCGTTACTATGCAATTTAAATTTTGTTACCATATATGCTGGCGACACAGCGTGCATTCATTGCACTGTGAGTAATTGTTTTATTTTCTTTTTAATTTGCCTTGCCCCATGTATTGCTGTTGATTTTTTTTATCTTCCACATGCACACGACTTTTTGGCAGTGTGCGATTTACGTCGTATTATATTACGAATCATTCCAGGACAGTTCAGATTTCTTTTCTTGTCAAGTGAATTAGCTAGATGTACTGTAGAATATATGTTGCTTGTATTTTTTCTTTGTGTTAAAATATTTTATGCGCTGCTGCACCGATAGCCAAAGTCGTTCAGTCTTTATCTTTCTGTTGCTGAAGTCCACAGCAGAGCGCAAAAGAGTACAGGAATGAGATGCAAATTTATGTTTAGTAGATATTAGAACTCGAAGGCCTTGACAGCAGCCCAGCATATGTGTCTGTAAGAACAGCTATTACTGAGGCGTGGTATAGTCGGTGCTGATGCTGAATGCCGGAAACAGCTGGCGTAATGCGAATCGTGTAGTGCGTGTTTGATCTATCCCACCTCTGCAATCGCTTGAACATGTTGGGTTTCTTTCTATCATGTAACAAAAGGCGGAAATTATGATGCTACGCGTGCGTGTTTCCAATCATGGACAAACATTTACAGGATGTGGATTCACCGGATATATTCGATCGTTTCCGCGTTTACTATCCAAACGTAACCACTGGTGTTCGTTCAAGCGACTCACACGTTCTGTTGCGTTCTTTGAATTCGAGTACCTTGCGTTCTTGACTGCGCAGGAATGTTTTCCGCGGACACGCATCTATTAAACTTTTGCTTGTCAGATATATGCTCGAAGCGTGTGCGTATTCTTGTGCACTCGCATGCGTATAGACCCATGGAACGAAATCCCGTGCGCGAGAGTTGCGCGCGAGGTGTGTTCAGGATCTGTGCATGGATATATCTGTGCATCGGATCTGTGCACGGATGTGTCTATCACTTTCAATCATCCTGATTTGACAAGATCAGAAAGACAAATCGCCTCCACCGAGAATCGAACTCGTAGCCTAGCTAGCGCTTTAACCAACTGCGCTAAACCTTGGATCGCGAAACTAGCACCATATATCCTTGTCTACCGTGAGGATAGTGACGAGAATGACGCTGCAATTAGTGATAATGACAATGTTTACAGTATCAATGGTAATGACGCTGCGTTTAGTTGATAACGAGAATGATACGTGATGCACTGTATGCAGCAGCAATGTTCTCGCCTTCGCAAAATAAGAAATCGAATAGAATTAATGTTTTTCCAAATAGAATAATATTGACTACTTGGGCCAATTAGTACGGTTGATGAGTAAGAAGCTCATTACTGAAAACTAATGCTTTATTAGTGCCATACCTTCCTTTCAACCTTTATTGCAATACAATATGTATTCTGGATACTGTGAAGCAGTGAAGACTGCTTTTTATTTTGTTGGATATTTTACATGCTCAGCATGAGTGTTTTTCTCAAATTATTAAGTCATTTTCCAGTGTGTTCAAGTCAAGATACCAATCGATGCACTGAACTATCTCCCAACGTAGCACTGCAAGCACCCCGTTCTATAAGTGCTAGTTAAAACAAAAATAAAGTCGTTGCCTTTTGCACCTTCCTCCACTAGGCAACTTCCAAAAGCCTGATAGCACCGGGAGCAATGTCTAATTCGTTTAAAGTGGATAATTATTCTCGAAATATTACGGCAAGGATTACTAAAACGGAGTATATATTGGGAACATGCGGACGATATTTATTCATTGCGTAACTTTCCAGAATCATTTCTAATTGGGGAATCGCTTATTCATGACAGGCAAAACTCATCGTTGACAAATAAATTCTGCCCTATTTCAAAGGAGGCTAATTTTCGCCGAGCACAATTAGCTGGCCTACGGGAAATTTGGCCTGTGTACCGGAGGGTTTATTTAGGAGCGTGTTAAGCTTCATTTAGTAGTGTCATCTTCGCTTGTAGATCCAAGTCATTTTAAACGACGCACCGTCGCCGAAAGTAAGGACTTAAATTGAGATGAACACGTAAAATAAGCTGCAATCACCCATGCCAGTACGCGCTCCTTCCGATCTGGACTTTGCTTCCTCTATCTAGTGATCTCAGCTAGCAACCCATTATATACGCCCAATCCACTCGTTGTAAATTTATAACACGGAATATTGCTTTACGTTTCTAACTTTCGGGTGTACATACGCAATATAGAGCGTACCACTAGGACATGCGCCCTGCCGGGGTGGTGCAGTGGTAAGACGCCTGACTACTGTGTCAGAGTACCTGGGTTCGAACCCGACCTCGGCGGCTGTGTTTCGATGGAGGCGAAACGGAGTGGCGTCCGTGTGCTGTGCGACGTCAGTGCACGTTAAAGAACCCCAGGTGGTCGAAACTTCCGAAGACCTTCACTACGGCGTCTCTCATAGCCTTAGTCGCTTTGGGACGTTAAACCCCACAAACCAAACCAAACTAGGACATGTGTGGAGGTTGACTGGAGCCAACGTGTACAAGGCCACAAAAGTGTGAACTTTGCGGCACAAATAAAATTTAAATCGTTTTGAGTGCCTGGGTAGGCTGGATAAATGTACTAATGGCCCCACCAGATTCCTGTCGCTTTATGCGGCGTTGATGTTGTATGCGATGGTATTGGGGTTTACTGCTTTATTTGCGACCTCTGGTTAACCCCGTTACAGCACGCGTTCTGACGCTTTATCATTCCCATTTAACTGACTGGAAAAACCCAGCGCTGTTACCCTTGCTGGCACAGATAAAGGCTCAGTGCAATATATGTTTTATGAGCTTTATTTGCGTGTTAGGTGAGAAGTTGATTCATAAATTTGAGATAAAGTTGGCGCAGTCGTTTCTCCCGAAATTTCTTTTTGTCTGTAGCCTGTGTGAGTTTGTAGGAAGTTTGCTGGGAAGGTGGCTGCGCAGTGTCCAAATAATAGAAAGGATGCTCTGGATGAAGTTTTATATAGCTTTGTTCGGCTGCGGTTTTACGCCCTGAGTTGTATATGCAAATGCATGGCATAGATAATACAGCTAGCAATGAGTGCTGAAGCAAGAGTTTTATGCACGTACATCTTGAAAGGTATGACATACAATTGTCTGCAAGCATTTATTAGTTTGACGATTGTTCATGTAGGCAGTCGCGATAGCGGTGCAGTAAATATAGCCAGCTATAGAGAAAAACAAAAGCAAATATGCATGAGTCAGAGGAATGTTTTTGGATGGTATGTTTTGACTGGTGACAAGTGTAGCTGGCCTAGAGTCAATGATCGATACGCCTTTCTACAGAAACGATTATCCACTTGCTCATACAAAATATTGTGATGAATGAGAGAGCACAGTCCCAGTTTTTGTGTTCCGAAGCGACGTACATTGTAAGCATATTGGTTAGAGTTTTGTTGGCGCGCTCTGTTAAACGATTTATCTGAGGGTGGTAAGAGGTCAAATGCCTGAAATCAGATGCGCATAAACAGAGTTTTTCTACTACATCGGCAGTAAACTGACGGCCTTTGTCACTTATCACACCTCTTGGTGGACCATGTCGCCAGATGACTGAATGCAGCCTAAAACTGGAAACTTGGTAGGCTGTAGTGGCGGTAAGAGCGGCTGTCTCACAGTAACGAGTAAGATGATCCACACATACAACAATCCAACGATTACCGCTTTGCAACTTTGGGAAAGGACCCAAAATGCCAACTCCGATTTTCTCACAAGGAGAATTGGGTGGCACCACAGGATGAAGCATTCCGGTAGCTACACCAGTAGAACTTTTGTGACTTTGACACTGAGGACAGCTGGCCACATACTGGTCAATCGTGTGGCGCATCTGAGGCCGGTAGAATCGCTCCTGAGTGCGGTGAAAAGCTCTCGTCGATCCTAGGTGTCCGGAAGATTGACTGTCATGCATGGCGCGTAAAATAGACAGACGGAGGCGGGTACTACCAGCAGGAACCGACGGCCAGTGTCTGAGTAAACCTTCTTGCATAGCAGGCCATCACGGACACAAAGCTGGCTGCTCGAGGTAGGGTCCTGAGCAGCATTCAAGAACGGCTTCAGGTACTGGTCATTGTGTTGCTCTGTTCTGAAGGTGCGAATATCGGGAAAGCTCGTAGATAAAGCAGCAATGTAAGGCTCGAAGTTTTCCTCGTCACATTCTGTTGTGGCAAGTGGCAACCGCGAGAGGCAGTTCGCATCAGCATGCTGTCGGCAACTCTTGTATGAAATAGTATAGTCGTATTCTTACAATCGAAGAGCCCAGCGGGCCAGGTGACCAGACAGATCACGAAGATTGAGTAACCATTATAGTGAATGGTGATCTGGTATCACTGAAAAGGTCGTCCGTACAGGCACAGTGAAACCGCTGCGTACCGAAAACAACCGTGGGACACTCCTGCTCGGTTACAGTGTAGTTACGCTCAGTCTTACTTAGAGTCCGATTGGCATAAGCAATGACATGTTCGCGGTCGTCATAGAGCTGAACGAGGAAGCACCGATGCCTATACCCCTTGCGTCACTATAAGCTTCTGTTGGAGCAGAAGGGTTGAAGTGCCGTAAAACAGGATGCGATGTTAACAGGACCTTCAGTGGCCGGAAAGACGAGTCACACTCAGATGTCCACTCGAATGGAGAGTTTTTATGTAGTAGGCACGTGAGCGGGTAGGCGAAGTCTGCGAAACGAGGGATGAAGCGTCGAAAATAGAAACAAAGCCCAAAAAAACTTTGGGGCTCCTTCACATTACGAGGTTGCTGAAACGCGGCAAGAGCTACGGGCTTCTGAGGATCAGGCCGGACGCCATCACCATCGACAAGGTGACCAAGCAACAACGCCTGTCGCTCACCCAAAGGGCACTTTGAATTCTGCACGAGGCGGTCGTTGTCTCTTTGAATGTCCGGCCAAAGATGACTACGTCGTCCAGATACCACATACAAACCTCCCATTTCAGTCCACGTAGTATAGAATCCATGAATCTTTCAAATGTCGCAGCTCTATTGCACAAACCGAAGGGCATAACGTTAAATTCGAACAGTCAATCGGGAGTGATGAAGGCGGTCTTCTCCTTATCTGTCGGGTGCATCGGAATTTGCCAGTATCCAGACCGGAGGTCTACGGATGAAAAGCATGACACGCAGTACAAGCAGTCAATGGCGTCATCAATGCGGGCAAGCGGGTAGACGTCCTTTTTGGTGACTGAATTCAGGCGGCGGTAATCTACACAAAATCGCCATGAACCACCTTTCGTTCGCACAAGAATTACTGAAGCCGCCCAAGGACTGCACGATTCCTAAATAACACCCTGCTTCAATATTTCACGAACTTGCTCATTGATTACCTTGCGCTCGGACGGCCTCACACGGTACGGCTTTTGGCGAATTGGGTGCATATATCCGGTGTCAATGTGATGATTGATGCGTGACTCAGGAAAAGAGCGTGTACTCCTGCTTTTCGAGAAATCAAAAATGGCTGAATACTTCGATTGAAGATCTTCCAAAGCATCACGCGCTGTGGCATTGAGGCGATTACTAATCATACCACACAGTTGAGCATTCACAAGGAATGCGGCAGATGCCGCTCTGGTACATCCGTAACCAAGGCCACTGACATTGGCACGTCTTCTCTACAAGAGGCAAGCTTCATGCCAGCTGCTAAAAGAACTGGCTGCGTGAAGTAATTAATGGTCCATAATCGCGTGCAGCCTTGTTTACCGACACCAAGCAATGAGGGACCAAGAGAGGTGTCTTCAAGCAGTTCGAATAATTAGGCGTCACGATCGCATCAAAAGCTTCGGTCGCCCATCGAGAACACGAAACTGGAACACACTGCGCAGACAGCGGGGGCGCAACAGCATCGTCACACACGCAAAGCACGTCATCACAAACAAGAGGGTCCTCAAAGAACTCAGGCGGAAGGCAGCCTTCAACACTGATCTCGCCCGTTCGACCGTCTACGGTTGCGCCACACAAGCGCATAAAATCAATGCCTAGAATTGCATCATGTGTAGAACGGGAAGTAGTACGATTCCGCCTAAACACGGTACCTCCAAGACACACCTTGGCACTACAAACTCCAATGGGATACAACAAAGCGCCGCTAACGCTATAACAATTTGCACTTCTGTCCTATGAAAACATTACTTTTTGTCCCAGCAGGTTTTTAAACGATAAGTTTATAATCTAAATATTAGCACCCGTGTCCAAGAACGCCATTGTGAAAATACCGTCAACAGACGGTATTTTGAGCATAGCCACAGAGGGACGTATTTCAGCGAGTGGCAATCGTTCTCCGGCGGCCTCACCTCCATCGGCCACGGCGCCTGGTTTTCCGACGATGGTTACTGGGAACGACGCCGCGGGAACGGCAAACGGAGGACACGATACGCGGGTGGTGGAGTCAGACTCTTGTCGGAAGCCGGAGAGCGGTTGAGCACGCCACCGGGCTGAAACAGGCTCCTTGAAGGAGGTGGCCAGTACCGAGGGGAGTAAACTGGGTAATCCCTCGTCGTGGCTGGGTACGTGGTACGGTCATACAGCGATAGTGGACGACGGCGGCATTGTCTTGAGATATGGCCTGGGATGCCGCACAGGTAAAAGACCGGAGCGGGGCAGAGAAGCGTTTAGTCTTGAAAGCCCTCAATGTCAGGATGAAGGTAATAGCCAGTGTCTCGCTGATCTGCAAGTCTGAGAGGTCGCCTAGGTCTTCGTGAGCGAAGGTCGTTACGCTGATCAGCATGCCTGAAAGACACGTGGTTGGCGAAAGGTTGGCGTGACCGTTCGTTGGAAGAGGCAGGGTGTGCTGTTCGGGCAGAGGAGTATTCTGGCTGCGATTGAAGCTTGTAGGCGGCTTCGCTCGGAAAGATGAGCGGACACTGGTGAGCTGTGCCTACCGTGGGAATTTGCGGAAGTAGTTCTTCACGAATGATCTGCCGAATAGTCGAAGTTTGATCAGTGGAGACATGCTCGTCAACGCTGGCGACAGTTGTCACACAGGCCAGTCTTCCAAACTTCGGCGTTATCCGACGGGTCTTCAGCCCTTCAAATGAGCGGATGTGACGAAGGACAACAGAGACAGTCGAGACATTATCTTTGGTAATGAGAAAGTTGTAAATATCCTGTGCAATGCCCTTCAAAAGATGTCCTACTTTGTCCTCATCCTGACATACGAGAGTCTGTGGTCTCGCACAATTTGAGTACATCTTCGGTGTAAGTTGTACACGTTTCGCCGAGTAGTTAGGCACGATGGGCGAGGGTTTGATCACGTGGCGTTGACGGGGAAAACACTGCCAGGCATTCAACACTGCCAGGCATAATACTGCCGGATACAGTCCGTTCTTCCTCCTGTATGCCCGCTTCCCGCGACACACCCTCGACACTATCCTGCCATTTTCCACTGACGGCGACCCGTGCTTAGCGGAAACTCTCTGCCTGGCTGCAGAAGCGTGGCGGATAGTCCGATTCCGGACTTCGGCGTCACAAGAAAGATTAAAAGCTCGCTGTGACGACCACCATCGCCAAATAATCTATCTCCCTGGTGACCTAGTCTTGCTTTAGAAACCTATTAGGAAGCGCGGTTTGCACCAGAATATGTTGACCCGCTACACCAGCCCATATGTGATTTTAGAGCGACTCGGCGAACGTAGGTACCAGATTGCACGCCTTACGGCCAGTGGATGACGTTCGGCGAAAACTGAGGTTGCGCATGTCGCCCGCCTGGAGACGTGTCATAGTCGTAAGAATCCCTGACTCACCCGGAGGGCTTCGTTTGCGAAAAGGGGGCAAATATACAGACTTGTTGAATGAAGAAGACGAGTTTGGTGTAGGAGGACGAAGAAGAAGTTAGTGCGCAATTCAGGCGCCGTCTGGCTCGATTGCACTTGTTTTGTGAGAGTAACGTTGGTCTACGCAGTAACATCAAGTGTTAAAATATTGTTATCCTCGTATGACGCAAAGAAGAAAGCACAATTGCTTCATCAACAATAAATCTTCGTATGGCAGCGGCAGACCGGGCGCTCCTAAACGTCCGCCTGTTTGGACACGGGAATTCTTCAAACCCAACAGCTTCAGAAAACTTGCCTAAGCACTGCAGGAAATATATATAGCGCCTCACTTCTGACAAAACTGTAATGCGCTGTAAAACACGTAATCAGCGGACAAGAGAAATTATTCAAGCCTATAAAACAGTGAGTGTGCTAGTGACGCATATATTCTTATTATCCTAACGGAAGATGCGATTTCTTACATTGAGGCAGTTATCAAGTAGTAATGCAGTGTTAGATATTCTTTTCTCTTTTTCCCAATTTACTTCTTACCTCTTTTTCTTTTCATGCCTTCTGATGATTGTTTCCTGAGCTTGCATTCTGCTCACTTTTGCAATAAAAATCTAGCTGTTGGTATGCACAGTGTAAGCAAGCGTCCTTCTGTCGCCGTTGCTTCTTTTGCGCTACCTCCATAATGTTCACGCGGTTTATCAACTTTCATATTACAAATGTCTGAAGGAGAGATTGTGTATGTTAGGGGAATGGTTGCAGATATCCCTACAAAAAAACGTTATATCTACTCTGCCACTGCTTAACTATGTGAAATAGTTTTTCCCAAGGCGCAGTGTCTCATGAAAATATGCCTCAGTTGCTACTTAATCATTACAATACATAGTTATGGGATGACCAAAAAACTGAAAAGGTTACATCTATCAATCAATAGAGCCTCATTGGGCTTGTCAACTAGGGGCTAGACTATTGTTGGCGAAAGTTTCTTTATAACAGTGCTTTGAAAACACAGCGCGCCGCTGAGCATAGATGCTCTTTCACTGACATCAGGTAAAGTTTTCTTGCTTGTTCCTTTACATCGTTGTTTATTTATCAGTGGACGTCAGTAAAAATGTTAAATCTCAGCAGGCTAGGAACCGATATAGTACAAGCACAACATTGATGCTGGTTTTACGAGCGTTTTACGCTAAATGATGTGATAAAAGTGATGTAGATTCGTGGAGATATTGCCTAATGGAGCGAAGTAGGGGTGGGGGGGGGCGACAAATGAGCGCGCGAGGGAGAGTAAGCTCTATGTGGGCATATTTATAATCGGGAGAACAGCCGGGGATTAAACAAATCTAGAGGCGGCCAGAGGTGTGCTCTTCAAATTGGTGTCAAAACACAGGAGACTATTGTGAGCTCCTCCACCGATCCTTCCTGGAGGTTGCAAGAACTCCAACGACGCTCCAAGAAGATATCAGAGGCTCTGCCAGCGAACCCCACGGGAGAGAGACAAAGAGGGCTACAGAGAACGATCATGAATCGCAACAAAAGAAAGCGCCCCATCCATCCAGCGAGCTTTTCAGACCCAGCTGTTCCATGAGGCAAGCGAACATTTTGAATTCCAACTCAGCAGATATTCTTGCGCTAAACCATATTTGAGCGGGACTGAAGACATGGAATGACGCCTACGGCAGCTAATTGAAAAAAAAAAAACAGGCTTTCAATGAGGAAGTTTCTGTAGAAGAAATCACTTCTGTACTATAGTCCGAAGAAACTGTGGCACGTACGATGAGGCGCTGCCGCAACCATATCCCTTTTCTCCTCCTGCTGCCGTTGACGTCATGTTATGGAGACAGCAGTTGAACAAAGAGGGATAGCAATGGTGCCAGAGCAGCAACCTTGTCGCTAGCATCCTGTGGTAGAGCAGATGCTGGCGAGAGTTTGGCACTACTACAGCGCCCGTTGGTCCCAGCTGAGAAGGACCTGCAGCAGATGCAAGTGGACTTTGGGAACATATCAGCTGAGCGAAAAGCTCCTCGTCGACCCGCCCGTCAAGCACCGCAAACCTAAGAGTAGCCTGAGAGAGTAAGAGGCAATCAAAGTCAAGACCAGAGAGGGAAACGCGATCCCAAGAGTCAACAAGATGAGAGTGTTGGGGATGACGATCGAGACGCACGGCAGGAACGGCGAGACCGTCACCCGGCTCATTGCGGAAGCGGCGAACGCCACGAGACTATTCAAACGAGTCACGAACAAGAAAAGTGGAATGAGGGAAGAGAGCCTGATCAGACGGATCCACTCGTTCGTCATATGTCACGCCGCGTACGTGGCGGCCTACCACAAGTGGAACAAGAGCGAGAGAAGCAAGATAGATATACTCATCCGCAGAGCCTACAAGACGGCACTGGGACTGTTCGAAACAACGAGCACCAAACTCCTCCTGCAGCTAGGGGTGCACAACACGCTGGAGGAGATAGCGGAGGCCCAACGTGCCGCACAGCTCGAAAGACTGTCTACGATCAAGGCCGGCCGGAAAATCCTGGGCAACCTGGGAACTGGATATCAAGGCAGGGAGCAGACGCAGCTCTCCGTCCCCGATGAGATCAGGCGCAACATCAGAGTGGACTCGGTACCGAAGAACATGCACCCGGAGTGTAACAAAGGGAGGAGAGCAGCGAGAGCCAAGGCGCTGATAGACCAGCACGTGGTCGACACACACGCACGCTACGTTGACGCGGCTGAGTATGCCAAGATACATGGATTCACGACGGTCGTAGTCGATGCCACCGGCGCCGTTGGCACGACCGCCAGCACGAGATGCACCAAGGCAGAGCAAGCGGAGGAGGTGGCCATCGCCGACCGCTACTGCCACACAGTGCTATGCGACTCGAGGCAGGCGGTGAGAAATTACGCCAAAGGCAGGATAGCGAAAGAAGCTGTGCGCATACTGCAGGCAACCAAAAACGAAGATGGCAGCAGACAAGTTAGAATCAAGTGGTTCCCGGCGCACGCGGGCGAGGCGTCAGACCGCAACGCCAACCACAACGAGACGGCACATGCCGAGGCGCGCGCGCTAACGGACCGCGCCTTGGTCGACTGGCCGCTGTGGTTCAGCACCAAAGACCGAATGACCGACTGCAACGAAATAACCAAGGTGTTCCGCCTAGCTCGCAGAACTCTTCCACCCCCTTGCTCGGGGCTCAGTCGAGAGCAAGCCGTTTTATTCAGGCAGCTACAGACGGGCTCACTCCCCAGTTCGTCGCTGATGCATAGAATGTATCCCGAGACGCACCCGACAGACAAATGCAGAGTCTGCCGAACGGAGACGGCCGGCTTCGCACACATGCTGTGGAATTGTACCAAGTACCAGGAAGAAGCCAAGTCTGGGAGGAACCCGCCGCGACTGGAAGCAACCGCAGGGAGCGACAATCAAGAGGAGCAACTCTGGGCCGCCCAGCAGGTCATCAAAGCGCTGGCCCGGCAGGGAACCAGCGAGCCGGCCACGGCGAGCGGGGACCCAGGCCGCGCGGCCGGTGCCCAGAGGACAACGTAGGCCCCATCCGGAGCGCGCACGCGCGCGTTCTACTGCAGGCCTCGAATAACCGTTTTACCAATCCAATCCAATTTTATCATCATCATCATCATCATCATCATCAGCCTAATTATACCCACTGCAGGGCGAAGGCCTCTCCCATATTTCTCCACTTAACCCGGTTCTGTGCTAGCTGCATCCACTTGACCCCTGCGAACTTCTTAATCTCATCCGCCCACCTAACTTTCTGCCGCCCCCTGCTACGCTTTCCTTCCCTTGGAATCCAGTTTGTTACCCTCAGCGACCATCGGTTATCCTCTCTTCGCACTACATGTCCTGCCCATGTCCATTTCTTCTTCTTAATTTCTACTAGAATGTCGGTAACTTGAGTTATTTCTCTGACCCACTCTGCACGCTTTCTATCTCCTAATGTTCCCCCTACCATTTTTCGTTCCTTAGCCCTCTGGGTTGTCCTCAACTTAAGTAGAGCTCTCTTGGTTAGCCTCAACGTTTCAGCCTCATAGGTGAGTACAGGCAAGATGCAACTGTTGTATACTTTCCTCTTGAGCGATACCGGCAAGCTGCTAGTCATAATCTGCGAGTGCTTGCCAAATGCGCTCCATCCCAATCGTATTCTTCTTGTTATTTCCTTTTCGTGGTCCGGATGTGCGGTTACTACCTGTCATAAGTAGACATATTCGCCTACTACTTCCAGTATTTCGCTACCTAATGTAAACTGCTGTTCCTTCCCGAGGCTGTTGAACATTACCTTAGTATTGATTTTCAAGCCTACCTTTCTACTTTTCCTGTCTAGGTCATCAATCATTATTTGCAGTTCATCCCCCGAGTTGCTTAGCAAGGCAATGTCATCAGCAAATCGCAGATTACTGAGGTATTCTCCATCTACCCTTATCCCTAACTGCTCCCATTCCAAGTCTCTGAATACTTCCTCTAAACAAGCTGTGAATAGTACTGGGGAGATTGTGTCTCCTTGCCTAACACCTTTCTTTATGGGAATTTTGTTACTTTCTTTATGCAGAACTATGGTTGCTGTGCAGCCACTATATATCTTCCAGCACTTTCACGTACGGCTCGTCTACCCCCTGATTTTGCAATGCCTGCATCACCGCCGAGGTTTCAACTGAGTCAAATACTTTTTCGTAATCAATGAATACTATGTATAAGGGCTGGTTATATTCCGAGCATTTTTCTATCACCTGATTGATGGTATGGATTTGATCGATAGTAGAGTACCGTTTCCGAAACCCTGCTTGATCCTTTGCTTGATTGCAGTCTAAGGTTGTCCTGATTCTATTAGCGATTACCTTAGTAAATACCTTATACGTAACAGACAGTAAGCTGATTGGTCTGTATTTTTAAGGTCCTTAGAGTCCCAATCTAATTTAGATCCATCAAAAATTCTACCTCTGGCAACCACTCTGGATTATCATCGACAAACTTCACAATCCCGATAAAGCAATGGACTGCCTCGCAGAAAAAAAAAATCGTGCAGGACGCGCATCCGGATCACAGTGATATCCTGTCATGCGTGAACGCCATATACTCTGGAGGCCCATTGGCATGAGTGAATCATATGGAACCCCCTATCCGCCTTGGAACCCCCTCCTCATTTTGCGTGGATAAGTACCGTATTCTGTAAGGATTAATAGGTAATTCTTTCTTTATGGTTCTTTGAAGTACATTCCAAAAATAAACACCTTCCCAACAGGGACGAAATACATGATCTATGGTTTAGATGTTTTGCAATGGACAAAGGCGCGTCCATTTGCGGTGTTGTCTCAGAAATGTTCCTTGGAGAAGTGTACTCCGGCGTATAATAATAATTATGGGCATGTATATTACAGAATTATAGAACGCGCAGTTAAGCGAATGGCAAGATACTTTTCCGCTGTACTTCCTCCTCGCTTGGCGTGCACGTAGCGCCATCATGCGTGTGGCGAAAGGAATAAGATAGGGCATGGCCTCCGAGATCCTCATCGAGCCGGCTCGGATCGGCAACGATGTTGCCGACGTACCACGACTGTAACGTGGGGCCCGCGCGTTTCGGCAACGTGGCTGGCAGCGCTTCTACGTCCCGGAAGGAAAACAAAAATGAGTAACTTTGGACAAGTTAACGAGTGTTGTATCATGGGAACTACGCCTTTGCGTGACTCAAAAGCGCTACAAGCAAATGAGTAGATGGTGCGAAAGGGCGTGATAACGCTATCTCGTTCCATTCTTAAAGGCGAAGCTTAAGCGTCCTCCAGATTTTGCGGAGTGCGGCGTTCTAACATAAAATGATCCAAGTGATAAAACTGAGTGCTGTCAACCATTTCAATTCAATTTTAAGCATGCTTGACTGCAAAGTGACTAGCTGTTTGTTAGGCTTTTTTCTTTCTTTCCGAAAACCTACAGTGCTTGCTGAATTTTCGTTTTTTGTAGCATGTTTCTTAGTGTCATTAAATTGTTTTCTGCACCATCACTTTAAGAGCTGTCATATTATGTATAGATGAATCAAATTTTCATCTTTTTCCTTTTTTTGTGCATGTGCATCGTATCTTCCTGCTTTATTTTTGTCATCATTAGAAAGTGTCTTTGATACGTTATGCCCACACATTTTTGTGCTGTTAAGTTTGTAGCTGGCTATTTTGTACTGCGTGCTACGCTTCTGTTTGTAAGGAAGGAGTTCCAGTCAAGCTGCGAAAAGCAGCTTTCTACTTCGTCTCTATAATGTTCAATAGAAATAAATATTTATCTTAACTTATCTTTCTCTCTTATTTCTCTCCCACTTTTTTTACGACTCGCTGAAGGTGTAAGCGGAGAATTGTGACAGATACTGCGTCTTTTCTTGCCTCTCAACCAATTCGAAACGCCGTTAATGCCTGCGGTACACGTCTCCTCCTATATTGCCACACCGGATGGATGGATGAATGGATGGAATATAGGTGCGTCCCCTTTGAAACGGGGTGGTAGCAGTAGCTATCATGCTCATTTTCTCCCTATATCTTAATAATTACTTTAGATTGGTAAACTATACCGTCATTTTATTTAATGAATTTGTCTTTGTACATTACTAACATTATGTTACTTTTCTTCTTTTAAGCCACCAATATTCCAATCGATTTTTGCTAGCATCCACTGAAGGTTCTTTCATCCAGGCTCGGGTAACTGAGTGGGCCGAAGTGATCGCCGGCAGGACGCAACTGGCGGCCATCCCATCCATTCATCCAGCCACAAGTATCTCTAATCCCCAGAGCTTCAGGAAAAGGGAATTCGCCTGCACCAACTTCCGGATGGATACCATTACATTCGAGTATAATATGGTCAATTGTTTCACTGGAGTTACCACATACTGCTTTCGTGTCATCTTTATTGTTAAATTTCTTTTTGTATCTGCTTGGTCTAAGACACCCTGATCTAGCGACAAAAAGTAGGGCACTGCCTCTTGAGTTATCAAAGAAATCTTCCTTCCTGATCTGCATTTTCTATTTTCGGTATCATTCAAACTCTGTTTCTTTTCCATCGAATTTATCCAATTTTTACTCTTCTGTGTTTTTCACCAGTTGCTAGACGTTCTTTATTTATTCGTCTGTGTGACCAGCATACTTGTTAGTTTCCTAGTTCTTTTCTTCCATTGTAAGTCAACGCTATTTAGGTGTAGGTATTTAAATATTTTAGCTGCCCATCGGTTACTGTCCGATTTCCTCAGGCGTTCCTTATATAATATTTCACACTGGTCTTCCTGTACTTCGAACGATACCCAGTCCATATTTCCCTGTACCGCGTCCTTTGAGGTTTTGCCGTGGGCACCCAATGCTAATCATCTGACGGATCTCCATTTATTTCTAATGCCGATGGTACCTCTGACTTTAGGCACAAAACCGAATTTTCGAAAGTAAGTCCGGTCACCATAATTCCTTTCCAAATACCCCCCAAAACCTCATACCTGTTATATCCGCACAATGCCCTATGCTTCATTATCCCGGAATTTCTTCGCCCTTTTGCTTTAACTAATCCGAAAGCAGCGGGCAGACTCTGAACTTCTGCCCCTCATTGAATACCTCGAAGGAAACGTGCCGTCTTCTCCTCAGCACTTCAGACGCGGACTGTCATCATTTTGCTTGAGCGATGGTATTCTCTACAAGAAGAACAGCGGTCCAACAGAAACTACTTATCTGCTTGTAGTACCAACAACGTTTTATGACGAAGTTCATGCGTGCCACGGCGACCGTTTTCCGGTCATCCTGGTGTTGCTCGCACATTGGCACGGATACGCCGAAAGTACTACTGGCCCAGGCTAGCTGCTATTGCGCACTGCTACATCCGTATCTTCCGTGAGTACCAGCGGCAGAAGACACCGTCCCTTAAACCAGCTGGCCTCCTGCAGCCTATCATTCCCCTGAAATTCCCATTTCAACAGGTCGGCATGCACTGTAAAAAAACCGTAATTTTACGCAGACAACCTCCTTAAAAGAACGTCAAAAGGTTCTGTTTTCCTCAATACGTATTGAACATCCGATAATTGGCGCATGGATGAAGGAGAATGTCCTCATAAGCATTTCAGACACTTCCGTGTTACTCAAAAAGTATTGAACATCCGTGAATCTAATTTCAGGCGCTTCCGTTTTATTCGATACGTATTGAAAATCCGTGAACCGGGAATGGATGAAGGAGGATTTCACGCCACTGCGACGCCCGCATGCCCAAGTATGGAAGATCCCGAAGCATGCACACTGTACATGCTCCCACGTCCCGCCGGGCTGGGTTTCTCGAACCACCTGCACAAGAGCAACATTCCAAAGGTGCGCATCGTCTCTCCTCTGGCCGGATGCTGCTGCTGTCAAGCATAGTACACACGGCATCACCTAACACGCAAAGCAATGCGCTCTCGGCCGGTGATCGGAGAAGCGCTTTCATCGCGGCCGCGACGGCGGTATTGCAATGGAGTCAAAATACAGGTGCGCCTGTCTGCTATGCGGTCTCAGTGTAAGTTGAGATGGAAACCTCCACTGGCGTACTTTTTTTTTTCGTTTTTTTTTTGTTCACCTCTTCCCTCCCGGCGCTGCTACGGCGTTCAGGTACTGCGCTATTTACTATAAAAACAAATAGAAAACTGCTCTAGAAGTCTGCGTTCCCAGGCTCTTCGGTTATCGCCGTGTTGGCCGATTCGATGTAAGCCAATTTTTTTTTTAATCACGCCTTGTACGTGTCATCTCCCAGCGGAAAACAACATTCTCACGCCTTCGTGCTTACTCTGCACCGTCTGCTGCAGAAAGTCGCCCGCGCCCATGAACGTCTGGACTGCGATACTGCATTGCAACGTTTTAACTTTGACGACCCAGCCATCTTGTGCGCTTGCCAATACATCTGGATCACTGACCATCAAAAAAAGACAACGTGTCCGCCTAACAGGTGAGAACAATCTTACAATTGTATTTGAGGCGGAACTCGTGACTGGCTTCATACGGGTGTCCAAGAGCAGTGCAGCGCGCTTCGCAAAGGCGCCATTCAGGCAGTGTGAACGTTTTATTCAGTGAACAATTTCGATACAGGGCGCGCTCTCTTCACAATCTTGCTTATTTGCATTGCTCATATGATTTTCGTTTCTCCGCAAGATGCTTCCAGACAGAGGAACTACTCGGACCATATCGAAACTATTCTATAGCACTCTCCGACTAAACGAACGTCCGGTGTTGAGCGGTACTTAGGCAGCACACAGCAGCACCTTGGTTTGTATTTTGGTCAGCTGCGGTCATCAGACTTAAGGAGGCATAAACCACTTGTCAATCGCTAACTAAGCCGCTCGTTTGCAACATGGAAGTTTGTTTTCGCAGAGCTGTTCGACCGCAGTATGCAATATTAATGCGATAGCGTTAAAGTTGCCGATTAGCAGAAACTCCGGCTAATTGTCAGCGAAAAATCACGGGCGTGGCTTTGGCAGGTGACATGACGTGCTGATTGTTCAGAGGGTTGTGCGCGGGGTGGTCTTCGTATTACAGCTTGTTTGTAAATTATATGCCAACTTGTTTTTTTTTATATAGCCTTATTACCGGATGGTGATTAAAGATGAACAGATGCCCCAGGTTTGCACAGAGCTTTTCAACATGGCTGGCCTACTTTAAACATTTTTCTTATCATAGTAGTGTACTCGATGGTGCCTTATGTCCAATCAGTCCGTGCGGTACTACGTTCAAGAACTGCCGAACCTTCAGAAGCCATGTCTTCAGGTACCACAGAAACCATGCTGAAACAGAAAACATTGCCTTCCTGTGTACTGTGCCATCCTGCGGGAGATACGAGTCAACAGGGATGAAGCTTGTGTCACATATTGTGGACCATTTCAAGTAGAGAACAGAGTAGAAAATTTGCATCGTGGAATACCGGCACTGCAGAGGACCAAAAAACAAGCTAAGAAAAGTAAGGGCAGCAGCTATGGCTGTCAGAACTGCCAGCCTGCTCAAAAGCCAGTTGCCGAAAATTACCATGAAAAAATTGATTTTTTGAAAAAGGAAGGAAGGAAAACTTTCAGATGCATAGACGTGCCGCTTGCAATGGCGTACATGAAAAAAACATACTTTTACCAACGGGTGTTCATCAACTCGGCTAACCCTGTGCATACCACAGCCCAAGTGAAAGAAGAATGGCCATTGCTATTTCACAGACCATTCTTCTACAGTCATGCAGATAACCTTCTTGGGAAAGATGTGCAGGTAAGGTAAGGAGAATGGCTGCAGTGCACAAGTTAGAGTTGTGAATATTCAGTTCTGCTGACTGATATGTGAAGAAACCAAGCTATGCTGTGAAAGATCTTGCTTTTGCGAATGAAAAATTTGAGCATTACAACCAAAGACCTTGTGCAGAGCAGTGAAAGCTGTGGAAATCCTAGGCTGGTGAAGATTTGCAGCTAAATTTAATCAGTAAGATGTAAATGGGCATCATTTTATGAGACCTTTTCAATGTTTAATTTTTCCCCATAATATTTTTCTTTGGTTTCGGACTGCCAGACCCGCATCACATTTAATGGTGATACTGTGATAGCTGTAGAAAAATGACAGCATACTGCAGTGTTTCTAACTGCAAATTTAAATTTCTCATTCGTGTCAAAGCAAACATTTTGCCTTTTGCCCTTGAAGCCTACCAATAATCTTTGCTTGCCAATGATGAAAAAAAAATGTTTGATTTTATTCCAGGCCACATTTCAGGACAGTATTGCAACATGCGCTCCACTCCTTGTGAAGTACCTTGACAGTGCACCTTCAAAGGAAATCATGTACCTGCTTGCGAAGCTGCAGCTCGAAGAAACAAAAAGCAACATCAGAGCTGAGGCAGATGTGGTACTGCCTCTCCTTGCCGCATACTTCAAGGACGACCCTCGTGTTCTCTACCGCATCTTTGTAGTGAGTTATAATCCACTGTACCTCAGTAGTGAATCCTGAGCAATCCATTTTGGAGATTGTACAACAATGTGAAACTTTATTGTGGTGTCAGGTATAACCTAACAGCCTTCATGGCCTTATTCATTGAAACTTGGAGCTATATGAAAGAAAGAAAGGAAGAAAGAAGAAATAACTATAACTATTAGAAGCCTTGATTATTGCAGTTTGACTTCCCTTACGTCATTTCAGTGTGTTTGTGAGGTTCGGTAGCTACCATATGCTGGCACCATTCTTCTCTACTTGCAAGTCTCATATACGGAATAGGAGCATAGAACCCATCGAAAAAAGGAAACTTCTTAGTTGTAAAAAGAAAAGGTGCACCTGTCAGCGCCGTTTTATTTTTGTTGAAATGCTTAGCATCTGTAGCATGCAATAGAGAGCTGCACCATTGAAGTTAAATCTGCACGTGACTGCCGGAATATCCGCAGCTGTATTGTTTGCCACGTATATGGTCCTAGAAACCAAAGGATTCGGTGCATCGGCAGAGTAAAAAAACATGGCTCTAAAGGTAGTTAGTTATCACTGTTTTGGAGCACTATAAACTGCTCTTGTTCGTCACCACATGAATTCGATTTTACTCCCGTCTCTTATCAGGAAGGCACGAGCATTACATCCAGAATCTCCGATTTGCCGTCCACGCCAGTTATAGTTATACTCGATAAGCTTGATGATGGTATTTATTATCATGCTTTGTACATATGGATGCGGCAGCAGATTGTGTGGTTGCACTAATTGTAGTGATCAATGCCTTTCCTGGATTGCTTCGCTCTTGATTAATAAAAAGGCTAGCTAATCAAATTAAATTACGGTTCAAATTTTGCGAAGCTGTCTTCATAGGTTACGAGATATTGTCATATATCTAACCAAGGAATATGGGTACATGTTCTTGTAAACTGTAGATATGCGAGCATTATACAAAATCACTGTGTTCCTATTTCAGTCAAAATGACCATTTGAAGGCATAGACTTCCGAAAAAGAATGGGACAAAGTTGCCACTTCGAGTATTTAAATAATGATTACTATATAATTTTGCGCGACAGGCTCATCTTTCTTTTTTCGTTACTAGCATTTTTTATAGCTTACAATACTGAAGTGAATATTTATGTTATTAAAAATTAATTAAAAGATTGCCTTAATCTTTTTTTGCAAATTACCTGCTCCTTTCATATTGACAGCACCAGTGCGTATGATGCCTGCACTTTTTAGGCTACTTTAAATAAAGCACTGGCACTGTGTTGCATTAGAAGCAGAACAAAAATGTTTATTCTATTTCAGGTACCCCATATATGGAAAGCAGTGCTACGTATTTTGTGACCAGGAGGCTGTACTTATAGAGCCAGCATCATTCAGTGAGGCAGCTTCCCTGCTTTTCGTGCAGTAATAAATCCTGAATCTTGAGTATGCAGAGGCAGCGGCAACGACGCTGGAATTCATCCAGAGGTGAGGCTCTTATGGTTTTTTTTTTCTGGTTGTAGCGTACATGTGGGATGAATGTCATTTCTCCATTTAACACTTGTTCTTCGTTTATTGTACCTGTTGAGGCGAAGCATTTCAGGATAGTGCCTTTAAACAACCATTTGAAAATATTGTTACGGTGTAGTCCAGCTTGTAGCAGAGCGCGGACACCGAAGACAAGGCTTTCAAGCAGACGTTCTCTGTAGGCACCAGCCGACACTTTTGAACGTCGTCTTCTCTCAAAAACTCACGAGAGTCTTCTTCTTTCCTTATGCGTATGCGTTCTTTTTCTTTCCTATGCGTTGCACCGCCTGATGTGACACTACCCCGCCGGCTGAAAAGCACCGTCCCGGTACGTACTAGCGTTCAAACCAGGGTCCATGTAGTACGGTTTTAGGTGCGCAACATGGACCGTCTAGGTGCGTGGTGTAGAGGCATGGCGGACGGGATGCAAGGGCGCAATTTCGTATGTCGCTGGTGTCACTTGTAAAATACGGTAAGGTCCTGTATACCGGAGCAAAAGTTTTTCCGAGAGGCCAACGCGGCGAGCTGAAGTCCAGAGCAGCACGAGAGAGCCGCAAGAATACTCGGTGTTGCGATGACAGGAATCATAGCGACGTTTCTGGGAGTGCTGAGAGGCTGCGAGTCGGTTGCGAGCAACAACGCGGGCAGCATCAGCTCGGGCTATGGCGTCACGAGAATATGAGCTGGCAGTGGTGACAGACGGGAGCAGGCTGTCAAAAGGAAGTAGAGGTTCACGGCCGTATAGAAGATAGAAGGGGGAGTAGCCGCTAGTGTCGTGAAACGACGAATTGTATACGAATGTCACAAATGGCAGCGTTATGTCCCAGTCGCGGTGGTCATCAAAAACGTACATAGACAACATGTCAGTCAGTGTCCAATTAGGGCGTTCGGTAAGCCCGTTCGTCTGTGGATGGTAGGCAGTCATGAAAGAATGACGAACGTTGCACAGCCGTAGGATCTCGTCGACTATACGTGCCAGAAAGCAACGGCCACGGTCGGTGAGCAGTTGGCGGGGAGCTCCATGGACGAGCATAACGTCGTTGAGGAGGAAAGCAGCGACATCAGTTGCACAACTGGTTGGTATTGCTCGTGTGACCGCGTAGCGTGTAGTGTAATCAGTGGCCACCGCAATCCATTTGTTCCCCGATGCGGACAGTGGAAAAAGGCCCTAGAAGATCCAGACCCACTCGAGAAAATGAGTCTATGGGGATGTCGATTGGCTGCAGAAGTCCAGCTGGTAAAAGGGATGGCTTTTTCCGGCGTTGACAGCGGTCAACAGCAGCTACGTAACGGCGGCCTGCGCTATATAGGCCTGGCCAAAAGAACCGACGACGCACACTGTCGTATGTGCGAGACGCCTAAATGACCCGCTGTAGGAACGTCGTGAAGCAGTTGAAGGACAGCTGAGCGTAGGTGCTGAGGGACTACTAGTAGAAGGTTGGGGCCATCAGGTCGCATATTGTGCCGGTATAAGGTGCCGTCGTGGAGCACAAACAAACGAAGGGAAGGGTCATCGCGATCGGCGCTGAGGCGATTGATAATTTCGCGAAGCTGAGGGTCCTGGCGTTGCTCATGGCGAATGTTGGAGAAATCAGAAATAAAGAGCACGCAAGCGTCATTGTCACATTCAGGTTGACTTGCGGGTCGACTGGATGACGGGACAGGCAATCGGCGTCTCGATGCAACTGGCCAGACTTATAAACTACTGAAAAATTGTACCCCTGAAGGCGCAAGGCCCAACGTCCAAGGCGGCCAGTAGGGTTTTTGAGTGTAGAAAGCCAACACAGTGCGTGGTGGTCAGTGACTACTGTGAATGGCCGCCCATACAAGTAAGGGCGGAACTTTGTAATGGCCCAAACTAGGGCTAAGCACTCACGTTCAGTGATGGAATAATTTTGTTCGGCCGCAGAGAGGAGTCGGCTGGCATAGGCGATGACGCGGGGTAACCCGAGTTGACGTTGTGCGAGAACGGCACCAATTCCATGACCACTTGCGTCGGTGCGTACTTCTGTGGACGCTGACGGATTGAAGTGAGCCAACACTGGCGGACCGGTGAGGTGGGCAATAAGAGCGACGAAGGCGGCCGATTGTTCGTGGCCCCAGGTAAACGAGACCTCTTTTTTCAGAAGCTGCGTGAGCCGACGGGCTATTTCTGCGAAGTTTGGTAGAAATCGCCGGAAATATTAGCAAAGTCCGAGGAAGCTACGCACGTCGCTGCTAGATTTCGGTTCAGGGAAATGCCTTACAGCGCGAATTTTGTCGGGATCCGGTTGGATGCCATGGGTGATGACTAAATGTCCTAGGACCTTGAGTTCCCGGCGACCAAAGGTACACTTCTTGGAGTTCAACTGAAGGCCAGCTCGTCGGAAGACGCCAAGAATAGCCGAAACGCGATGGAGGTGGCCTTCAAAGGTTGATGAAAATACGATGACGTCATCGAGGTAGCACTGACATGTGGTCCATTTGAGCCCGCGTAATAGGGAGTCCATCATACGCTCGAATGTCGCAGGGGCATTGCATAAGCCGAAAGGCATCACTTTGAATTGGTAGAGGCCATCCCGGGTGACAAAAGCCGCCTTTTCAAGATCTCTTTCGTCAACAGAGATTTGCCAATATCCAGAACGGATATCGATGGAGGAGAAGTAGTTAGCACCATGCAGGCAGTCGAGAGCGTCATCGATCCTTGGAAGAGGGTACACGTCTTTCTTTGTTATCTTGTTTAGGTGTCAATAATCAACGCAAAACCTCCAGCTGTTGTCTTTCTTTTTGCCGAGTACTACCGGAGACGTCCAGGGGCTGCTCGACGGCTCAATAATGCTGCTTGCCAACATTGTCTCTACTTCTTCCTGAATGATCCTGCGTTCGGAAAGAGCAACTCTGTAAGGCCGTCGATGAATAGGTCGGGCATCTCCAGTATCAATACGATGTGTGACGACGGACGTTTGGCCCAGGGATCCGTGACCGAAATCAAAAATGTCGCTGAATGACCGCAAAAGGGCGGCAAGGGCGCTGGCATATTCGGGACGCAGGTCAGAGGCAACCATGGCTGAGATGCGGTCCTCCGGACTATGTGATGGGACAGGTTGGGCAGGTACCTCGGCGTGACAGTCGGACAGCACTGCAGAAATGGTAAAGCTGGACAAAGGCAACAGCTCGGCAAGGAAAATGCCCTCCGGGAGAACTTGTGAAGTACGGGAATGTAGGTGAAGTTATACTCGACGTGTACAATGTTATGAGGTAGGACGATGTTGCGCTGTAGAGTGACGTCGGTGATGGGGTTGACAACGTAGTCGCCGTCAGGAAGGGAGGGAAAAGGTGACCTGGGCACGTATACTGCCGCCTCGGGAGGTAGGCGAGTAAATGTACTGGAGCGGAGGCGAGGCTGGGATTGGTCAGCACTGGGGTCGCGAACACAACAGGGCAGGGCTAGGCGCAGAAGTCTGGAGGAACAGTCAATAGAGCGGAATGGGCTGTTAAAAAGTCTAGGCCTAAAATCACGTCTTGAGGACAAGTATTAAGGACGGCGAAGAACACAGGGACGTGGTGGCCGGCAATGCTAACGCGTGCAGTGCACATTCCGATGATGGCAGCAGTTTTTCCATCAGCAACACGAACTGTAGGGGTGTTAGCGGACGTAAGAACTTTTTTGAGGCGCTGGCGGAACGACGAACTAAGAACTGAAATATGGGCTCCAGTGTCAATGAGAGCGGGCACAGGGACTCGATCTACGAGGACACTGATCAGGTTGCGGCGTGGTGCGATGGTCGAAACACAGTTGGCTGTACGGGTTGGTAACGCAGCGTCACGTCCGGGCGCTGCGTTGCCTAGTTTCCCGAGTAGGTGCCTTGGTACGTTGGGGACAAGCTGCGGCGACGAGTAGGTGATCGGGAATGGTGGGCTTGAGGTGATGGAGAACGGCTAGGACGACGGTCTTGCTCTGTGTTCTCAGTACGAAGATGTGCTCGGGTGACAGAAACGCGTCGTGGTGCATAATAGTTATGACGGACCGGGCTGTAATAGGGTTGAGAGGGGGGAGCCGGACGGCTGCGGCAATAGTGGGACGTATGGCCAGGTCGACAGCAGACGAAGCAAATAGGCCTATCGTCAGATGTGCGCCACTCCGCAGGATTGCGGGTAGGGTAGCGCGGTGTGTAGGGCGGGGTTGTGGCAGCAGCAGAACCACTGGGATTGGCTGTGGTGCAGGAGGTGGTGGGGCAGGATTTGAAACGAGGCCCACATTAGCGAATTCTTGGCAGACAACAGCCTGTATCATAGCTATTGTTGCCTGTACAGGAGGCGACGTATGTGTAACAGGAGTCAAGGCCTCGATTTCTCTACGGACGATGGTAGTGAGGTTATTCTGACTTGAAGGCTGCTGTAACGTGGGCAAGTCGTCACATGAGGATGTAGTCGCCGTGTTGGGAAGGCGCTGAAACCGATGGACGATGCGGCGCTGCTTCGCCTGTTCGAAACGGCGACAGACTTGCAGGACTGAGTCCACCGTAGAGCAGTCTTTGCAGAGAAGTATATTGAATGCGTCATCAGCGATACCCTTAAGTATATGGCCTACTTTATCATCTTCGGTTATGGAGGTATTCACCTTTCGACACAGTGCGAGAACGTCCTGTATGTAGGCCAGGTATGACTCGGTTTACGATTGAGCCCGAGTAGCCAGGTCGTTTTTGGCTGCCAGAGCTCGCCAAATTGGTTTGCCGAATAAGTCCTGCAGTTTTTGTTTGCAGATGTTCCACGTAGGCATCTCCTGTTCGTGATTGGTAAACCAGGTCTTCGCCGTTCCCGTCAGATAGAAGAGGATGTTTGCAAGCATTATGCTAGCATCCCAGAGGTTATTCTTGCAGCACCTTTCATATTCGTCGAGCCAATCTTCAACGTCCTTGTTGTCTTCGCCGTTAAAGATAGGCGGATGACGGATTTTGGTTAAAACCATGGGGGCAGCTGGAGTTTCCGTAGCGGGTGATGCGTCCTGGGATGCCATGCTTACTGTGGTAGTCGGTGGGGTGAGCTCAGGGAGATGAGTCCACTGCGCAAATCCAGGTTTCTGGCGTGAAAGTACGAGGAGCTGTGGCAAGGGGAATCGAAAGTACCTCCACCAAGGTGTTACAGGGTAGTTCAGCTTGTAGCAGAGGGTGGACACCGAAGACAAGGTTTTCAAACAGACGTTCTCTGTAAGCACCAGCCGACACTGTTGAACGTCGTCTTCTCTCAAAAACTCACAAGAGTCTTCTTCTTCTTTCTTTATGCGTATGTGTTCTCTTCTTTCCTTATGCGTTGCACCGCCCAATGTGACAATATCTTTCCTCTTCGCCTTACTTTTCTTGTTGCTTTTAGAACTGATTTATAATTATGTGCTGCATGTACTAATGCATGTAACGCTACTTTTCTAGTCTTGTTTCCAGTACTAACTTTTGCATTCAGAAAATAATAGTCCCTATCTTGTCAAATTCAGCAGTGGTGCAGGCAAGAAAACATAATTTCTGTGCATTTCTGTGAGCTGGCTTACTACACGCTTGCCTGCTCTATTATAAACCGGGTCCTGAGGCTGCTATGGACGAGCCCACCGGGAGTGATTGCAGACGGTGTACAAAGTGATAGGCTATGAATAATGCACGCACCAGTCATTTCACTCAGCTAACTTGCCACTTGGATGCCCACCCTTATCGATCTGTGAAAATTACATCCTTCAGCAATTCAGTCTTCACGCAGCAGCCAAACTTTATTTGTACAAACACTCTTCCATGTCACAGTGCCCTAGCTGTTAACGGATATACGCAGATATAGAACATTGCCTCCACACAGCGCCATACAGACTTCTAGTTTCCCACTTATTCTTTGCCTCGAACCCCACCACGGCTCATTTTGCTTGCCTCGCGGGACTAGGCCGCACGACGTGCCCTTGTCACTTTGGTCAAGAGCCTTCTAAACACCTAGCCCAAAGGCTTTTTAATAGGCACGTTACTGACATGCACCGATGCGATGGCCAGATCTGTTAATTACTGCAAGAAAAAACTACGAAATATTTTTGCACATAATTTAAGCTCTATTAGTGTGGAACCTCTCGTAGCTCAAACAAAATATACACCTGTGACTTTGTGCGCGTTTGCAATTCCCTTTTGTTGGGGGTATTGCAGAATACGTGAATCTATGTAACTGTACATTACGATTTTATTTACTTATATCCAGAGATATATAAATAACTAAAAGAATTTTTCAGGTTGTTTAGCCACTATTTCACCCTTTTCTGCAGCCGAAGTTTTTGGAATAGTAAGCAATCAGCGATACACATCAGTGTTCGAGAATTGCATGAATATGAAATAGTTGCGCTGAAAAAGTTTGTTCGCCTTTGAATATTCTAGCAGAACTACTTAGCCAAATATTCAGTGTTTCATACTGTTTATGAAATACTAAGCAACAAACATAACAAGCATGTTACAATGTATTCTTTGGTAAAACAAACATAACTAAGACATGTCATTTCTGTTTTACAGGCAAATCTTTTTCATCAGTCCCTTGTCAGGGAGCAAGTGACGAGGCGGGAAGAAGTCACGCACTAGCGTCCATTCGACAGTTATGAAGTTGGCGCAAAAACTTCGTTCCATCTCCTGATACACTAAGCATATATAACAATTTTCTCATGGTTGATCTTAACGGCATGCCTTCATGGCTCTCTTGATCTTTTTTGTTGAATTCTTGCTACGTTAAAAACAACTGATGCCTCCTCATTTAAATATATATTTATGTCTCTAACAATCATCCTGAAAACAGTGTAATAACTGAAAATTCTGCGTTTCCGCATCACTTAAGTTTTTTTTCCATTTCATCTAGCGCATGACTTTCAACAAATATTTTACCTCTTTTACATAGAGAAAGTAAAAGGCATGGCAGATTTAGCATGTAGTAATACATTCGAAACATGTGTCACTTGGTTCCCAATATTCAGTACAGAGAAAAATGAACGTCCAGGGCTAACATTCAAATGCCAGCGTCCCATTTGTTGAAAATTTGCTGAGGGGAAAACTGAAACAGCTGACCTACCAAAATGGTTCTGACTTCTGCAATAATTTTGCCCTTGTACAGTAGTACATTTAGGATCACTGATAGTCGCTCAGATTTTGTTTTAAGTTTTAACTCAAGTCCTTTACCCTATCTAAGGGTGCAAATTATCAGTAAACGGTTTTTATATGTCTTACATCCCTTCTTTACGTGTGAGTTTCTATAATATAGCCATATTTTTCATAATTTATTTTGTTTCTTGTGTCGAATGCTAGTAACTCAGGTGTTGACTGCCTTAGAAGTACTGAAAACAACATTTTTCGTCTTTTCCTTAAAGGTGAAAAGCAAGCCGCCCGTGTGTTGTGCTATGTTATTGCACGTTAAAGAACCCCAGGTGGTCTAAATTTCCGGAGTCCCCCACTACGGCGGCTCTCGTAGCCTGAGTCGCTTTGGGACGTTAAACTCCACAAACCAAACCAGACCATTTCTCCATCTTTTTCCAGTGCCTAGAATCTGATGGTTCTGACAAACTATCTTTTTTTTTGTGCTTTTTAGGGGATCTCAGACAGATTGGCAGATTACAAAAAAGAATGCATGCCCCGAATACAGTTCAATGTATGAAGGGAAATAAACCGTATGTACGTGTTCCATTGAATGGGTGTTAAATATATTTGCATACAAAGTCCTACATAATTTGCATGCGTGCATGTTTCTTCACTAGATAAGTCACAAAATTCACATGTGGTCATCGACGCTACTACCACTTCAACTGCATGCTGAAATAGCAGCAACATTCTTCCTAAAAAGAAATCAACAATCATTTCCCATCGGCTGGTACAAACAGCACCAGCTGATGCTGTACTGTCGGTAAAAGAACAGATTTCACATTTTGTTGATTGTGAGCGTGACTCAGAAAGCAGAAAGCTTCATAATTGCAAAAGAAGGCCTGTGTAACAGGTTGCTTAAAGTAATTAGAAAAAGGAAAATTCGGTGATGCAGAAATAGACTTCATGCTGTATTCAGAAGGCATAATTTCTGTAAAGCAAAAATGAACTAAATTCTGTATTCAGAAAACAGAAATTCTATAACGCAAAAATAGACTTGATGCTGTATTGAGAAAACAGAAATTCTGTAAAGCGGAAATGAACTCAATGCTGTATTTAGTAAACAAAAACCTTATAATGCAGAAATAAACATTATGCTGTAATCAGGAAACAGATTCTGTAACCAATTAACAGAGTGCGTTTTACGGTTTTACGTTATATTAGGGACGTCCGTTATATGAAATACGGAAACAGCTCGGCAATAAATTACCTCCATGTTTCTACGTAAATCGGCGAAATTTTTTTTACAGCGTGGACTTAGTGGGTCCATTCCCGGAGTCCTCCATGGGCAACATGTATTATAGCGGTTGCCACTGGCTACCTCAGCCGCTACTGGCTATTCCCTGTTGTACAGCATAGGAGGTTTCCCATTTCTTCATTCAGAGCATTGTGCTTCGTCACAGTCCCCAACAATCGCCTTAACTGACAGGGGAACCTCGTTTACGTCGTCATTCACGAGCGAGGTCCTTCGACTCAGTGGCACCACCAACCGCAAGACAACTGCCTACTGTTCTCAAACTAATAGACTTACTGAGCTGCTTAACAAGACAATTGCCGATATGATTTCTATATATTTGGACGATGATCATGGGAGCTGGGATTGAATTCTGCCGTACATCACGTGCGCATACAACACCGCGCTCCACTAAACTACACGCTCCACTCCATTTCATTTGGTACATGAACGCGAACCCTTGAATATGCTGGATGCCATGCTTCTTCCGCATTCTGCTCCGTGCACTGTCGTGGGGGCCGACCAATCTATTCCTGACACACAAGCCGCACGCCAACTTGCCTGACAGCGAATTTGGCACCAGCAAGAACACGACGCCCAGCGTGACTTACACCTCCGGCGACCACGTCTGGATATCGAGCTCAATACGGTTGCGAGTGCGCTCTGAAAAGCTTCTGCGGCGTTACTTTGGATCATACGAGGTACTCTGCCGCCTCATCACAGTACACTACGAGGTGCTACCCCAAGGCATTGTCCGCTGCTCTCGACCGCCCAAGTCTAACGTCATGATCGTTGTGATGTCATCATGACATCGGAACCGGTTGTTAGACATGAATGGGTGAGATGTCATGATGACGTGATAGTCACTGTAATCCCTGTCATTATAACTGACTACCACTATCATTATAGGTGACTGCCGACCACTAAGTAACCGCGGCGATCTCCATGGCAACTGCTCGCTGGCATGACGCTTGACAAGGAGAACTAAGAAAGGTTTTTCACATGCCCAGCTTGGCTGTCACGATGATTGACAGCTATAGTATTATCGAACGGACAACTGTATGAGCCATTCAATGCTCTTGACTTAAAACAATTGGCTGTGGCTTGACCTACTGTCATCACGATTAGAATTGCGGAAGCAACATCTGCAGCGAACACGGCGGCGGTGGTACCGCTGCCTCACCGCGCTACGGAAGAGTCGGCGGTGGCCCCGGCGCGCCAACTGTGCACCGCGTGATATCACTCCCTCCTGGCGCATGTGCAGCTGACGTGGCGGCGGCGGCGCCTCTGCGTCAACCTCTCCGCGAAGGAGTCGGCGGCGGCTCTGACGCCGCTCTCCAGCTGTGCTCCGTATGACGTAACTCGCTCCTCGCGTATGCTCAGCTTGACTCGTAAGGCGCTCTGTGAAACATCTCAGCGACTATCGTAGTGTTGCTTCCGCAACAAAATTCGCACTATTTGTCACGAATCTTTGCGCACATCTTAACCGAGCCGTAAGGAAAAAGAGAAGGGTAGGAGTGAAAAAAAGATAAAGAGGTGCAGTAGTGGAGGGCCTCACACTACTACGCAATAGAGCCTTACGTCTCCTCAGACTTTAGTGGTATAAAGTCCCCCTAGAATTTGAAGGCGAAAGCCTTTCTAGACTCAGGGAACTAAACCTCGTGCACGATAGTTGTGCGCGAGATTTGTTATACTATAGAGATGTGTCCTTATCTAATGTTTCTTCCATCTGGAATCCCACATTTGAACTCGAACCAAGGAACGCCACGCGAGTGATGCGAAAGTGTTAAGTCCAAAAGCCGGAGCAGTGTGACAGGTGCTGTGTCTTTTTTGAAAAACCAATTATAACTATATGTAGCACTCCAACCAACGCCAATAAGAGGCGAACGATGAGAAGCAAATGATAGAAGAAGGAAAGGAGACTATCGCCATTTCCTCTTTAGAGACATCTAAGACCACCTAACCTTTTTCAGACTGCAATTGGTTGCTTATTTCTCGTTACAGACCTTCTAACCTCCTTCCACCCATTTATGAACTGAAATAATCCCCTTTTTCACTCCTTCCTGTTCATTTCAAATTTCCCGCAACCGGAAGTTAGAGCTACGTCACCACAAGTCGTGTACAATGTGACCCAACTAGGACGTCGCCATTATCTCTCCTAGGTCTTTTGACGACTTTTTGGGTTATTCATCTCTAAATTACCTAAAAAACCCGCATACACAAACGTTATTCCCAGCGAGTTGTTTTCATTCTGTATCTAATGCAGCCATTCTTTTTCGTGTAATTGGTTTTGTTCGAACGTACTGGTGCGAGCGAATTCGTGATGGCATGAACCTGCCGACATGTCCACTTAGAGCTCACGTAATAAAAGCGGGGATCTTTCTGAGTAAACATACTTGTTTGACAGCTACAGATCAGGAAGGATAATTTATTGACTTGAATGTTGTAAGTCCACATCAGTGCCTTCGGGATGCAAAATGCCATTGTTTCGCAGCAATTGAGTTCACAAATAAATTCTAAATTAAACCGTAGTCGTAAAAGGAAGATTTCGAAGCCTAACAAAGAAATAGAAGACCACGCACAAAACCTATGCGAGCAAAACTGGGGAGGCGGATGCAATCAAATGAAAAACGAAATGGATATAGCTAAGATATAGAGCATAATGCGACACCTGCTAGACGCATACAAAACTAAAACGCAAACTTCCATCTGGTTGATAAAGGCCAGAAACCGTCATGGAGGAAACGACGATGACTTTCTTAAAGAACCTAAAGACAAATATATCGGAGAAGTAAAGAAGATAAATTAAAAAAGTACAAAGGACACTAAACCAGCGACTAGATGCCTCCATAACGGTAGCTGAATGGGTGGCAGAAATCCGTAGACAAAAGACAAAAATCGGCCTCAAGGCCGGATTAGCTAGCCAGCAAGATGCTAAGGAACTTGGATAACGACTTGATAGGGGAGCTAATTTCATACAGAGATGCTGGGAAACAGGGGAAATCCTAGAGAAATGGAAATTTACTGACATAGGGCTAATACCTCGACTTAGAAAACCTCCGACGGTCGATAATTTGAGACCAATATCACTCACATCATATGTGGGAAAACTATTTGAACATGTCGATTCAGAGAAGAGTGACCAGATGTATAGAGGAGATTGAGTAATGGCCCCGGGAGGTCACAGGTTTAAGGTAACATCTTAGTAAGCAAGATATTATGCTTAGCTGCACAATAATATAGTAAAATCAAGATCGAAATTAGGTAAAGTTATCTAAGGACTGGACCTGAAGAAGGTATTTGGCAGTGTAAAACGCGATGCTATTCTGCAGGGCCTCACGAAACTAAACGTAGGAGAACGGATGTATGAATATATAAAAAACTTTCTAACGAACAAGAAAACAAAATAAGATACTAAGGGATAGAATCTCAGATATTCTAACTGAGGATCAGGGGAACACCACAAGGAGCGATGCTATCATCCACACTTTTCAACATAGCTATGCGTGGAGGTCCAGAAAAGCCAAAGAAAATAGAAGAAAAAATTCAGCCTATATGCTGATGACATAACCATTTGTACAAAGGTAGCGATGCTGAAGTCAAACACAAATTGCAAGATGCGGCAAACAACACTGTACAATACGTAAAACTGAGAGGCATGAAACGTTCTTCAGTAAAAGCGCAGTTGTTTGTATAAAATACAAAAACACCTAAGGCAAAAAGAACAAGAGGACGTAAGTATAGAAGGGGAGGGAAAAGCGGTCCCGAAAGTCGAACACATGTTGGTGCTAGGAATGGTTCTTCTAACAAAAGGATACAACGGGGAAACAATGAATAAACTCGAAGGACAGGACATAGAAACAACAAATCTTATATGGAGAATAGCCAATAAAAAAGGAGGTCTTTAGGAAAGTAACTATATAAGGCTTATACAAGCTTTCTAATACCGAGGGTCGGGTTTGCCATGCCATACTTATACCTGAAGAAGGCCGAAAAAGATATGATCGATAGCATGAACAGAAAATATATCAAAACAGCACTACACACCCGGAAAGTACCTCCGCTAACCGGCTAATGATGCTAGAAATACATATCACCTTAGATGGAATAATTGAGTCCACACTAGCAACGCAACAAAGGCTAGAGTAAAACCAAGAGTGAAAAGAACATATTGAGGGAAATAGGTATAAAATTGAAGGAATACTTGAACAAGGCAGAAGAAATGAGAAGGCAGGACCAGAAACGAATCCATATCCCCCCTTACCAAAGAAGATGCGCTCTGAATACAAGATGCAAAGACGAGAGAAAATGGCAGAAAGCCAAACACGAAGATTCGAGGCAGAACATCCAGGTAGAATTGCATATGCAGACGCTGCATATTGCGGCAAAAGAAAAAATGAATGCAGTCGTAGTCAAAGGCAAGCAAGAAATGGTTACAGCAATCTTTATAAAAACAAGATCGATACAGACAGCGGACGAGGCTGCAATAGCACTGTCTTGCTCAGACCGAGGCAAAATACATAGTCATTGACAGCAAAGACGCAATCAGGAGCTACACCGCAGAAGGCATAGCGACGACCGCGGCTAGAATCCTAGATCCCAATCCGATAGAAAGAGACAACACTCTTTTCTAGACGCCAGCCCACGCAGCCTAGCCCGAGAACGAGGCAGCACACAAACTAGCCCGAGATCTCGCACACCGGGCTAGAGGAGTGCCACCGGAGGTGGTAGAAAGCATTTATTGAAAAAGGAGAGGTTGCTTGGAGAGCCACCCCTAGTGGGCCGCTCCCCTTACAATACTAGGTGGAGTCCCTTATTCCGGGACTGCATTGGTCTGGGCCACCACACGACCTCGCTGAACCAGCTCTTGTTGTGCCGCTAGATCCAGGCAGCCAAGCAGGGCCGCCTCGCAGTCCTCTCGGGTAGGGGAAGGAGATATGGGTAAAATAGAAGGATTTAGCTGGCATGCCCAGACCATGTGAAAGGTGTCAGCCACCTGTCCATAGAAAGGGCAGAGGCCAGAAAAGGAAGGGTCGAAATGTTTGAGTGCTGCCGGGCAATTAATAAAACGTTTAAAAGTATTTTTTCGCCCGTTCTCTCTAGCCCTTTGAGAGGAGCCGGGTACTGACGGTGGGAGATTTCACAGGTTTCTTGAAAAGTTAAGAGAGGATAAGTATCCTGGTCCAGATCGGTAGGGTCTACGCCGGGGGCCTGGTTAGTGAGTGCGCGGGCGGCCGAGTTGGCGGCCTCATTCCCCGGTAGGCCCTGGTGGCCTGGAGTCCAAATGAGAAATCGTGTCTGGGGCTCCTGATCCCGAGCTGCTTTCTGAAGTATTCTTTGTGCTGTAGGCGTTATTCAGCCCAGCTCATAATTCTGACAGGCCCCTCGCGAGTCGGATAGGATTAATTTAGATTGCGGGTGGAAAGCAGCCATAATGGCGGTGCAGGGCATTTGCCCGCGCCTGACGCCGTCCATGGTAGTCTTCTCTGTCCATTTTGGTAGGAAGGGGTCGAACACGGAGGGCGCCTCGCCATAGCTCTGGCACTCGTACCTTGTCCTCAATGTGATGGTTGTGTTGTATATGTAGCCGGTCCAAAAGGCGACGACCGGACACGGTCTGGACAAGAAGCGTGTATTGAATAGTAAGGTGCGATTCGCGTAGCTCCCGATAGGTGTTAACCCTCCCCCCCCCCCCCCCCCCCCACCAATGCAAGGAGCCTCGCATTAGAGGTAGAGATCGGGAGGTCGAACGCCCTCTTGATTATCTTGCGGCGAGTGACCGCCTGAATATTTTCATCATGCTTACGCAAGTGTAGGTATGGAGTTGAATGAAGAATTCGACTCGTCACAAAAGCATTGGCAAATCGCAATTCATCCCTGCTTCCGAGTCCCCCACGCTTGTTGGAGACGCGGCGGACCATGCGGCCCACTTGGTCGCCAACCTTGCGAAGCTTGGCTAGTGTTGTGTCAGCGTGACGAAATTGGTGAATAAAGAGTCCGAGGTCTCTAATTTATGTGGCTTCGCGTATGGGTCCATTAGCCAGAGAGAGAAGTATTGGTGTCTTGCATCTCGGCGAGGGGCGTAGATGCACGAATTCTTGAGGAGAGCACTGGAGGCCACAGTACGTAGCATAGCGATCCACTATGCCCGTCGCTGTTTTCCGGCAGTCCTCCAGTTCACAAATGTTGCCCTCTGTAGCCCAAATGGTAATGTCGTCGACATACAGCGCATGCTGTATACCTTGAACCTCACCTAATTGGGCAGGGAGAGGAAGCATTGCCAAAATGAAGAGTAGAGGGGACAGCACTGCGCCTTGTGGCGGGCTCCGCGTACCCATAGTACAAGGACCGTGCTCCTAGTCCTGAATGCGGATAAAGGCTTCACGGTCCGTTAAGAACTGTTTTACGAAATTAAATGTGTTGTGTCCGCATTGTGTCTCGCTGAGCTGAGCGAGGATGACACTGTGTTTCACGTTGTCGATAGCACCCTTCATATCCCGGGGAGAACCACCTTGTCAACGCAAGGGTGCTCGACAGGCGTGAGTACCTCGTGGCTGAGTTGAATCAGAATGTCCTGTGCTGACTTCTGACATCGAAATCCGAAAATCGTGTCTGCGAAGGTATTGTGGACCTCCAGATATTCAGAGAGGCGATCTCGAATCATGGCCTCCATAAGCTTGGCTGCGCAAGACGTTAGCAATGCAAAGAAGACGACTTGATTGCGAAAAAACAACGCACTACATACTGAGCAGGAGGGTCCTACCACCACCACACCACACGTTAAGCAAAGAGGAAGCAATAGCATGGAGAAAGCTGCAGACAAAAACATATCCGAGCCCAGTTCTAGTCAACCATATATGGAAGGGAAAACGATCAGACCTATATTCTTTATGTACGGAAAGAGGATCACTAAATCACATAATATGGGAATGAGCAATGTCTTCAGACAGGGCTAAAATTATGACTAAAGACAACTTGGAGACGCCTCAGCAAAGCTCATACTCAACCTAAAGATAAATTGTTCAGCCAGCCGAAGATGCCGCTGGAGTCCAAGAACTACCGGCCTCTCTGTTGGACAAACAAAAGTTCTTTCCCTCTCGCTTTCTCTATGGGGTACATTGCACCACTAAAGTTCGATGAGGCGAAAACATTTATAGCTCAGTGCTCTGCAGCCCTCCGCTACGGCACCTCTACCTTATTTCACTCCCACCTTAGACTTTTCCTTTAGGCATGGAGGTGTGCCACAGATACTGTACCTTTTCATTCCTGCAAACTAGTTTCAAACGCCACTGATGCCTACTTTACTGCGTATGCTTCTTATGGCGCCGCCTTCAGACGCGAACCCTCCCATTCCTTTACTTTAAGTCCCGTTATCACCCCACTCTCACCGACCCCTCCTGCACCCTTTGCAACCACCCCACTGTCCCCCTCGCGCACATTCTATTCCAATGCGCGGCGGATCCTCCTCCGCGGGGTCTGGAGCACTTCATCACCTGAGAGGAATAGGAGACCCTGCTACACTCGGAGGACCCGGTCCAGCAAAAGACCGCCACAGACCGAGCTGCAGACGTCATGAACCGTAGGAACATGAACGTTTGAGTGTAGTGGGGCCGTGCGGGGGCCCAGGGGCCTGCGCGCCCCGAACTCCTCTGTTAGTTTTTGCTACTACTACTACTATGCTACGTGGTGTGGCGTTAGTGAAAGCGCCAAATAAAAGGCGCAGCACGGACGTCTCGATCGGACTCCCGGTGGGCTCAGGTTTGTATATGCGGGAATCGCAACCTCGTGGTACTCTGCTGAATCTCGCGAAGGGCAACACTTTTCGTGGAAGCCGCTTAGACGGTCACTCATTAGCTTATGAAGCCTTTCGTCATAAAACAGGTGTCTACAACTCTCACTACATGGAATGAAATAGGAAATGGCGCGCAGCATCAAAATTAAATACTGGGTACTTCTGTCGACTTCAAAAACTTACTGTATAGTGCGGAGTGCAATAGACACTTACCAGACACTTCCACAGCATATAAGCGAAGTATACCTAGACCAATACTTATGTCAAATACCCCTACAAGCACAGACTGCTGCCAAAAAAGGCGTTCTTTCTGAAACAAATGTCACGCCATTCGCGTTACCACAAGGGTATATTTTCGTCTGTTTCATTTGGAACCTGCATTTGGCAATATAAGCATAGCAGGCTGCTAAATTTTCTGTATGTGAAAACAACACCAATCTGTTCCTTATAAGAAGTAATTTGTTTTCATGGTTGCACTTTTCTGGTACGCGAATAAATAGATGTCAACTTTAACCCCATGACTACAAATTAACACCACGCATAGAACATAGGGAACGGAAGAGGATTGACTCTACTTAAAAAGGAACCACATCATATATAACCTTATTTAATGATATTTGTGGCGGGGACCAAAAACATTCTTCAGCTACCTGATTTCTGGGTGTTAAAATCTAAATCAGATTCCACCGGCAAAAATATGCAATTATAACTAAGCTGCATTATGCATTCAAGCATTACAGACAGACTTTATCATCATCTTCGAGCTGTTCAAAAGAAAAAAACTACTGCTGTGTCTATACATTCTGACCTGTGTTATTGTTCCCTTGTGTGGCAAATCAGGATAAAACCTAATGTATTTTTCCTGTCCAAACGAAATGAGCACTCTGTGTCATCGGTGGACGGCATCAGTCCGATTGATTTGCGTCCTGCATTATATCGTATGTATTACATGAAAGTGGAAGCTCTGCAAATAAAGATCAGCAGTTCCTGAGTAATTGCAAATTCCAGTCAGGGAAAACAAAATGCCCAACACTATTCCATAACACTTGAAGCGCCTATGAAATACTAGAATGGCACTGAACCCTTTCGCTGGCACTGCCGTACCGGTACATTTTTGTGTTTCTCCCGCGCAGTGTCACAACAGCACCCGTAAGCTTTATACTGTGCGTTTAAACCTGCGCCGGAGCGCAAAGCCGGCGTGCTCCGATTTGTCGCCTCATCTGTTGAATAGATTGATAAGCTCGTATTTTCGCTTCTTGCAGTCAGGGCATGTATAGACGACCCAAGGTGTATACACTGCATTATATCGTATGTATTACATGAAAGTGGAAGCTCTGCAAATAAAGATCAGCAGTTCCTGAGTAATTGCGAATTCCAGTCAGGCAAAACAAAATGCCCAACACTATTCGATAACACTGGATGCACCTATGAAATACTTGAATGGCACTGAACCCTTTTGCTGGCACTGTTGTACCGGTACATTTTTGTGTTTCTCCCGCGCACTGTCACTACAGCACCCGTAAGCTTTATACTGTGCGTTTAAATCTGCGCCGGAGCGCAAAGCCGGCGTGCTCCGATTTGTCGCATCATCTGTTGAATAGATTGATAAGCTCGTATTTTCGCTTCTTGCAGTCAGGGCATGTATAGACGACCCAAGGTGTATACACTGCTTTACCGAAAGCAAAGCGACGGAGAGGAATTAATACTCTATATCGACGTTCATTGCGCCTGCTCACAGTTGCCAGCGCGGAGTGGGCTGTGCATTCGCACGCTTTACGCATCATTGAGTGGCCTTGCTCCTCAATAAGTTATCGCTTAAAACATTTACGGCCCTTCATTAGTGCCGTGCCTTGTGTACCGACTTTGGGATAGCAATGCGTGATCGTGGACTAAACAAACATAAAAAAATCAAAAGCTTTCTGCCTAAGAGCTTATGTAGCAAGAATTCAACATCAGTCCGAATGTCGCTTATACGCTTTCGCTTCAACGCTTTCCAGTGCAGCCTGATTTAGATAGTCTGTGAACATTTTATGTAAACCAGACAGACTTTGTACGAACGACGGACTCTCGGACATGATACCCGTTTCACTTCCACCCTTGCAGTAAACACAACGCCAAGCCGGCCTCGGCTTCCACAACTCCCGCACCAACGATACGGTGAATCCCTTGTGCTAGCGTCACAAGAGAGAGCTAAAATTTTTTTCCATAAATATTGAACCCACTGCCAAAACCAAATCTTTCCATGGGAGCATTGACTCGTACTGTGTGGTAATTAGGAGTGATAACTGCAATACAAGGAAGTTTCTACCCACAGCCAGCTGCCGCCGGTACGACGCAACTCATTGTCTGCTTGCATGCTGTCTCCGCTATGCTGATTCGCCACTAAAACTAAACATATCTTTATTTCATTACATGATTCAATAGGATTGGTAGTAAAGTAGTTTCATAACATATCAGTTACTACAGCTTTGAGCAAGTTGAAAGCGTCGTCCAGTGTGCCCCCGATGCAAACGTTATTCATAGCGACGACTCAGCAGTAGCGTCTTCATCCAACGCTACACCGGGCGGCACCGCAATCGTGAGCTCCTGGCATCCGCTGCGAATAAGTGTTAGGAACTTGTATACGTTGATGGAGGGGCTGAGGCCGCATAATATTCGACGGTCTGTTGAACGAGACGCCGTGAGAATGATGCCGCAACGACGGCAGTGGGCTGTGTTTTTCCGCACTATTGGCCTCGAGATCGAGCACAGTCGCCACCTAGCGGCTCAGCGGCGAAACCTACTCAGTGTGGATGCGTTTTCGCATCGCGTGCCAGCCCGCAGTGATTTACGCGCGCGCATGCGGCGTGTACAGGAGTGTTTTTGTTTGTTTCGCAGTTCCTGTGAGCTTTTGCTTACATATATGCCTCTTGCAAAATAAATATGAACAGTCTATAACCCCACGCTTCATTAAAAAAAAATATACACTTGTCCGTATCGAGCATGTCATGCTTGGATAAGGACATCATCCATCGCGGTCTTCGGCGCTTGAGATCCTTTGACATGCAATGTCCCAAACGAAGGGATACTGCCGTCAAAGCAAAACAAGTTGCTGCCATCAATAAATGTCAATGCAAACGCTCAGAAATCGCATATTCCCGCTTCTGTTTGGAATACCGCAGCTACTAAAACATATGCCACCGCAGACTGCTTTATATAGCAGAATGCAGTTTGAACAGACCACTCGGCCTACTATGCCTTCTGTATTCACGATAGAGTTGTGTGAGTACTTTTTTTTTTTTTCCTTTTAAACCTCTGTCGCGGTGTCTCAATGGTAAGGGCGCTCGACTGCTGATTTCGAGGACGAGGGATTTAATCACAACCGTTTCGAAAGGCGTTCCTCTGCTGTGGGATTTGACTGCACAATAAACAACCCCACGTGGTAAATGTGGTGTTAATAATGAAAAAAAAAAACGACACCAAAACCAGCCTCTGCAATCATCCGTCTTAGCCGATGCCGCTTTCAGGCGTTAAACCGGGGCTAATGCGCATTTCCTTTCTTTTCTCTTTTTTTTTTTGTTGGAGGCTTCTGTGCATCCGTAAAAGTTTTAGTGAGCACATTTTGCTTTAGAGAAATGCTCGAATGTTTGTGAAACATAATCCCTGCACCTAATTGTTACCCTAAATATTACATATTACACCTAGATTAATGTACTTTACTGGTAGCCTATTGTAATGATTATAATCCCTTTTCGTCCAAGTGCTGTCTTCAGAGCAAACTCGTCGTTTCTGACAAGGGGAGTAAAACAGCTTCATGCGGGCTTAAATATCAGTGTTTAGTTCGCGAACAAATACATCTTTATAGTCGCATGAGAAGATGACCTCCATTTCTTTCAGAATAGTTTTATATCCGGCATCTGTTTGGAAGCAGCCCTAACAATTTACTTCGCGTAAGATTTAGTCACTGCTAAATAATTAGTGAAAAAAAAATTCAGCCAGTAAAATTGCTTCCCAGAATATGACAGTGCCCATGCGCAGTTTATAATGATGTCTTCACAGCGAGTAATTCGTAGTTTGCACTTTAACGTTAATGAAAATTAATCGCTGATTATTGTAAATTCTGTCCCGTGTGTAAAAGTCCTCTCACACGGTGAAATTGATTGGCATTGCAAAACAAAATAATTACGCTATTAAGTTACCGTTATATATTAGCATCACACACATCAGAAATCCCTTGTACTTTCCTCGGTTTCGGGAAATCATTTACAGTTAGTGGCGCATGCAGTAATACACTATCACATTCTATGACAGTGTCCGCAAAAAGCATCTCGGCAAATTCAATCCCCTCAGCGCTGTACACGTGAACAATCAGCTTTCCTTTGCGGCGAGGCTTCCTGTATAGTGTCGGCGTGATCTCATTTTTGGGGAATACTTGTGCGTGGTTGTCTGGGCCAGATTTGATGTGCACTCAGTCTAAAGCAACCCGCCATGCAGTGCGCTACCAGTGCTACATTTAACCTGCTTAATCCTCGAGTCAAGTACGATATAATGAACCAGGCTTTCTCGATTCAATCTAAAGTATTGCAGGTATCTGCGTGGGCTTGAAACTAAATTCACCGGTCTCACTCGCATGAGACACGCGCAAACTGTTTAAAAGTCGATAAGAAAAACAAAGCTGTCATTAAGCAGGCCCAAGCATTAGGCGCGTGAACGCGGTACAGCGCAAGAAACGTGCAAAGTAAATCTTGAAGACTGGTGGTTGCGTGCTTTGTTTTCCTAAAATCCGCTCCTATTCTGCTGCATTGGCGAAATCCTTAGATTTTTTTCTGCAATATTCCGGAAATACTGCAGAAGACACGTTTACATCGCCAACAAACCCGCCGTAAACTCGGAAGCAGACCGCAGCATGCGTTTCTGCGAGCGCCGCCGGCTGCCGATCCACACTACCGGAGTGACGGCGGCGCCACCTCTAGGTCGATCTCGCGGCGAATAGTACATACTCGAAGGTTAGAAAAAGCACCGTTAAAACTTGTTTTATGCAAAATGTGATTTGTTGAAGCGGGCGAGCTTGATTGTACGCTTTTAGCACATGGGAGACGGCGCGCCACTGACGCCAATTTTCGCTAATCTTGGTTCGCGATAGCAGCGGTGAACACTTCCCGTTTATAACGACCCTCAGATCCCTTACTTCGACATGAAGGGAGAGCAGTATCGAATAGGCACTGTCGATAGAAAATACAAGACATGAAATGGGTTACACTTCACGGTAAATGAGTGCGGCGATGAATAGAAAGCATCCCTCATGGTAGTCCCTCTTTCGGTAGCTATCCGCACGCATATTTCGCTGTGCGTTTGTGCTTACAGTTAGCGTTACAATTGTGAAATATAACTGAAACAAAGTCATCCTTATAGTTTAATGTGGCACGTATCATTATTTAAAGTCCGGCTTGTACAAACGGAGCGCAGTCCCTCGCAGTTACCCTGGCCGCGGCTGCAAACAGCACCTGCATGAACAACGGATGGAATGGTTTGTTGGCGCGCTCAAATAAAACACAAAATTGCGCCATGATGCCGACAGCTTCCACGATAAGCTCGCAGTAACGTTGTACGCTGCCGCTACCACGGCACTGGCGGTGCTCATACAGCCCACGATGCCATCCAGTGGAATCTGTTGTTCTTTCCCTGTGTGGCTCATATGGGGCGTCACCTAAAAACCAATATGGAGGAGCCCAGGCCTCTAAAAGACCGCACCCACTACTCTCGCGAACAGAGCGACCATCCTCCTAGTTAGAATGATGTTTTGTCTGCCATCTGCCGCAACGATGCTGTGTTTTTTTTTTATTCTATTGTCATGTCTACTACTTCCCGTCATGTCAGGCGCGCGCTTTTGCTTTTCGAAAGATAAGTGAATTGCCTCTTCCGCTCGCTCGAAGCTAACAGCCGCAAACAAGGTCGTTGTATTTCCTTTCCATCTTCATCTCTCTCATTTTCATTTAACAAGTTGCTTTTTTTTTATGCGTTGTGTGGGCTACTCAATCTTCCTGCGTACGATTGTTTTCGGATATGTGACGACGAGGTCCTTTTTACTGCGTACCGGAGTAATGGCATCTGATTCCGGATATGACACGAGCTCGGATTAAAAGGACACAGGAAGAAATATAATTCACTTTGTGTTATACGCTGCCTTTTTATGAAGACGTGCGAAAAATCGCGAGTGGGGGGATTCAACACCGAAACACTTCCTGGCTGCGCCTCAATGGGATCCATGATTCCTAAATGACCAAATTGTGTATTTCACGTCAACCATGTTATTGTTTGCAGTTATATAATAAAAAAATAAATAGGTATGTTCCTTCCCAGACATTCCTCTAAACAAGAGGTCACTTGGGTTGCATTATGGCCTTAAATATCATACAGCAAAATTGTTAAGCCCTGAGCTGAACCACGTACCCATATCATTTTTTAAATTGCCCGACAACTGATTTTAAACTCGCAATCAAATAGTTCAGAGCATAGAAAGCAGTACTTGTATAAAAATTTGGTCTAAAATAGCTAATGATTCGCTCTTAAGAGAGGTGTTTTCAACCGCGCCTACATGTTAATTTCTACATGTGCTTTCATACCTCCGAGTTTCGACTGCTATTTGAGTACCAAATACAGTTTTCTCTCTATAGAAAGTGTTTGCCCTCCATCACTGAAGTAACAAATTACCCGTCATATCCCATCTAGGTTGGAATGGTGTGTTTGCTGTATTATAGAAAATGTTCGCCCTCCATCACCGAAGTAACAAATTACCTGTCATATCCCACCGAGGTTGAAGTGGGGTGTTTGCTATATTCGTACTTGAGACCTATTTTTTACTGTCAACTGCTGTTTTTCACAAAGCGGCATGACCTCGTAAACAATTCCTGCACTCCTTGACGTCCCTGAGCCAACAGCTATGAATTGTTGCCGTGAACAAGTAAATGGTGAATGAACGAAATTATCGGAGAATACTGTAGAAATAACTTTTTTTTAGACTTCCTGTACTCATAAGACTCGTAAACATACCAAGATACTTGCCGCATAATGGTGGCGCTCACTGCAGCCAAGTTTTATAAGGGACGCTTTTTGTATATCCTAGATCTATATAGGAAATGAGACTCAGATTGGGAAGGAAACCTGTGAGAACTTGTGTTCAGCGTTGCGCTCAAGAAAAACCGACGTAGAAAACGATACGAGACAATGGGAGCGCAAGCTATTAAATGAAATTTTATTGCGGTGAACACACATATGTAGCACTACTCTCATAGCCTGAGTCGCTTTGGGACGTTAAACCCCACAAACTAAACCAAACAAATAAACATCAATGAAACAGCGAAGACGCTATATCGTAGGAAGGGTGAACGTGATTCATCTGTCACAAAAACCATTGACAAAGCTTGACGCCACCGGCTTCGCATTAGAGGAGCACAGTCATCGACTTGGCGTCTGTACAACATATACTTTTGTTACAACATTAAAACACGTTATATATAGACTTAAAAAAAGCGATAAAAACAATTGCAGAACATTGACACTATACGGAAGCAGATTTTATTACAATTATAGCACAAAATAAAGGGATGTAGCATGATGATGCGGCACAGCGTTGTTAATTTTGAACAAATGATTTAAAACATCGAGTTCACTCATATTGCAGAAATGTTCAGGCCGAACAAGGGCGCCTATATAAACAGGTAAATTAATGTTACAACAGTCAAATTAAATTTCTTTTTTTCTTTCAATAGGGTGACCGAAGGTTCGCTTACACATGTCCCTTTCCCGGATTCGATACGGTGGGACTCCCACAGTTGCCTGGTTAGCTTGTCTCTAGATTTCAGAAGGACCGCTGGCTCATGGCAAAGTGGCGCAATCTTTGCATCTAGCGCAGTGCGGCAGCAGATTTCTAGATACACCAACCTGGTTACAGTTGTGCATGTGTTCTCTGAGCCTTTTGTTCAGGCATCTCCCCATATGCCCCACATATGCACGACCGCATGAGACCGGGATCTTGTAAACTACTCTCTCGCCGCACTCGACAAACCTAGCTTTTTGTCTAACGCCAAAAGACGCCTCTGCTCCAGGCTTGCGCTCCTCATTTGCTTTCGCGCACATTATTTTTAATTTATGCTGGGCAGACAAAACGACCCGCATGGCATGCCTTTCAGCAACTTTCATCAGTCTGTGTGATAGGGCATGAATGTACAGAAGTACTACTGGCATCTTTTTTTATTCTTTCAGCTTGCCTAAGCCGCTTTTGATGGCTTGTTGGTATTGTGGACGCGGTCCCGTAGAGCCGCGCCCGAGGATAATCACTTGCACGTGCGCGTCCCTGCATGCCGCCGTCACCCGCCTGTTTGCTTCTTGTATTGTGGACGCGGTCCCCCTTCTACAAGCGTGCCGCATGTGGGGAAAGCCGACCGGACCGTCGGCGCCGGATTTGCGGAAAGTCTCCTGAGAGGAGAGGATTCGACACCCTCAGTGGAGAAAGAGTTTCGCCGTGCTCTTTGTTTGTTTAATTTGTAATACTAGTGGGGCACTGGGTCAGAGGCTAAGGTCTACCCACAGGGCTGTGCCCATCTAGCATATTTCTTATTGGACAGTTCATGTGTGGGGATGGCCTCTCAAAATGACCGCCTCTATTTCTTTCTTTTATGAAGGTGTAGCGCGGGACGTGATCCAAGAGAGTTCAGTCCAGTCTGAGCTGGGGCTCCATGTGTAGGCATGTAACGCGGCTAATCAGTTAGGTCGAAGAGTAAAGTAGCGCAGAGTGTTCTTTTATGTAATTTCTTTAAACTTCCAGTTTCGTTCTTTGCATATATATATATATATGTCATGCTGTAAATATATGCTCTACCATCATCACCTTCAAGTACGCCTCCTGGCCTTCCCTACGCCGAACTACATAACAGGAAGGGTTTAGAGAACGTTCCGGGCAAGAACTAACAACAGAAATTCTACTGAAGGGACTCATGGAAGCTAAATCGACATGAAACATGGGTATTTAAAGATATATATCCCGGGACTAAAAGGAAAGTCGTGTAAAGTTGACGGATTGTCGAAGTTAAAAACATAAAAAAAAGGTTGAGCACGGTAATGACTTTCACCACCCCGTTTTAAAGGGAGCGCTCCTAGAATCCATCCATCCATTCATCCATCCTTCAGGATAACCCACTGGGAGAACGAGTATTTTTCATGTGAATACCGCGCCAGCAGCCATCCAGGTGTTAGAACCAGTTTGACTGGAAAGAGGCTTACCCTCTACCCAGATGAGTTCCCTGATGAGAGCGCCCGAGCTACGACAGATGCAGCTGATAAGAGAATTTGATATATGCTTGTATGGACGCAAGCAGAGCGCTGCTACGTGCATGCGAAAAGCGCAGCAGCGCACGAGAGTCTGTGCGAAGTATTAGTACTGCGAGCCAGGCGAAGGTGCTAGGTTATGTCGTTGAGCGGACGGCTCGCTTTGGTGTTGGGCGGTTCGAGTGGAATCGGCGAGGCCGCCTGCCGCGCCCTCGCAGCTGAAGGTGCCACAGTGGTCGTCGCGAGCCGGCGCACAGAGGCTGCTTCGAGATCGGCGCAGTCTTTGCCAGGTGCGCATTCTTGGCTAACACAGATTTGTAAATTTGCTTCGTTGCAGTGCTATGAGCCGTACCTAGGTCCGGGAAGAAATGCGTTTTGGGAGTTGGATGAAAATTGTAATTATACGAACGAAGAATTCAAGTCTACGTTGTTTTCAGACCTCTGTAGTGGGCAGTCGCTCTCTTTGCCTTTGCTGGCTCCGCCCTCGGTGTCCAAGTACATTGTCATCACCCACAGCGTTCGCCAGGATTCCGAACGCATAAGCAACGTTCCGTAGTAAGGCAGACCTTGGTGTTCTTGTTCCATCAAGCTAGATACCAGCACGCAGATTATATCAAAATTACTAGAGTATGATTCTGCCTACGTGAGCAGGTGCTCAGCTCTACTCGAAGGTAGTAGGTTAAGTGATAAATCTTTTTATTATATGATGATTTCTTTTTATCAGCTTCGTTCCAACATAGTATGTGGGATGTCAGTGTTCCAGCCTTCCCAATCGTGTCTCCTGTAGAAACATTCACCGACTGTCATAACCGCAGTTCACTACATCAGCCGTTGCAAATAATAGGAAAGTTTCATTACTTAATAAGTTGTTCTGCAATTTTTTGGCCAACTATGCGTTACTAGGTTGCGAAGTACATAATACTAAGTAAACTATCAGCCATTTCTAAGTTTAAGGCTTAGTAACTACCACTTAGCCAACATTTCCTGAACTGTTTCCCTATTCTGGGTCCAAGGTGACTTCCCTATAACTTAGGGTTTGTTCTCCCCAGCCGCGATGTCCCGCGAGGACCTGACCTCTTCAGCATCAAAAACCAAAAGCGTGTGAGACTGGGTGCTGCACTTTTCACAAATAGGAGAATTAGAATGAAGGTCGTTTAGATTTTTTAATTTTCTCTGGTTTTGAGCCCTACTTTATTGGTCCAGCCCGGACCCCTCCAAATCTGGCATCGCCTCGGCAACGGCTACGTGGCCTGCGGGATAGTTACAATGCCACCGGGACCCCTTTGACAACTATCCGGGAATTGGCAACCCCACCCTTTGAGATTCGCCGAGTTTTATTTACAGTTGGCTGTGTCAGCAAGATAAACCTTAGCAGTGCTCACAGCGCCGGCTTGTCCCAGCCTATCCAGACAAGGACCACGTATGCGTCGCCAAATCGCATTCGCACTATCTTACCTCGTTTTGGAGGATGTACAATGGAGGATGGAGTACAATGTAGTAATACCTTCTACAAGAAATAAAATACTTCGCACGTGCTGCTGCTAAGTAGACAGACGCAACAGTACGTAGTATCTTAAATACTTTTGAATATTTAAATTATTAGAAATTTCTTTTCAACATTACATAAAAAATTATTTCTCCAGAGAAAAGCCTGGGCACCAAAAATTTCAAAATAAACGATGGGAACGCGATAAGAGGGCAAATAGGTTATCATGACTGAGGGTCAAAAAGCCTGCCAATATTTTACATCGTTTTTTCACACATTATCTGCAACAAGTAAAAGGTCAGCCAAATCTGCGCGCAAAAAAGAAACACCTGGATCTGTCTTGCCGACCCAGAGGGCTTCTCTGCATTTTAATCAGTAGCGGAACAAAGATGCTAGCGTTCGGCTTCACCACCTCCCATAATATACTGTGGACTGGGTATGGTGTTTGCAGTATAGAACAATGCACCGGTATACCAGCTCCATAGAGCCCTTAAAGCTATGGATTTGGTCATAGTGTAAAACTCCCGAATCTACCTAACGTAACCCAAACTGAGCAATCGCTACCGCGAGATGTCCTCTCTAGACATTCTCGTCAACGAAGATCAAACAGTGCGTACCATGCATGAATTTGAAGAGCTATAAGTCACAGGCCGCGCTTACGGCAATACGTCTCGCTTTCCTTCTCAAGGATTATTTACAGGGCGTCCAAATCTTCACCGCGAGGCTCATGATCACAGGGGGACTCCGTCCTGCGTCCTATATATGCCCTTACAATATCGATGTTTCTTTTCAGCTTTCAGCGGAAGGCATCCTCCACGACAGACTAATCTTTGTACATGAAGCAAGTTGTCTTCTATATTATTTTCGGAATACTCCGCCTTTGAATGATTTTTCAATTACTGAGAAGCAGCGATTCAATGTGCTGAAGAAAATCACTCAGCTATTTCTTCTCATTAGGTATTGATATTTTGGGCTATTTCCGCAGGCCACTGGGTCATTTCCCGGGTAATACCGCCTCAGTGTAGCATCTTAACCGACGCAGGTAAAAATTATTTTCATTTCCATATCAGATTCATTTCAACTGGATGACGCTTAAGAGTTAAACGATTGGCTTTTGGGCTGGGGAACAGATCAGGACTCCTTTCTTTGTTCCATCAACTGATCTACATGCCCAGCATTTCATGGAGGCAACCTAAAGGCGTATACTACCGAACCCATCAAAACGCTGCGTTCAGAAGCGTTCCAAGAAATTTCAGTTTAGAGCTGAATTTGACAAGTAGACCGTCCGCACTGACCCAGCTCCAGCTCAATTCAATCACGCCAGCATAGTTCGTTGGAATGCTGAGCGTATATTTATTTACACTTTTTGTTATTGCAAAAGGATGTCCACTAATGTTTATTGAATATGACGTTAATCTATGCACCGTAGTCTTTCTATTTATTTTAGTTCTGTCCACGTTCTGTAGTAGCCGGTTTGTTAGTACGTGAGGGTGCGCCCCTCTGTCAAACCGATCATAGGCTTTTTGAGTACACCCCTAAAAACCCAGATGTTGAAATAAAGAAATTTGTATTTGTATAACTAAGAACAACCGCATTATGAACATCTTAGTGAGTTACTTAAACAAGCGACTCTAACAACAGCCAACGCAGTGGCCCTGTTTGGCCTCTGATAATTCACTGACATGGGAAATGAAATTTTGATTTGCCATTTACACAACAGTGGTCTCCTAGAAGGTAAAGACTGATACCTCCCCTTTACGTACGTTTGCACTCTCTCGATACGGTCAGCTTTTGAGTTTTGTTTCAGTGTCATTCCTTTTCACGTTTTAATATTTTCTAGCACACCACTTTAGTCCGTCTTCATCACAACTATCCTGGCTTTATTCACAGCGCAAGCGTTCTCCACATGCCCGTAGCGTTAATGTGCTCTGTGGCAATTTCAATCATTTATTTTGTAAGAGTAGGTTCAGTCTCAGGTTCTCAGGTCGATGTTTTCGTCGAGCGTTTTAACTGGTAGGACAGTCTCTTGCGTCGTCTCCTTCATCTGACGTCTTCTTTTTTAGCACGCGCCTTTTTACATACGCTCGTCTTCTTTGCAACAGTCACCGAGGGTTAGTGCGACACTACAATTACCCCCGGGAGAAAAAGGAGGCATCCTGCTGACTCATGGCGTCGACACAACAGGCGGGTCATAACAGGGCTTGAGGCGGTCAAGGTGCACTGTTTCACGCCCGCGGCGACGCATATCGGGTGTCGGTGCAAGTGGTTCTATTAAGTAGTTCACCGGAGAGGTCTGGCAAATAACCCGATATGGACCAAGATACTTGGAAGCAAGTTGCGTAGAGAGGCCGGAGGGGGTGGCGGGAACCAAAAGCCACACGAGGGAGTCTCTGCTGTGTGAAGGAGCTGGACAAGTCGGTGCACGAAGGAACTGCTGGTGGCCCTGGTTCTGGGTTGTAAATGATCGGGCTAACTGGCGGCATTATTCTGCATATGCGGCCGCTTGAGAGACTGCGGACAATTCGTAGTTGTCAGGGCGATAAGGGAGTACGGTGTCCATAGTTAAAGGGACACTAAAGACAGCCAAAGATGGTATGAAAATCTAATAAACTACATTTGGTGACACTGTCGCCGCATATTCGGCAGCAAAAAATCGAATAATTGCTGAGATATTGCGCTAAGAAGTTGAGGTTTTTTCTTGTTCCCGCCGGTCGAATTTAAACTGTGGCCTCCAACTACGTAGTTGGAGTTGAGTGACGCACACTATGACGTAAGCGGAGACTCCGTGATAGCTAGCGAGCCGGCGCGGCCCGCGGCGTCGCATCCCTCAAGGGCCAACTTCGCAACAGCGTACTCGCAATGACGGCCTCAGCCGAAATAAATAAAACGATGAAGAGAGTAATTTACCGAGCGATGGGCCCATAAAGGAAGAAAAAAAAAACAGAGCGCTTGTAATGCACAACGGACGCAGGATGCAGGGCTCCGCAGGAACGGCTTCAGCGGCCATGTCGGGCCGCGGTAACAGGGATATGGAACAGGATAATGACTACCAGGTTGTTCTGCCAAGTATTCCAACAGGGCGTTTTGTGTTAAACACAGTTTTTTTGCGCGCGGATATCAGGGCCCGCCCGTACCGGGTGGAAAATTTCCGAGACGCGTTGGCTCAGCGTTCGCTGCTCCCTGACGTTTCGCCATGGGGGCGTATCGCATGAGCCACGTCTGGGCCATCACTATGAAAGACGCGGATGCTGTGAAGAAGATTGCTGGAGTGGGTGAGTTGTGTGTGAAGCAACGTCGCTGCCTCGTTATTGATCCCGCTAACCAGGATGTGAGGCTGAAGCTCCACTGGTTGCTTCACAACGTTCCGGATGAAGATGTGCGTGTGGCCTTCGCGCCGTATGGAAAGGTTTCCGAAGTGGCCAGGGAGCGCTGGCGCGTGCATGGCATATCGGATAAGGGTTCAACTAGCAGGATTGTCACCTTGAAGATGAAAGTGGGGGTCAAACTGGACGACTTGCCGCACCAGCTGAACGTCGGCGGTGAGTTGGCGCTCGTCGTAGTACCTGGAAGGCCTCCGTTATGTCTCCGGTGTCGAAGTACCGGCCACATTCGCCGAGAGTGTAAGGTTCCGCGTTGTGGTGCATGCCGTCGTTTTGGCCACGAAGAAGGGCAGTGTTCTCGCAGCTACGCGAGCATCGCTGGACCTGGGAACAGCGAAGATTTTTCCGAGCATCTGATGGATGAGGCGGACGCGGAAGAGGCAGCCAAAACAACCGGGCAACCGGCAAGGAATGATGGGCCGGTGTTGACCCCTTTGACAATGGGGAGGACGTCCACGGCCGTTGCGACAGCGGATTCTGCACCAGTGGAGAATGGTTCCCAACTGGACGCAAGTAACAGCGTGGCGGACGCCAGAGAACCTGTGCTCGAAAGCCAAGGCAACGCGGAGTCTCCTAACTCCGACGTTATGGACTTCAACGCAGGAGTAAGCGGCCTCATGATGAGAGCGCCGGTGAGGATCTGCAGCCTGGTGGTGGCAGTGACGAGCCGCCATCGAAAGCACCGGGGGTTCGACGTTCGACGTTGAGGCCTCGGCTGAACGTTTCGTCCGAGACGCGGCAGGCGGGGAAACCGCCTCCGTAGTTTGGACGTGACCTAATGCATGTGAGTGCAGGGGGTGCGTCATCCGTCATAGCCTGTTTTCGGCTGTGGCTCTTTGACTGTGTTTATGGAAGGTGGCAAGTGCGGTGGTCAGGCACGCCTCAGTACGCATTCAGACATCCCTTTGGGAGGCCGGATACGAGCACGTACGCTTTGGAACCTCGGACAAGCAGAGCAACATGGACGATTGAGGTAGGCATCACATGGATCGGGCACCTTTTTCTCTAGATGCATGGCAATTAAGCTAGATGTCCCATTACGTGTAGCAACCTTGAATGTTAGAGGGCTTGGAGCCCGAAGGCGGCAATGCCAGTTGAATCGCCTGCTGCTAGATAATGAAATCGACTTATTAGCCGTTCAAGAGTCGAAAATAGAATCTCAGGACCATGCAGACCGCATGGTGTCTGTTTTCCATGCAAACTTTGATGTGTGTGTTTGTCACTCTGTGGGGGCATCAGGCGGATGCCTTCTTTTCATTCGCAATACTTTGTGTATAAGCGTACACTGCGTATTTGCATGCGAAAGTGGCCGACTCTTGGTTGTTGACTTCTTGTTCTCAAATTTATTTTGGCGTGCTCTCTGTATGTACGCCCCCAATGTTGAAAGTGATCGTCAAAACTTATTTTATTCAGTCGAGCCGTACTTGAAATGTGACAAAATTTTGCTTGTATTGGGCGATTTTAACTGTGTGTGTGCTGCTACTGATCGAGTGAAGATTAGACAAGTGAAAGACAAGAGCGCTGAACTGTTGAATGTATTGGTGCATGACTATTGCTTGGAAGACATTGGAAATGTGTTTTCTGCTGGAACCCGTCCGGAATGCACGCACTTTCAACGCGATAGTCATGCGAGACTAGACAGGCTGTATCTATCTATTGATCTCGTTCCAATCTGTACCGACTATAATGTAAAACCTATTTCGTTTAGTGATCATTGCCTTGTTAGTGCGACTTTTGGAATTAAGGTTAAGAAATCTGTTTTCAACTGGCATCTATGGAAACTGAACGAGAAAATTTTGGAGGACGAAGTTTGTTAAGGCAATCACGAACGATTTGGAATGTTTGCTTAAGGTGCATGAAGAAAGCCACGCAGATAAATGGGAAAGATTTAAAGAGCAGGTGAAGATAAAAGCAATAGAAAAGAGCAGTGTTATTCGGTACAGACAGAAAGAAACAGAAAAGGAACTTCATGGACAACTTGAGTGCCTGTTGTGCATGGAAAGCTGTGCGCCAGGAAAGTTCACGAAGCAAATAAGAGATGTGAAATCTCATTTAGAAAGAATCGACGCTGAGAAGTACAGAGCTGCGGTTATACGTGCAAGAAGCGATAAACTGTGGGCTGGCGAGGCGCCGACAAAGCGAGCGCTATCAGATGAAAAAAGGTATGCTTGCCGGAAGGAAATCAGGCAAATAAGACATGAAGGGCAGATTACTAACGATGCTTAAGATATAAAGTGTGCGATTCTGAAACATTTTGCTGAGCTTCTGAGTAATACGCGCGAACATAGTGAAGGGTTTCCAAAAGAATATTTACGGCTAATGCCAACGCTCGAAGATCATATGAAAGAGAGCCTTGAAATGCCTATTACATTGCAAGAGATAGAAAAGGCCATAGATGACCTCCCATGTGTGAAAGCCCCTGGACCAGATGGGCTGAGCGCCTCCTTTTACAAAGCATTTAAAAACCATGTTTCCAGCCTTATGTTGGAAGTGATAAGAGAAGCCTACGAACGAAAACAAGTGCCATTATCATTTATTACGTCACACATCGTACTTATTCCAAAAACTGATGATCCGGAGAAACCCCTGTTCGTGAAGTCCTATAGGCCAATAAGCCTGACAAATGTTGATTACAAAATCTTCATGAAGGTTTTAGCGAAGAGATTGCAGAGTGTAATAGCCAAATTAGTCGGACCGCACCAAACGTGCGGCATAAGAGGTCGCAGCATCGCCACAAATATACATGTGGCACGAACAGTACTGGAATGTGTAGACACGCTTGGAAGTCGGGTTGCCATGATTCAGCTGGATTGGGAAAAAGCTTTCGATCGCGTATCACACGACATCCTTTTCTCCATTCTAGAGTATTGTAACCTGGGCTCGGTAATCGTGGAGGGAGTGAGAATGGCGTACGCAAACTCCTCGACGCTTATTATAGTGAATGGCGATCTCACTGACAGTCTCGCAGTGCGTTCTTCGGTGAGGCAAGGATGCCCACTCTCTCCTCTGCTTTTTGCAGCCTATCTCGAGCCATTATGCTTGGCCATTCTCAATAATGAATGCATCTCGGGTTTCAAGCTTCAATCGGCGCATGTGAAGCTACTTGCATACGCGGACGACATTGCAGTATTTTGTGAAAACAGAGAGAGCATTTGTGAATTGGTTAACGTTGTTGAAAAGTTTTGTGACCAGACTGGATGTCGGGTTAACTGGGAAAAAAGCTCCGGATTTTGGCACGGCTTATGGGATGATGAACCGGCTTCTTTCTCCCGATTGCAATGGTCTTCCGTGCCAATGCAGTATCTGGGTGTGCCTCTACAATGTTATCGCGATCCTAGCTTACATTGGAAGGAAGAAACAAATAGAGTGCGAGAGAAAGCGGAAGCATGGCAGGGAAGGCAACTGTCAATCTTTTCACGCGCGTTCATCTGCAATGTTTTTTTGATTTCAAAGATATGGTATGTAATGAATGTTCTATGTGCGTCACGAACTGCCATTCAAAAAATTCATCGTGCGTTTACGGTTTTTCTTTGGACTTCGACCTGGGAAAAGACGAGGCGAACGGATTTATTTTTTTCTTTAAAAAGCGGAGGAGTCGGTTTGATTCATTTGTTTCTGCGCCAAGTGGTATCACGCTTTTTTTTTTCTTCGCGACCAAAATGACACCTTTTTAAGAACAGTCATGCAAGTGCGGCTGCAAAGGCTGTTACCCGGATTTGTTGTCTCCTCAGTGAAAACATGCGTGGTGCTGTCACAGGATATTTGCGCGAGGTAGTTCTCTCTTACAAGTTGTTAGAAGTGCGTTTTTCCCGTGAATGTTTGTACAGTGTTGGCACGAAAAAGCTATATAAGGACCTAGTGCAAATAATGCTGCCGGCACCTTTGTATCGAGAGCCCTACCATGGAGGCCCAGGGCAGGATATTTTAAAACGAGTGAAGAGGATGCCAGTTCGACCGGCTGCCAAAACGTTCTTTTTTAAGTTGCACTTTAACACTCTACCCGTCAAAACCTGGCTTCACGAAAAAGGAATCTATGTCCCTTGGACGACAAACTGCCTGCTTTGCAAGAAGCCAGAGACAATTGAACACATATTCTTAGACTGCTGGGATGCAGTATTTCATTGGGACGTGCTACAAAGAACAATTAAAAAAGAGATACCACTAAACCCTTATGGCATCCGGTTTTTACCGGTGGAGAACGAAGACGTACCCTATGATTTAATAATGCTTCTGGGCCTCCACAGCTTGTGGAAAACAGGGATGCAAGTAAGGCATGAAGATATTAACATTCGCAGTGTACGTGAAAATTATTTTGAAAGGGCTGTTTATCTACGGGAATGTATCTGCGCGCTCCCCGACCCACCACAGTGGGTCTGGATGACCTGATAAAATTGAAGAAATTTTAACCTCACACGCGTCAGCTCAAGGGCAGCTGAAGTGTTTTATTAAGTGTGACAATTTGTTGTTCATGTATACCTCGGAAATAAAGGAAAGAAAAAAGCGGCGTAGCCGAGCGGCTAGCGCCGAACGTTACGGAGCAAGCAGTAGCGAGTTCGAGTCTGGTGTTTTTTTTTTTTTTCACAAATCTATTTTTTTGTTACCTTTTGTAATGTATTTCTGGTGCTTCGTTATTTTTAGTTTTTACGTTTTACCCGAGGCCCTTTTTTTCGCCGGGCGACGAGCGCAATATCTCGACGCTCTCCTTGGTATGAGCGGCAAGTATGCCCCTTTTGTTTACGACGCCTGCAAATAGCACGTTGAAGGTGTTGTTGACGCAGTATATGTTGGCCAGACGTGCCATGATTTAGTGAACAATTGAATGATAATGCGTTTTTCCTTCGGTACTTAGCATATGTATGCTTTTCGTGGCGTACGTAGCTGCAGTCAAGCGGTCAGGTCGCAGTCGAAGCGGCAACGGCGGCGATATGTTGGCGCTGAAGAGTGAACGAAGGAGTGTGTCGGCGGTAGCGGATTTCGCTCGCTCGTGCCTCCGAATGCTCAAATGGGAACCATCAAGGCGCATCTGCTGCTCCAAGCTTGTAATTCAGGCGCTGCAGGTTCAAACAAACTATCCGAGTGCGCACGAAATGCCTGAGCCGAAACATAACCAAAACTGAAGTGGGTGCCTGTGGCGCCTCCAAGTATATTTTTGTATTTGCTTTGCAACATTTACGTTGTCTTTTCGCCGTCGTTTACGTATGATAAAAGCGTGTTATCATGTTTGAGAAAAAACGTACTACCGCATTCAAATATGCAACGTAATTCGCATTTGTCAGCCTCCGGGATCCCTAGCGCGTCAGGTGATTTGTAGTTGCGAGCCTCGGCCGTTTGGCTGTGGTGGCGATACCTGTATTTCTGTTATTCTTCTTTACTACCTTATAACAGCTCTGTTTTCAGTAAGAGTGGTCTTTTTGTAATCAGGAACTGGCATTCTATCGATGCAAACCCACTTCCTTTCTCTCTTTAGTGTCCCTTTAAGCTGGGTTCACGGCCGTATAGAAGGAAAAAGGGAGAGAAGCCAGTCGTGCTTTGTATAGCAATATTGTAAGCGTACGTGACGAACGGGAGAATCCGGTCCCGGTTTGAGTGGTCGGACGCGACCTACATGGCCAGCCTGTCACTCAAGGTGCGGTTAAAACGTTCCGTCATGCCGTTTGTCTGCGGATGGTAAACCGAGGTAAAACGGTGGACACTGCGACACTGCTTAAGAAGGGCTTCAAAGGTTTCGGAAAGAAAAACACGGCCATGGTCACTGAGCAAGTCTTTAAGTGAACCGTGGTGCAGAACAAGATGGTGCAGGACGAAAGACTCAACGTCTCGCACCGACGCCGAAGGTAAAGAGGATGTTTCTGAGTAGCGGGTAAGGTAGTCAACAGACACGATGACCCAACGGTTACCAGCTGGAGTGACTGGCAGTGACCCATAAAGATCAATACCCACACGGTCGAATGGCCGGTTGGGCAGGGCAAGGGCTCTATCGGAACGGTGGAGTGGTGTGGAGGCTCTTTGTGACGTTGGAATTCCTGGCATGCGCGGACGTAATGACGCACGAAGCCGTACATACCCCGCCAGTAATAGCGGAGGCGAAGACGAGTGTGAGTTTTTAACACTCCGGCGTGGGAACACTGAGAATCGGCGTGAAACGCAGCGCATATTTCCGAACGGAGGTGCCGAGGAATGACAAGGGAGGCACTTGCGTCTGTCGGAACGGTTTTGGTGGTAAAGCATGCCGTCGCGGATGGCAAAATGATGAGCTTGGGGACGAAGAGTTCGAGAAGCTGGGCGCAGAGAAGGTGTAGATAGAAGCGTGACAATAGAAGCTACCCAAGCGTCTTGCCTTTGTTCATTGGGCATGTCGGCAAGTTCTAGCGAAGATGAGTCACCTACGGTGATAGCTGTTGAGTCAGCGCCGCATTGAAGAGGTGACCTACACAGGGCGTCGGCATCAGATTGCTTACGGTCAGACCAGTATATGACCTGAATGTCGGACTCTTTTAAGCGGAGCGCCCAACGAGCAAGACGGCCGGATAGATCTTTGAGGGTGGACAACCAGCAGAGTGCGTGATGGTCCGTGACAACAAAGAAGGGACGACCGTAGAGATATGGGCGGAACTCCCAATGGCCCAAACGATGACCAACCACTCCTTTTGGGTTACAGAATTTTTTTCGGCCTTTGCTAAGCTGCGGCTGGCATATGCAACAACGTACTCTGGCAGCCGGGCTTTCATTGTGCAAGAACAACGCCGAGACCTACACCACTGGCATCAGTGTGAAGTTCGGTTGGCGCTGTGGGGTCAAAATGGCGGAGAATCGGAGGCGACACTGGAAGGCGCCGAAGCGTCGAAAAGGCCTCATCGCAGTCTGACGTCCAAGAAAATAGAATGGCGTCACTAGCAAGGAGCTCTGTCAGCAGCGAGATGATCGAAGCGAAATTGCGGACGAAGCGACGAAAATACGAGCACAGCCCGATAAAACTACGCAGCTTCTTTAGAAAGTTGGGCATGAAAACTCAGCTACTGCACAGAGTTTCGCAGGATCTGGACGAACACCGTCTTTCGAGACAACGTGTCCCAATATAAGAAGCTGGCGAGCCCCGAAGCAGCACTTTTTCGAGTTTAGTTGCAGGCCGGCGTCAGTCACACACCTCAGCACACGCTCGAGACGGTCCAAATGTGACGTAAAATCTTGACAACACGGCAACATCGTCTAGATAACAAAGACAGTCATGCCACTTGTGTCCGCACAGAATCGTGTCCATCATGCGCTCGAAGGTGGCTGGCGCGTTGCACAATCTAAACTGCATGACTTAAATTTATAGAGGCCGTCAAGTGTCACAAAAGCAGTTTTAGGTCGATAGTCAGCTGCCATGGGTACCTGCCAGTAGCACGAGCGCACGTCTAGAGATGAAAAGAATTCGGCACCTTGAAGGCAATCGATGTGCGTCATCAATACGTGGAAGGGGGTACACGTCCTTTCGCATTATCTTGTTCACTCGCCGGTAATTAACGCAGAACCGGATAGAGCCATTCTTTTCCTCACGAGAACCACTGGAGAAGCCCAAGGGCTGTGCGAAGGCTGGATGACGCCGCGGTGAAGCCTGTCATTAACGTGCTTGGTGACGACGTTCTGCAGCCGATACAGCATAAGGGCGCTGGCGTACCGGGGTATGCGTACCGGTGTCTATGCAGTGAGTGACTACGGATGTGCGCCCCAAAGATGTCTGAGGAAAGTCGAATGGAAAACGGAAGCCCCGAAGCAAGCTGACGAGCTGGTCGCGTTGATCTGCTGAAAGACTGGCATCCAGACAGCTAGAAAAAGCTGAAGTGGAGTTGTCGTTCTGTAAAGATGCAGGCAAGTCAATAGTATCGAGCTTAAGTGGGGCTGGGTGTTCTGAGACGTCATATTTCAGTGTCATCAAAGGGCTCGACATGACCTAGACGTTCTCCATGAAGAAGCGTTGACGGACAAGGAAACGGGTTAGAGACGTTCATGGCACTGTAGCCACCAGAGAAGGTCAGAAGGTCGATAGGCAGGACTAAGCCATGAAGACGATTAGCGTCATGAGTCGGAGTGAAAAGAACAGTCGAATCGGAAAAGCAGGCTCAGGAAACAGGCACAAGGACGTTAGAGTAGGTGGGGATGTCAGTATATTCGGCAACGGTTATCTTACCGACGTGCAGCGGTGTGTCGGACGAGGCGGCAGGTGAGAGCGGAGACAATTAGATGCTGGCTCGGGCACAATCAATATTCGCAGAATGACTGGTGAGAACGTCGCAACCCAGAATCAGTTCGTGAGAGCAGTGAGACAGCACAATAAATTCGGCGACGTAGAATGGCAATTCGAGCAGTGCACGCCGCAAGCGGTTGAACGCGATGTGAGCTTGTAGTTGGGAGAAAAGATTTCGAAACAGGCGTCGTAACTTTACGAAGTCTGTGGCAAAGATTAGCACTTATATCAGACACAGCGGCGCCAGTGTCCACAAGTGCGAGAACTGCGATGCCATCAACAAACACTTCTATAACTTTAGCCGGGGAAGACGGACTTGCACAAGTAGAAGAAAACGCAGTTCTTGCCTCTGGAACTGCGGTTATTAGTTTTCCTCGGGGCTAGCGGGAGAGCGACGGCGGAGTGGCGAGAGGGAACGACGGCGGGGAGACGGGGTGATTGGCGGCAGGAGTGGGAGGAGCGGTGAGGATAAAATGAGTCCGTAGAGGGGCCAGTAGCGAGAGGGGGAGGGGAATGTTCATAGTTGGAACTCAGTTGGAACTGTACAGGCGGGGGCCATTGCGATACGACTGCGCGCGCTGGCGGCAAAGCCGGGCGACGTGGCCAGGAATGCCACATGAATAACAGATTGGGCGGTTATCAGAGGTCCGCCATGGATTGTTGGTCGGGCGTTGAGGAGGCAGATAAGGGCGGGGCGGAGGTGGTGGTGGTGGTAACAGCGCAGCATACACGACAGGGCACTGTGGTGGTCTGCCGGTACAGCGGCTTACGTTAGCGGGGCTGTCACAGGTGTAAGTTGAGAGCTTGACGGTAAACCTTTTGCAACTTGCTCCTGGATGGTGCGTCGAAGTGCAGGATCTAGCGAGGGAGTGGTTGCAGCAGAAGCAGGGAGGAGCGACAGATGGCGAGCCACTTCTTCCCGTATAAAAGCTTGATCTCTGGAGGGAAGGTGGTTTAGATGCGAGGCTGCATGCTGTCGGATGCACGAATAAGCGATCGTTCATGACAGAACGTCGAGTAGAAGCTCGTTGCCTCTTAAGGACGTCGTAACTTTGACAAAGCTGAACCACTTCGACGACGGTTTGCGGCTTTCTTGCCGTCAACATATGAAACACATCGTCGTAGATTCCCTTCAGGATTTTGGTGATTTTGTCAGCTTCGGACATAGAAGGATTAACACGTTTACGAAGATCAACAATGTGCTCTATGTAGCTGGTGAATGCCTCCTCAGAAATCTGAGCGCGGGCTTGGAGGCGTTGTTCGGCGCGGAGTTTGCGAACGGCGGGGCACCCGAACACCTCAGAAAAGCTCGTTTTAAAGGCCGACCAGGTGGGCAGGTTGGGCTGGTGGTTGCGAAATCATAAATTGGCTACGTCTGTCAGATATAAGAGGACGTTAGCTAACTTGGTGGCATCGTCCTACTTGTTGTAGGCGCTTACACGTTCATATGAAGATAGCCAGTCATTAACATCCCGGTCATCTGCGTCACTGAAGGAGCTGGGGTCACGCTGGTGAAGCCCACCAGAGCAGAGGATGGTAAGCGGAGTGGTGGGAGCAGTCGAGCATGGTTTAGCGGTCTACCTTGTTGCCTCAGGTATAGCGGATGGCGGAGCGAGTGTGCGACTGCAAAGCTAAAGAGTGAGAGGAGGAAACGAAGAGCTGCTTCCACCAAACGTAAGAGTACGTTCAACCTAAGGCTCTCAGGTCGATGTTTTCGTCGAACGTTTTAATTAGCAGGACAGTCTCTTGCGTCGTCTCCTTTGTCTGACGTCTTCTTTTTTAGCACGCGCCTTTTTTACATACGCTCGTCTTCTTTGCAACAGTCACCGAGCGTTAGCGCGATACTACAATTCAATCATCGTAAATTGCCTCAATTCATCAGTTGGATGAATTAAACAAGATTATAAAAATTATTTGGTAGTTTAACACTGGTTAACACCGGAAGGAAGCGAAAGCTCATTGCCAAGCTTGGATTAAACAGATTGTGAGACATGGCTTCACTTGGTTTCAATTTTATGGGTTCTAATGTTTTCACTGGATTGCAATTTTATTGTTTCCGACTGAAACACTCCGATGGTCCGCAAAGTAGTGTGTCTTGGTATTTTCCTTAGGTGTGAAGGAGCATTGAACAAGGGTAAGGGGACACCTCAGTTCGCAGGTTGAGCTAACATTTCGACAGGTGGACATGTTTTCGTCTGACACATATTATTGTTCGACCTAAGGGGCTCAGGAGCCCTCCAGTACAGCACCCCTTTCTTTCCTTTGCTTTCACTGCCACCTTCCTGCCTTCCCCTACGGTGCGGTTACGAAATTATTTGTCACCTTCAAAGTTTTTCGAGGTCATATTTGCTCCCATGTCGACGGCTTGAATTCCTGGTGTGATGAAGCTTTCACTTCAAATCTTGTGACGGAGCCGTAGCTCGGCTACGCCAGTATATATGTACCGAGATCTAGTTTCCTCGCGTTTTGTCATGGTCCCAAGCCTTTGTTGATCTTATATTGAATAGTGACTTTGCAGTGACTTTTGTCATCACACATCATTTTTTTTTATTTCACGCACAGAAGGGAAGACTGCCCGGTGATCGGTATAGTAATACGCGGCCATTTCGAAAGAAATACTAGATGCGATGGCAGTCAGCCACTCTGTGGTTGGGAGGTTGAAACTTGATGTCAAATTAAAGTGGAATTTCATTTTTATACGGCAACTAAACGACTATTCCTCCTTGTTGAAGTCCCCCAATGTCACGCACAACTCTGAAACAGTGCGGTAAGCTGGCACACAGGTGCAAACCACATTAATCGTGTGTTTGATAGACGTTCGCGGCGCCACCTAAACTCATTGTATGCCGCTCTCCGCAAGTCTAACAAAACAGGCTTCTTTGTTCACTGCGAGTCAAAGCAGACATCTGACAGCAGTGCCGACTCCGGCTTACTTATCAGGTTCAAGACGACTGGCATCGCCTTATTTCGCCTGCATTTATACACGGAATTATGCGCATAACCGGCATGTGCCATTCGCGGGCCCAAGCCCCCAACCGGCAGTGAAGCTCTGATGCCACCCCTCGCATCTGCTCCTTCTCTCCGCGGAGCATTCCACACATTCCTGGGCTGTTCCGCAGCAATAGCCTCGACTGTTAGCCGAATGTAGCTCTCGCTATAAAACCTGCTGGAGTGGAAGGCGCGCCCGTCGACACAAGCTTCCGCGACGCTATCTTGAGGTGGAGAGAAAAGCGAGCCAGTATCCTCAGAGCGCCCGCTGAGCTAACGAATTAGTGAAGGTTGTCCGCGTGGGCGGCATGTTACACGATCATGAAAACAATATTACTGGTTCATGTGTTGCTTACGGTTATACGAACCGTGTACAAACGACACCAGGAGTCACATTTCCTAAATTGCGCCCATTAGAGGTCTTTCCAAAGTCACCACGCGGCGCACACTCCTTGCATTGCAGCGCGTACGTTTGGAGTATACCGGCTGTTTCTTTCTGCTATGTTTCTAAAGGATCCTGAGGCTCTGACACTTCGGGAACGGGCTGTTCACCACTAGGGCTGGCAAGCAAGAAAGGGAGGCTGCTTGTGGTCGGTTCAATTTACTCTACAATTCCTTGGCTTGTCTGAACAAACGGCGCGTTTGCGGATAAGCTCTGTGCCGGCTCTGTTATCCCTGGAGCGACTCTAGGCGCCTGTAATCATATTGCAGAGCATGGAATGGCCTGGCTCATGCACGCTGTCGCGAGACGCAACTTTATCACATTTGTAGTGCGAGATCACGCCGAGACTATTACCGAGTGATCGGCGACAATATCTAAACATTAAAAATCATAGACCTGCAGTTTACAGTGCTCTAGGGCAAGATCGCGACCTTTCTTAGAATAAAATAATAAAATCCGCGGTCTGCCAGTGTCCAGAACAAATTTTACTAGTAATTTACTCTAAAGGGAACGGAATGAATTCAGTGATTACGAGGATTTAAAGAGAGGTTGCTACAGCAGGGAGCGCCCCAATAACCGCTCCGTACATGGATTTAGGAAACGGATGATTGCATGTTCATCGCCGAAGTTGCAGAAAATGATCAAGAAAGCTAACTGGAGAGTTCAGAGTCCTATGGTGGGCATGAATAAGTTAGTGATTATTATGAGACTAAGGTAAGGAAATTTGGTTTTCCTGAACGCTTTTACGTGACTGTTATTAGAGAATGGTCTAAGACTATCAATTCATACATTGTTCCAAATAACGTATTTTATAAACTAGACGGGGCACTTGCTTGTACACATCAACCTTCGCTCATGATTCCTTATAATAACAGCATACAAAGAAAAAAACAGGACTCGCAATTTTTATTGAATATCAATATGAGCAGTGGCGATACCTTCTTTTGAAATAGTCCATGCACGATGAAAACTATTTGATGTCATGTTGAGCGCAGTTTTCTTATAGATATACATTTCTTGGTGGGTAGAAAGTCAAGTTATTCTACGCATTTGCTCATGCCGATTGATGAATTAATATTAGCAACCTTCTTAGCATTGAGGCAGCTTAACGTTCTCTTTGTTTAGCATGTATTTGTTAAATGTGATGAATTTGTTTGACATTTGATCGCAGCGGCCCCTTCATTTTGTAACGTACTCGCAGGGGATACAAAGCACTGTGCCATGTGCGTGGACGTTGGTGAGACGGCGTCCGTTGAGGAGCTTTTTGGGAATATCCGCACTATGTTCTCGCAGCCACTCAGCATCGTGGTCAACTCTGCCGGAATAAGCGGCCTCTCTCCTATCGCTGACTGTACCGAAGGCTTGTTCGATGAAGTCATCAAGGTTAACTTGAAGGTGAGCTGCCAAAGATGACGTTTCTTTCGCCCCTTGGAGGCTCCTCGCCGCTAACTATATTCGAATTGTATGCAAAAAAATCTTATTTACTCAGGTTCCAGCCCTACTGGCGTGATGAATGTAGCCAATATTATGACCTAGAGCGTACCCGAGGATCAATTGTAGCCAACAATTTCGATACGGCATAAATATCTACATCACAATAGAGGGTGAAAAGGATTGTTTAGGGAATCACGTTCACTTCCCATATTTAATCAGACCCGACATAATGACAATGCAATGTTCACGTTAAATATCTTCCCCCTCACTGTATTCCTGTCACTGGAAAGATTAATGAGAATACGCTGCAACAGTTATTACTTACTCCCTCAACCCATATAACTTGACAAGTTGGTATGAATACATACCGAGCAACAAGGACGGATAGATTGAAAATATGAAGTCTATGCGAGTTCATTGTGCACAGTGTTTTGGACACACGATTGTTGTTGCTTTGGACACGTCAGCAGCCCATGTCAGCAGCCAGAAAATTAGATCATTTTTTTGTACATTGTCGCGAAACCATGTTTCGCGGGGGAGGGGGGGGGATGACGTTTTTCACCGGACACTTTAAGAGGACATTAATAATACGACCTCTAATGCTTCGTGGGATTTTAATCCGCTCATGGGGCTTCCTTAGTCAGGGGAAGAGCTGCGTGACAGACCACCGCGCGGAGCCGCCACATTCATCGAAGTACCTGTTGAGACAGCAGTGTACCTTGTTGAGGGGGTATATTCTGAGCAGTGTCGACCTCTTGCCTGCTGACCTGAACTCGACGCATTTTATGTCGCCTGCAATTTTCATGTGTGAGCAAAGGTAGAGCTGGATGCAGGTGCGACTCTGTATGAGTAGTTGAGGAAAGCGACCTGGTTAAATTGCTTTCAATGCCTCTTAAAATTGTTATACTTCTTTAAATGCGGAAATAAACACTGCCGATTTGCCACAACTTCCCAACCGAAACCGAAGAAAGCTTCACAGCCACTCAAGCCAAAACTTATTCAGAAATGCGGGTTATAACACATCTGGGATAAAAACTAGAGTACGGGCTTTCACACCGTCGCGGATTGCTCGTCTGACGCTGGGGACGATGGGAAATGTACTTAGAAAATTTGGACTCTTGAAATCACTTTGGCATTATAGATTGATCTGGACCAATTGAAATGCATGCCGAAAGTCAGCGGTGCAAGTGCTACTGGTGCTACCCTTCGTCACGACTCACCGACAGCCCTTGGCTTACGCGTTTATTCTTCTCAAAAAACGTTCACGAAGGCTCGCGTTTCTTACGCCGCGCAGGCTGGATCAACAGCTTCAAGTCAAAGCGATGCCAAAGTGCTGTACCCCGATAAGATTCCCCAATATAGCGTGGATTATTATACTGTGCAGTTGAGCAATAAAGAGGAACGTCTCTTGCCTGCAAATATACACTAGACCATACTTAAAGAATGACCTGGATGACAGCCTGGACATACTGCGCAACCTGCAGCATTATTGAGGGCTATGAAGTATGAGGTATGAAACACACGCGTCCATATGATCTTCAACATCGAACCGTCTGGCCAAATTGAGACGTGGTAGAAAAGCGCAAGGACGTGTGGAACAATAGTAATAGTCTGAGGAGAAAAAAGCCATACGCCGAACGCCAGACACAAGGCGCAAGCGTTTATTACGAATGTAAACGTTCAAAAGATGTCCTGCATTATAAGCCAACTTTTTTTCTAACGAAGTCATCACGTCGGTTCAAATGTGAAGGCAGGCTTTATTTCACACTGGGCGAGGAAGGAATAAAGAATACCTGATTTACGACTTAATAGCCGACGTTTGGAGCCTCAAAGCTCATGTAGGGATGGCATGGTTGGAGGGAAAATATGCTGCTGATTATAATTTTCCCCGCCTGGGTGCCGCTCGACCACTGCTCACAAGGATGCGGGATCGCATGTCGGCCTCGAGGGCCGCTTTTCGATGGAGGCGAAAAGCAAGGCGCCCGTGTGTGCGATATAAGGGCACGTTAAAGAACTCCAGGTGATCAAAATTTCCAGAGTCCTCCACTAGGGCATCTCTTATAGCCTGAATCACCTTGGGGCGTTAAACTCCACAAACCAAAATGCACTCTTTTAATTCTCCTGAAGGCACGTGTAAGAATTCAAAACGCATTCGATTGCATTGTCGGCTGTGCGCAAAACGCCACTATTTTGTATTCCGCAACGGATCCTAGATGTCAGATATGTCCTGGGGAGGAGGTTGTAGCTTTGACAGTGAGTATCTCAAGCTCGACAAAGAGATAAACCATGCCATCAAGGAACACGTGATTATAGTTCAGCAAGGGTCTGGGAAGTGCATTGAAAATAGTGCTCACTCAATCACGGGCAATCTGTTCTACGTAATACGAACATTATATGAAATGAGCAATATTCAAGGCACGTTATGCCAATCCTACTCATGAGCCATTTATGAAAGTTCACTGCGTCCCTACTTCTCAATCCATGCCTGCAATTGACACCTGGAAAGTTGCTCAGAGGGTATATTGTTCGCTTTATATTTATTGGAGAGAACGAGGGAAATTCAATTTCAGAAAAACAAATCAAACTGAGGATTGCAGACGGTGAAAGCAGATGCCTGAAAAGAGAGTGTTATGCTGTATTCAGAAAATTTTCATGAAAGCCCAGTGGAGGACGTTATTGCAAACATTCCTGAACTGGCACTGGGCCTCGCGCTATTCTTTCCGGTGATAGGAAAAATGTTTCTGTTCTTTTGAACATGTCTTCTAAGTCCAACATATACAATACGCTTTTTTTGCGTTCATTGTCCATACTGATTTTCTACTGAACGCTAAGCATTAAGTTAGGAGCCACAAGCTGTATTCATATTGACAGAAGCGCGACAAGGACATGTGAGAGAGAAGTACGACCGCTTAGCCTCAATGGAGTTTTTAATGAAGCAAATTTGGTAACTACGCAGGCGTTCAGGGAGGATGCTACTCACATCCAGTGCGCGTCACATGGTCTAAATAAGCACTAAAACATTTAAAAGTAAAATCAATAAATAAAATGAATAACAATTATTCTTAACGATGAACGTAACACAAAACATGGTGTAAAGAAACAAGAGAGATAAAATTTAAGAGGCGTGTGTAATTAGTGCTGCTATGTATTAGAACCTATCGTGACTGCATTAATTAGACGTGCACTGTTCCACTTCTGCCCATGCACAAATTTCGGCAACAGGCTTTTTCATGACAATATTCAGACTCGTACAATTTTATGATCGATCACTGGCTCAGGCTGAGCCCTTTCTTTATGAAAACGTCGAAAAAAGGTTTCACTATCACATTATATTCCGATTATTACTTTTCCCGAATCCAACGTTTTTCAAGTTAGATATTTCGTCCGAAATGTATAAATTAGCCAAGCGGAAATTTTTCTAGGAACACTGGATTGCTGATTCGGCTTCGCATTTGTGGGGCAGTAAGCTTCTTTTTTTAACTAATTTACATCTAGGAGAGCACTGTTGTTACAAGGACAACGGTGCTGGGTCACACAAAGCGCCTTCAGATTCTGTTCTTTGCTGCAACAAATTGCGTAATTCATGTCTGTAGTTTCACTCAGCAGCAGCCCTTGTCAGAACGTTATCAGGGTTCATCATAACGTCTCCTTGTAGATAAAACATTTAATGAAGAATATTTAGTTCACTGAATCCGAAGCGGCGTGTTTAACCAGGAGTAGAAGCGGCTTTCGATATGTCAGTAGTATGGTTTAAAAAGCTCGCGTTCCAATTTTGCAGACTCTATACCATGCGCAAATATTTGACCGCTCTTGCATTTTACCGCCTTCACTTCGCCTGCCCATATCAAGCTGCAACAGTCTGCAGAAATGGGTTCATCAGCTTCAACGCCTTTGGCCAGCACTGCTACATGCTATTCGTCGCCTGTCCAACCGGCACGGCGGTGCGCGGCAACATGCCTGCCGTGCGATGTCCAGAGCAGCGGCGGTCGGAAAAATCCTCTATGGTACACCCGTCCTCCAACTGTCGAAGACTGACTTCGCTAATGTCGAACGCCTTCATTGCGCAACACTACGCACTATTACCGGTCTACCTAAACACACTCCTATAGCCGTACTTGAGCGTTTGGCCGCTCTTCCACCGCTCACTACCATCATTACCGAGTCAGAGACGCGTCATCGAATACGACTAGAGAACACTGTCCAGGGGCGTCGCCTGCTGGCCTGGGGTGAACAGCGTAACGACAAAACACCAGGCCTATATGCATCTCTTCCCCCTTGGGAGATGCCAGTAGTCACACGCCTCCATCGCCGAACTATAAACCGCGATTTTGTCATTCCCCGGGAGCTCCACGCTGCCCATCACCTACAAGAGCGAATCCCTGATACGACTGACATATACACCGACGCATCGATTACAAGTGAATTTGCATCTATGAGCTGGGTGTGCGATGACAACCCTTCCCTTTCAGGCGCTTATGACTGCCACCTACCTCAAGGTACCCTTCTTCATGCTGAACTCCTCGCGATTTGGGGAGCCTTGTCAGGAGTGCCTTGCACCGGAACTGGGTCAGTGCGTATTCTTACTAATTCCTTTGAAGCTTACAAGGAAATCACTACTCCGGGTTCACAAGATGCCACAGCTACGGCCATACAGCGCCCCTTTAAACGCCACCAACTCGCGACCAGAACTGTTGCTATTCACTTGACCCCAGGTCACTCGGACGAATCAGGGGGCAATGCGGCGGCACACGCCCCGGCTGCCTTGGCAGGTGCGATGTCCACATTTACTTCCCCAACCCCCTTGCTTCATTCTTACTCGACCTTGGGCGGGCAACTGGGCCCTTCTCTTGCCCTTATGCACTATACTTGGACCAGTCTTCGTAGCCTCAGTCAGCATCGCATGCAGGTGGCCACACCAGACCCACCTTTTACAAGAAAACCCCACCTCACCCGAAGCCAAGAAGTCTTTTTGAATAAGCTCATCGCCCATACGGCTTACACGCCACGTATTATGGCCCGCTGGCGTCACTATACAGAGGAAATGATTACGTGCCCCCACTGTACGACTCTAACTCGCGGCGGCATATCTCATTTACTCTGGGATTGCTCTGCTTTTTCTACTGGACGCTCCGAGATCAAACCCTACCGCCTGAACTACCGTTCCCTTGTAGAAACTGATGCTAACACACAGATGATACTTGCCAAGTATGACTCGCTTATTGGCCTGGTTAGAATAATGTGATTCGAGTGACGACCTAAACAATGAAGATTTTGTCTACTCTTTATCTCCATCCGTGGCCATGAGCCTTCCCATTCAATAAAGGACATTCAATCAATCAAGTGGTTACCTCGGGGAGTTCGGAGCAGGAACTTCTTCCTTCTTCTAATTGCAAGAATCAAGAATAAACAAAAAGAAATCATCATCCATGTGGTCCAGCGTACGCCGTAGCCCTCCATTACGGCTTCCCTTTCTCTTTTTGCACCTTTACTCCCACCATCAGCTCTTTCCTTGCGGCGCGGTTCAGGTGTCCACAGAGTAAGTGGGACAAATACTGCGCCTTTCCCTTCCTGTATTTATTTTATTTATATTTATTTATACACAGTACCTACAGCGCCCTCACAGGGGCATTATTGTAGGGGGGGAAACATCATAAATAAGAACTAACATCTAGTACGCAATAAATTAGGCAAATGATGCGGTCTACACAGAATACAGAAAACCCATGCACTGTGGAAGCAGAAACAAACATAGAAAAAATAAAAACCATTGTAGAAAGGTAAACATACCCTAAACACACACACACGCACACACAAAAAAAGATACATTTTAAAATACAGCACTGCTTAAAGAATTAATGTTTAGGCAAAATCAACCTTGAAAAAAATTAAAAAAAAAAAGCAACATAATACACTCGGACAACAATTATTGCACTTATATTGACAGGTGGCTTTGCAAATCGGTCAGAAACGATGTAGGAGGAGCGGTAGCGACCCGCGAAGGGAGACAGTTCCAGTCATGCACAGTTCGTGGGAAAAAACTATATTTAAATACGTTTATACGGCAATTGTACTCGCGTACCTTAAGTGGGTGGTCAGTGCGGGCGGAAATGTAGCTGGGTTCATGAATGTATTTCTCTTTTGGAATTCCAGTTTTATTATTAAGCACACTATAAAAGAAAGAGAGTCTCAAATATTTGCGCCTGTTTTCAAGTAACGGCCATCCCAACTTCTCGCGCAAACCAGAAGAACTTTTTTGGAAATTATAATCGGCAGACACAAACCTAGCAGCCCGTTTCTGAACGCGCTCCAGCTCCTCAATATTCAGTTTTGTATGCGGGTCCCAAACAGCGCAAGCATATTCAAGTATCGGACGTACAGTGGACATGTATAATGTCTCCTTCAGCGTAAGGGGAGCGTCCTTAAAGTTACGTCTGAGAAAATTTAATGTGCGGCTGGCTTTAGCAGATATGTAATTTACGTGTGTATTCCATGATAGGTCAGTAGAAAAAAAGACTCCCAAGTACTTATAAGTTGAAACTGTGGATAATTCAGAGCTACCAAGGAAATAGTCTGTTTGGAGGAATTGTTTCTTTTTTGTAAACCGGACCAGATTACATTTGGAGATATTCAGCGCCATATTCCAGTTGTTGCACCAAGAGAATACAGAGTTGAGGTCATGCTGTAGTGAAAATGCATCTGCTTCGGAAGAAATGTTGCGGTAGACACAACAGTCATCAGCATAAAGTCTGATTCTACCCGAAATGTTACTACTGAGGTCATTTATAAAAATGAGAAAAAGAAGAGGGCCCAGAACCGACCCCTGCGGAACACCTGAAGTCACACCCACACTTACCGAGCTGACACCGTCGATGACCACGCACTGTTTCCTTTCCGCAAGATACGCTTCAATCCAGGATAAGAGTGAGGTAGGAATATTTAATTCTGAAAGCTTCTGTTGCAACAGGTTGTGAGCAACTAAATCAAACGCTTTTCGAAAATCTAAAAATATACAATCTACCTGACCGGCAGAGTTTAAGGAAACAGAAATGTCATGTGTGAATTCCACGAGCTGTGTTTCGCATGAGAAGCCGGACCTAAATCCATGTTGTGTCGAACAGAAAAAGGTATTGTTTTGTAGATGGTTAATTAACTGAGTATAAATGACATGTTCCAACGTTTTGCACGACACGCTCGTCAGCGATATGGGCCTATAGTTGCATGTTTTAGTTTTATCACCACTCTTATGAATCGGAACGACATTGGAACTTCTCCAGTCAAGGGGTAAAGAAGAATTCTCTAATGATTTCTGAAATAAGGCAACTAGATATGGGGCAACTGAAGCCGCACAATTTTTCAAAACTTAATTGGAAATGTTGTCAGGCCCTGGTCGTGACGTAACTTTAATTTTCTGCAATAAAAGCATGATCCCCCGTTCAGAAATTTCTACGTCACTCATTCTGGTCAGGGTGCTGGAAGATTGAAAATCAGTACGTATATTAATGGGATCGGAAAACACCGATTGGAAATAACGATTGAAACTTCTCGCTTTACCTTTTGAATCGCTTCCAAAATCAGTTTCATCTAGTATATCAGGCGCAGAGACCCTGCTGTTTCTCTTATTTTTGACATATTTCCAGACTGCTTTTGGGTTTGTCTTTAGTTGTTGGCCTAGTGTGCTGAAGTATGCCCTTATTGCTTTACGGATTTCTTTCGATAAGTTCTTAGTTTGCTTTTTCATCTCGGAGTACAAAGTTAGTGCGGGCGTATCACAATATCTGCGAAACAGCCGTTTCCGCCGGTTGATCATTGCCCGCAACTGTCTATTCATCCATTGCATATCGTCACGACGCTTGGCTGAAATTAAGCGGGATGGGATTAAAGTCTGCGTCAGTGACAAAATTTTCGTTTTCTTTCTTTCTTTCTTTCTTTCTTTCTTTCTTTCTTTCTTTCTTTCTTTCTTTCTTTCTTTCTTTCTTTCTTTCTTTCTTTCTTTCTTTCTTTCTTTCTTTCCTTCTTTCTTTCTTTCTTTCTTTATTTATTTATTTATTTATTTGTTCCTTTCTATTACAGAAAGCCGGAGCGAAAGCTAAAGGCTACAGAGCCTGACAAAGGCTTCCGCTCCGGATGACGTTCAGCGTGCAGTTTGAAAAATGTATACAAAACATACAAAAGAGCACTTCGAATCATAAACACAACGCGCAAATACGGAAATTTGATTGCATGAAACTGAGTCACTCCAAATAACTATGGATAGGAAAAAGAAATACAAAAGATTGGCATTTTATTGCGGATTGCTATGCAATAAACCAACTGAAATTAATGAAACAGATGAAACATACCGCTGTAGACGATATCAATAAAACCGTTTGTTGAACTTAGTGATACAGTATAGAACACTTCCAAATAACAAAGAAAAGCACATGTAACCTCTGATACAAAAAACACAAAACAAAAAATTAAACTATGCAATTGCGATGTCATGCTTGAGTAATAAGGCTTTAAGAAACTTTTTGGTGACAGGCTTGTTAAAGTTTACGAGCGTATCTACACGATTCAACAGAAACGGTATCTGGTAGTCTGTGTGTTGCCGGCCGTAGTTTGTTCTTGTGGCAGGTGTCCTTCTGAGTATTCGGCGAAAAGAATACTGTGAACTTGGGTTTGAATCAGAAGCTTTATATAACTTATTGTTGTTAATGTACTGTACGAGCTTGTAGTAGTAGACCTGGTTTGCTTTGATTATTAAATGTTGCGAAAAAAGCGGATGCGTTGGGAGAAGACGGGCCTTCCCATAAAAGTTTTCAAATATTCTCAGCATTTTCTTCTGCAATAAAATTAAGTTCTTATAATTTTGGGCTGTCGTAGTTCCCCAGACGAGTGCGCAGTAAGACGGTCGAGAGTAGAAGAGGGTATAATACAACATTTTTTTCAGCTAAAGTGGATCGAGGTTCTTAATCTTATACAGACACCCAACAGCTCGACTTAAGTCCCCTGCTAGACGACTAACATGCGTATTCCAAGATAAGTTATTCTGAAACCACACACCCAAAAATTTTTGTGTCGATACCTGATCTAGCAGCTTATTATGAAAATTGATGGCGATTTTGCAACATAGAGGCTTATTTATTGGTGCAAAGATTATATATTTGGTTTTGTGTATGTTTAACCTGAATTTATTAACATAGAGCCAGAGGGAGAGTGAGTTGAGGTAGTTATTCACTCTGTCCTGGAGCGAAATGAGCGATCTGCCTGCGAAGAAAAGATTATTGTCATCTGCGTACATAATTAATTTTGGCGAACCTTGTATATTGCAGATGTCATTAATGTATAAATTGAACAATATAAACAACAAGTTCCAGAAGGAATCAATAAACAGTTCCAGAAGGAATCAATATTCAGAGATGGCCGATGTGAAAGAAACTCAGGAAAAAATTCGTCGAGTTCCCGTGATAGCGAAGCATAATCCCCTTTTTCATAAAAATACACTTTGCGTGGTTGAGTGTGGTGGGTCTTCATAGCATTACAGGATACTTTTGCTAAAACTACATCATGGTCGCTTATGCCTGGAAGCGTTATGACAGACGAGACTAGGCTAGGGTCATTGCAAAAAAACAAGTCTAGTACATTAGCACTGGTAAGGCCGAGTCTGCTAGGGGTTTGAACAAACTGGAATAATGAGTGAGCACTAATTACTTCACGGAAAGCGGTATACAAGAGGGATGCAGTGCGAATTACTGGTTTAAAAGAAGACCATTCTACGCTGGGCATATTAAAATCACCGGCAAGGATAATATGTGTTGCGTCTAAGGCTAATAATGTGTTGCTAAGGTCAAAGAATGGCTGTGCGCAGTTTGAACCGGGCGTCCTATAAAAAGAGCCAATTGCAAAAGAAGTACCATCACCCAGCCGTACCTTGCACCAGACAGCTTCACAGGAATCGTTTTCTAAGTTAACAGACACGCTTCTCAAACTGCTATGAACGAGGATGAACACACCACCACCGCGTACATTGCGATCCTTCCTATACGTGGTATAGGATGGAGGAAATATTTCGTCATCGCTTATGTTGCTGTCTAGCCATGACTCGGTTCCAATTACAACATCTGTGTTCGTCATTTGTAAGAGTGAGAAGAATTGGTCAGTTTTGTTTTTAAGACTGCGACAATTAACAACAATACAGACAAGTTCATTTTTAATAGCAGTTTGTGGCCTAGCTGAAAGCCTCGGTGATGGCTATTAGTTTACACAAGTGATATCGTCGGTTTCAATGTTGTACATATAGGTTTTGTTGTCCAGGTTTAGGTTATTAAACCGCAGTTTCAACTTTCCGCCGCGTGCCTTAGCAAACTGCATGAGCTTTTTTCTTTGTTGCCGTACTTTGGCCGAATAGTCCTCGCTTATCACCCAGTCAGTATCTTTTAGTTTGGCAGCATTTGAAAGAACACGATTCTTCTCTTTAAAGGACAAGAATTTAACGATCAGGGGTCTGTGCTTGTCGGGCGCATATCTTCCTAGTCTGTGCGCTCTTTCAATAGCAGCGGCGTCAACGGAAAGTATTAACTTTTCAGCGCAAAAAGAGATAATATTAGTCTCAGACTGTTCCCACGATTCGGTTTCTTTGTCATGGATGCCGTAGAATATTAAGTTGTTTCTTCGTGACTGGTCCTCCAGGTTATCGTGCGATGACTGGAGGACCGTGCACGCGACAGCAAGTTTCTGGGAACTTTGAGATAATCTTTCTACTTCAGGCTTTAGCGGGAGCACCAGTGACACATTATCTTCAACGCTCTTGACTTTTTCTGCGAGTTTTGTTAGTTTTTCTTCGAGATTCTTTTGCTCAAGCCGAATGGAACGTAGTTCGTCCAATATTTCGGTCTGTTGCTGTTGTATGACAGGTATTGTCATGATAGTATCGAACATCCGCTTTTCCTGCTCAGCAGACAGAGGCCCAGGGTTTTGCTCTACGTCTCCCGCAAGCAAGAGCCTTCTTTGAAACAAACCTATGTATCCTGAACAGCTCGCGGACACATCGTACAGAAGGCGTAAAAACATGCACACAGCAAAGTTGGGATCTGGCGTCGACTTTCTAAACGGTTTGCCATTAACAGAAAGGTAAGAGTAACAAACCTGAAGAAGAACAAGGTGTAAGCGTCTGACTGCCATGTCGGCGCCAGATCCCGGTGTGGCTGGGTACAACAGCTGCTTATGTAGGTCATGCTTGTGCAGAAGGTTCCAGGGTTTCCAGTCGATGAAGTGTTCGAGCGCCGGTAGCGCTGTTAGGTCCAACGGCGAAGCGTCACTCAAAAAAGTCAGGTCAGCAGGACAGATTTGCTCGGTAGAAGCGGCTCCATTCATTGGCCGGCACGTCGACATCGCGCCAGGATCGAAAATTGCCATCATTTGCAGCACCTGAAGAAGAACAAGATGTAAGCGTCTGACTGCCATGTCGGCGCCAGATCCCGGTATGGCTGGGTACAACAGCTGCTTATGTAGGTCATGCTTGTGCAGAAGGTTCCAGGGTTGCCATTCGATGAAGTCTTCGAGCGCCGGTAGCGCTGTTAGGTCCAACGGCGAAGCGTCACTCAAAAAAGTCAGGTCAGCAGGACAGATTTGCTCGGTAGAAGCGGCTCCGTTCATTGGTCGGCACGTCGACATCGCGCCAGTATCGAAAATTGCCATCATTTGCAGCACCTGAAGAAGAACAAGGTGTAAGCGTCTGACTGCCATATCGGCGCCAGATCCCTAATTATTATTTATTATTATTACTTGTGCATCGTGTGCGGTGGTCCTTCGATTTGCTGTTGCAGGCATCTGTTTCAGGCATCTGGGTTGCAAATAAATTTGGAGGGCTCTACAAAACCATTCAGCAGATAAAAGGACATTCTCTTACATGCAAGCGATACGAAGCGCATACATCATAATGTTTGCCGAACACATGTTTCTTCTCTTTGAGTGGGCCCCGGAAATAAAATTTCCTTTCTAATACTGTTCGGTATGACTACATGCAGTGAGAGGATCTCTTAATGGTTCCCTTCATGACACGGGTATGCAATGTGCTGTCTGTTTCATACACTATTTCTGCATAATCTGCGAAGCTTATAATCAGCAGTTTTTTTCTTTCCTTTCAGGGTGTCTTCGCTGTAATGCGTGCATCCTGTCGAGAAATGATCCGCGCCGCTGTAAAACTGCCCGATGGAGGCGGCGCCATCGTAAACGTAAGCAGCACGTCGGCCAAGCTCTGCAGTTCCGGCAGTTGCGCATACGCTGCCTCCAAGGCTGGCGTTGAGGCTCTCACAAAGTCAGCGGCTGCAGAAATGGCAATGCATGGCATTCGATGCAACTGCGTGCGAGCTGGATGGACGGAGACAGCGATGACTGCTGATCTGAGCGACGCCCAAAAGGCCTTTTTGATGTCCGAGACGCCCATGAAAAGATCCGCGAAGCCTCTGGAATTGCTCAGGCTATCGTGTTTCTGTGCTCGCCTAAGGCTAGTTCTTACATTACAGGGGCTTCGCTCTTAGTCAGCGGAGGATTTTGTATGTAACTTTGTACGCAGGGATATATGCTGTCGACATAAAGTGCGTCCGATAGCTGTTGTTAAAGGCGATGGTGTCCTAGGGCTGAAATTTTGCCTAGAAAAGTATCCATTAAAGGGTAACAAAGTGGTTCTACGCCTGTTCATTTAGTGGCGCAGATTTTACCACTGCGTCATTTCTCTGCATGTTTCGAGAGCGAACGTTAAGGGGCACCTCTACAGTGGCTAGACCTTCGCGGTCTTCACAACACAGAGTGCTAAAATGCGCTTTTTTAACCCTTACAATACAATTACAATAAAACCCTTATTATAACATTGGTTTGAAAGGAGAGACAAGCAAGAAAGGGGGGAAACGAAGGAAAGGTGGTCTGAAATAAATACATGAAGACAAATGAAACGCGAAATAGGGAAGTGTGGTTCAGGTAAGATTAGCGGTGAAGACAGAACCGAAATAAAGAAGATAGGCGTGGGAGAACGGCTTAAAGTGAAAGCTAGCACACGAGTTGGCCATGACCTCAAGCGACAATGTGGCTGTCAAAGCTTCCTTCTGTGTGTGGAGGGAAAGCTGGAGGGGGCGAGAGGAGGCTAGTATTCTTTGCGGCCACTCGTTCCTTTCTACGGGCCGGTGCCAGGAAGTGTAGCTTTGTTAGAGGAAAGTGTGGCATTTGTTAGAGGAAAGGGCTTGCGCCGCGCGTGCTGTAAGACGGGGATTGAATTTCTGACCTCTGCAGTGCAGACCGAGTGCCGGGGTTTTCACTTATACCAGCCTGCAGAGTATCATATCCTAAATTTATGTATGATTACATTTGTTGCCATTTACGGGAGTTGTTAAAACGCGCTCTAGATGTGTAACCCTCACCTTGCTGAACTTATTATTTTTTTGGTGAATGTGCTTAGAGGAAGGAACGGAACGGGTTTTATGTGAACGCAGTGGTTACTAAGCCTCATTCGGAATGAATTATTGGTCTGACTAATGTATTGGATCTAAAACTTGCCACACTCGACCATGTACTCAGAGTTACAATTTGGCACAGTTCAAATTTTCACAAATGGAATGTTTCAAGTAGGAATATGTGCTTTCAACTAATGTTGCTGTCTACATGTCCTTGAAAACTTGTCCTCCATTCATCCCTTAAGGTACCCGTACCTACAGACTTCCTTCTGCTGATGCTAGAATGAACTACCAACTTTTGTTAATTTTTGATCGGCAGTATGCTTAAGTGTCGGTAAATATTTTGGAGTAAAATGTTTTTAAAATTGCCTCGCAAATTTTTTAACAGTCCCGCGCGAGCGTCGACTATCCAGATAAGCTGCGCCGAGTTCAAGCAAAGCAGAAATCGGGAGAGGAAATAAGCATGGGTGGACAACCATGCTGCTTGAGCGAGTGGCATCTGCATGACTGCTCTGCTCCGTCGGAAACAAGCCCTGAAATCAAATTTGATATCCCTGTACTGAAAGCGCTTGTTCTATCTGATGTGCGTTTGTTGCTTTGATTGGTGCAAATTAGTAAAGTTTAAAACACAACTATTGTCCCCGGTTCCAATCGCGGGTACTGTTTCGAGCAGGTTTCTTTTGAAATAAATTAATCTGCAGATACTTACTCTCTGCGGCAGTAGTATGTTCCGAAAGAAACGAAGGCAAAAAGTTATTGGGTATGCTATAGGTTATTACAAATGTGGCACCTTTACAGATACTAACTGCATTTATGGACCGAATAAAAAATAAGTACTGGCAGCATCTTGGAGCAGTGATGATTAGCAGCCGATTTTGGCAGGGTCTGCTTGTCACTTATCAGAAGAGCCTACAAGACGACGCTCACTGCAACAGCAGCAATTGTAGGCATGCCATTTCCTCAGCGTTCTGTCTCATCTTCCGCGGTCTTCTGGAGCAGCAGCGCCTAGAAGGTGGGGGTCACGCAGTATTGATAAATAATTGGTCTGGTGTAATACATATATAGTGTGTCCAAGCTAACCATAGCCAAGGGTTAAAAAATAAACCATTAGAACTAGCACATAAAATCAATGTGTGTACATCTGTCAGCCATCTGGCGCATCGCAGACAATTTTTGTTTTGCAGTTGACTAATCATTATATTGGCAATTTTTCTAATTTACTAATTGTTGCGTTTCTGAGATAATGAATGTGATGCAAAGTTAGAGAACACCTCGTGAAACCCCAGTCCATTTATTTCCGATAAAGAAAACCCCACGGGTGCCTTTATTCCAAGCTGGAATGGAAGCCCGCGAATTACAAAAAAAAAGAACATCACATCGCTAACGCATTCGCGCGCCTTGATTATGGTACTCTCAATCGTAGTTTGAGTCAATAAAATTAGCAGCGGCAGTGACTGGACAGTCCAATTCCAGCGGTAGGCTGATGTGTTCGCGATGATTGCAGCGAACGCGGTGAGCTCGCTGCAACTTGCACCGTCACGTGTGCCGACTTCCTGAAACGGACGAAGAAACGATCTGAAACTTATTGGCCTGCCGCTGCAGGACATGGCAGCAGCTGACTGCGTTCACTCAAACCATGGTTCAGAGCAGCACAATCGTAGCGCGAATCCGCTAGACATGTGATATTTCTTGCCTTTTGGGGGGCGTATTTAGAGCTGGGAAAAAAAGGCACGCTGAGGCTTTCTTCACTGGAAGTAAATGGAATGGGCGTTCCAGAAGGGGCTCTCCAACATTGCAATCGCATTTATTGTCTAAACGCATCGTCATCCTCATCATCTTCTTCTTCTTCTTCAACCGGACTATGCCAACTGCCGCGCGCAGACGCCTCCTATATTCTTTAAATTACCCGGTCCTGTGTTAGTTGCACCCACTTGACCTCTGCGAATGTTTTAACCTCATCCGCCCACATAACCCGCTACGCGTTGATTCCCCTGGAATCCAATTTGTTGCTGCTTTCCCCCTTTACATAATATCTAAGCCTTTTTTGCCCTCCTCCTTCGTCACTGGCTGAGCGTTTAACTGTTTTTAAGTATCCCCTATCTCATTATTGCTTTGATTGCTTCGGCTATACTATGTACATGGGTATAAAACTCCTGGGGTACTTTGACTATCCAGTCCATATTCGTCATGACGTTGCCCGCCTTGTCTGATTTGTGCCTATGTCCAATTTATTATTCACCGTTTTAAGGCTTCCCCCGTGCTTTATAGCATGCTCAATTTCCTTCATGTTTTAATTAATTATGTCGGCGCATTACGGTAATTGATTACTTTCGATATCTCTGCCAGTTCTATCCTGTCTGCTGGGTTGGAAGCTTTCAGATAGCGTTTCTTAATCAAATCTTTCGTCTCCTTGGATAGTTCACCGGTATCTTTTCTAACAATTCTACCACCTACTTATATCATGCACTCAGTAATGATATCTCTAAAATTATTATTCATTGCTTGTACTCTAAGGTAATCATCCTAGGTTAAAGCTGAATATCTATTCTGTAGTGAGATTCTGAATGCTTCTGCCCTCCCACTCACTGCTAATTTGTTGAAGGACTTTTTTCTTGCTAATCTGTTCCGTACCCCGTTTCAGATATAGACAAATTTCGGGACTTACCGTCCTGTGTTCACTGCATCGCACCTTAAGGATTGCCTCTACATCTGGCATAATGAAGGAGATAGAGCACAGTATGAAGTCAATTTCAATTTTATTCTCCCCTTTAGAGCTTCTCCGTGTCCACTTACGGTTCTTTCGTTTGCTGAAGAAGGTATTCATGTTTCTTAAGTTGTTGCGCTCTGATATCGCAACTAGTAAATGCGCCTTCTATAACTGCCACCAATGCCATGGTCATCAACTGCCTGGTCTCTAGAGTGTTGTTTCCCTTCCTTATAATTGAAGTCACCCGTTAGTAAAGTATACTGAGTCATTACATTTGAATTGTCAATTCTATATCTTCATAGAAGATTTCGAGAGCCTGATCAACATAGCTAAATGTAGATGCATAGACCTGTACAAACTTCAGTTTATATCACTTAATAAGCTTAAATACGATGCCTGCGAGCCTCGCATTAATGCTATAGAGTTCCTATATATTACCAGCTATATCTACATTGATAAGGAGTATTACTCCTAGTTCTCTCTCAGGTAAACCTCGATAACACATTACATGTCCGCCTATATAGTATGCTATGTGCCTCATTTGTCCTCCGAACCTCGCAAGGGAGCCCTAGCATATCCCATTTCATGCCCTTTAATTCATTTAACAGTACTGCTAGACTAGCCTCACTAGATAGGGTTCTAGCGTTGAACGTTGCCAGGGTCAATTTCCAATGGTGGCCTATCCGGAGAGAGAGATTCTTAGCACCCTTTCCTGCGTTACAGGTCATACCACCGCCGTGGTCAGTTGCTTCGCAGCCGCTGGGGACTGAAGGCCGGAGATTTGTTAGAGTATTGAAAGCAGGTTGTGGCCGAATACTGCACTAGGGTAGCGCAATCCTATGCTGGTGCGGAAGTGCGTTTCCGGAGGTGTACACCCGATGGATCCCACCCCAAACCATGCGCAATTCCATCGCCACGCGGATTATCGTTTTTCTATACGATGGGAAACCGCGAGGCACTGGGATTCGAACCACGGTACCCTTGCATGCGAGGCTGATATTCAACCTTTACGTCAATGCAGCTGCTGGCTAATGGAAACTACTAAATTATAAAAATACCTGAATTGGTATATCGCTGCTTGTAAAATAAAAAAAATCCTGTTGTGTGTCAGATGGCTGGCAGCTGTATACAAATGTTTCTCTGGCCTACCTCAATTGTCTTATTTCTTAAGCCTTGGCTACCGTTATCCAGCAAATGCTTGAGCCTAAATGTCGGCAGACCGAGGGGGATAGCTGCGACATCCCGTGAGCGCAAGGTAACGCCAGGCGGAAGATCTCTTGGGGGCGGTAGATTGCTGTGGTCGGTCACCTCATTGGCTGGAGTCACTATACTGTAGGAAATTCAGGGGCTCGCAGCGAAGCACCACAAAAAGAGGACGAGCGTGGCAGTCTTCTCGAACCGAACAGCCCTTGCCGTGCATGCGCATGCACCGAGCACGTGCCGCTAAACTCTATTTTCTTCTTTCGCGGAATGGGAAGGCCGATCTTTTCACTTTAGTTTGAAAGCTCTGCTGTGCGCTAAAGTGATGTCTCAGCAGACCTTGCGACCTCGGTCGACGATTGAGGAGCTTCCACGATCACCTCAAATGAATGCATCGAGCATGCTCATCGTAGTCAATGCTATGTCCAGTGCACAGCCTGGAGCCCGCTAGGCACCGCCATATTGAAGGGACTTTGTTTATCGGCCGGCTCACGCTGATCCGGATCCTTCCTGTCATATTCTGGTCCCCTGAAGATGAGAAAGAATAGAGAGAGGCATTAGGAGGCTCGATGTTGGAACTAAATAAAACCAGCACTGTTCCGGTGCTCTCATTTGGCATATCATTATTTCTATCTATGTTTAGAAGCGGTGCCATGATGCGAGTAAAATAGCCTCATTAACCAATTGTTTTCGTAGATGATCACACATCCATATGCACAGTCCTAAGTGTTGTGCGCATGAATTTTAGAGTCGCATTAAGATGAGCATGCCTGATGACTTGAATAAACTAATATCTTTTTTATGCTAGAGCGCTTGAAGTATTTTCCTTTTAGTCGTATGTCTGAATTATTTTGATGGTCAGTTTTTTTATCAGTGTTTATGAATGTCTTCATGTTACATCGGGCCCTATACACCACGTGTCATAGATCAGTTTGTTGTTTCCGAACCATCCATCATAACTGTTTTTTATCACTTTTATGCCTGTTGTCTTTTATCGCTTTTATGGTCCTTTCACCTTATGACGTTTGCTGCATCTGATTAGCGCCGCCACGGCGTGCCTATATATTGTGTGTTTTCCTTCAATAAAAGATCAGTTGTCAGTGAGCGCTTGTCCGTGTCCTCTTTCTTGTGAATGCGTCGTTAGCGCTTTGTCCTTTTTTCAAAAAAATGCTGCACCAACCAGCCCAACAAAAAGTTCTTATTGAATACCTTTGTTATACAGTGGGCCCTTCTTTATGTGTTTCATTTCCTACGGCGCATCTGGCTGCGCTTGTCACCAATATCACATGGTCAACCTGCCGAGCCAGACACGTATCGTTCTGCCTCAAGAATGAACTGATCCCAGGTGAGGCCGTCACTTTGTTCAGCGCTGTTCGGCCTTCCTACGGTCACGTTAAGCGGGTGTGCAGGATTGTACGATCAGAACTGTGGAGACAAGTGAGGTTCTTTAACTGTTTGCGTGTCGCATGTCGCAACCAAGACCCGGAATGGATCGCCGAGAAGACGTTTCGAGCATACAGGAAGCTTGCAGCTCAGGCTGTGGAGTTCTGGTGGCGTCACATGTTGAACAACACTCCTAAGAACCCCGCAACGAAGGAACGCAGCGGGGAAGTGAAAGTTCTTGGCCAAGCAAAAATCCCTGACGAAGTTAGCAAGATTCTTTCGAAGGGACCGAAGTTCAGCCTCGAACCTGCGAATGTGGCCCATGAGTTTCTATCTTTGAATAGGAGCGTTGCGGGGAAGGCGTCGCCTGAAGACCGCAAGAGTTGCCTGCTGGACGGTGTAGACGCTCTGTCAAGAACAGTTCCGAAGAGAGCCACATGCAGCCGATCTAAGATGAACACAGTCGTCACTTTCTTCAAGGAAAGCGGTATGCGACTAATGCAAGCCGATAAGGAAGGAGGCTTCATGGTGGTCCCGCCAGGCATCTACAAAGAAAAGGCCCGCCGTGCTGTTGAAAAGAATTTCGCTCCAACAAGTCTCAGGCCAGCAAAAGTAAAATCACCTGCAGTCTCTATCTGTACATACCTTGAACTGGATAAGATAGCGAATGCTATAAGCAAATGCAAGGAAAATACGCTAAGCATCTTTTTCACGGCCAAGACTCATAAAGAAGAAGTTCCGTTTCCTTGCATTGTTAGTGAGCGCGAGTGTTGGCAACGACATATAAGCCAATTTCTCTTAAAACAGCTGAACTTGCTTGAAGTGGAGGATCCTTTTGCTACTAAAAACTCAACTGATGTGATAGGTATCTTACAGTCTTGTGGAACTGTAGGCAGTTTTTCTCAGTAGATGTTAAATATCTTTTTATGCTGTTCCACACAAAGAGCTGTTTGTAGCTGTTCAGGCTTGTAATGAAAAGACAGGTGTTGTGCGCTTCCAGAATGCAGCCGGCATGTGAATAGAACGGTTCCTTTCCTTGTTAGAATTCTGTCTTAGCGCCACTTTGGTCCGCTTTGAAGATCAGGTTTACATACAACAAGAGGTATTTGCATAGGTTCTTGTGTTGCTCCTGTTTTAAGTAACATTTTTTTTGTCAGCCATTGACTCAGTTCTTGACAGTAAATTTGACAAAAGGAAAATTCTGAAGGTGTTTAGGTATGTAGATGATTTTCTAATAGTGTTAAACAGACAAGACTAATCAACTTACAAAGGCACTATAAATGAAATTCTAGAAATGTTTAGAGAGTGCAGCCATGGCTTGGAGTACAACTTTGAACTTCCAGAAAGCAATAAGCTACAGTTTTTGGATTTAGAACTCTCCTTTGCACAAGGAGTTTGCTGGATGTACCACCCCAGAGCACAAAAATCGCTTTCATCTTACGAACCGGCCCACTCGAAGACGGTAAAAAGAGCCATAGCCACATCAGTCTTGGAATCGTCTTTAAAGAATTCGCGTGAACATTGCATGCAAAGTGGCTTTGAACTTCAGATTGAAAGGCTACATTAGGCAGCTTTCCCACAGACCGTTATATCTGCTGTAGTTGAGTCCTTGATCAAAAAAGTAAAAGGTACGAGAGGTAGGGCCGCTCAATAGGATTCTAGAAGGGTTAAACCTGTAGTTGTGCCCTATTGTCATCGCACGGCGCACAACCTGAAGAAGGTCGCAAATAAATTTAAAGTCCTAGTAGTATTTTCTGCCCCTTGCAAGCTGGCTTCCCTGTGCCCTCGGATTAATAACCCGAGACCAGTAAAGGAAACATGTGGAACACGCCATGCCCAACCATATCTCGGGTGCAAGGAAGGCGTTGTATATCAGATCCAACTCACTTGCGGTAAGGTATACATCGGCCAGACTGGGAGATGTTTGAACGAGCGTTTTAGAGAGCACGAGCGATCGCATGAGAAAGGCACTGGATCTAATCTGCCGATTCATTGCAAGAAGTGCAAATGCGTGCCTATACTAAAAGAAACTTCTGTACTACATAAAAGTCGAGACAATGTAGCTCGTTAGCTGAAAGAAGCCTTCTTCATAATAAAGAAAGGTCTAGATTGCGTTAGCGAACCGTCCAAAGTGCTGTATCAGAGTGAGTTTTCTTTTTTAGAAGGGCGCGGTTGATTTTCGCGCATGAATTTTAGAGTCGCATTAAGATGAGCATGCCTGATGACTTGAATAAACTAATATCTTTATTATGCTAAAGCGCTTGAAGTATTTTCCTTTTAGTCGTATGTCTGAATTTTTTTGATTGTCAGTTTTTTGATCAATTTTTATGAATGTCTTCATGTTACATCAGGCCCTATACACCACGTGTCATAGATCAGTTTGTTGTTTCCGAACCATCCATCACAACTGTTTTTTATCGCTTTTATGCCTGTTGTCTTTTATCGCTTTTATGGTCCTTTCACCTTATGACGTTTGCTGCATCTGATTAGCGCCGCCATGGTATGCCTATATATTGTGTGTTTTTCTTCAATAAAAGATCAGTTGTCAGTGAGCGCTTGTCCGTGTCCTCTTTCTTGTGAATGTGTCGTTAGCGCTTTGTCCTTTTGTCAAAAAATGCTGCACCAACTAGCCCAACAAAAAGTCCTTATCACCTGCCAACATCAGATGTGACCCACCAATCCACCATTGAGCACAGCACCAGAATAGCTGTCAGCTGTTTTGAGGTCACATGCCAAAACAGTGAATATGAAAGTCCACCCGCGACATCAGATTTCCCGACTATTGAGGAAGCAGACCACCTGATCAAACAAGCACGGACATCTGGGTTGAAATGCCGCCGTACCTTGCATACCTACCACCAAGAGTTTCAGAGTACGCCACACTCGCGAAGACAGCTACCCCCCCCCCCCTCGCCAAGCTCTGCTGCCAACTTCAAGATCACCGATTTCACCGTGCATCCAGCCTCCACCAAACCGTCCAGAACAACAGGAGATCCCACCCTGGATAACCAGACCTGCCCATCATCAAACCGCAGGTCCCTACTACCGACGTCTGCTGTGCAAGACGGCACGTCACCGGTTTTCCACGTCGATGAGGCCTCGATCACGGATGTGTCCAGTTTAAGCTGTAACATTTGGATCCCAGCAAGCTTCATCCACCCTGCAGGACATCGGAAATGACGTCACCACGCCAACTTCAAGAGACACTGTAGGACACCAGCATCCCCCTTCCAATGGAAACGACCGCCCAGAGAGCGTCGCTACACCGAAACAAAGGCGACGCTGTGCCTCAGCCTAGTGGACTGAGCGGGATTGACGGGCTCACCGAGCTCACCGCCTACTGCTCCCTCCTCGGATAATGCCACGCACTCCAAGCATTTCTTAAATGTACGAAAAAGCATAGACAAACGAAAGGGGTACCAGCTCCATATAAAAACCCTTAACATTTATCTCCAATCAGTTATGGTACCGAAAGGCCTTTCTGTAGATTTAACTCCGTCAATGGGCAACTTTTCAAATGCCCATAAATTGGCTTGGAGCCAAGAACTTCACAATGCATCACTTAACATTTAGAAAATAATCATAGATCACTGTGAGAAGACGTTCGCATCACTGAATCGGGAGGAGGGGCGGGTTCGTCACAACATGACGCTATCAACAAATGAGGCCAACGAGCTAGAGGATTTACTCCAGGAGAACTACAGAAATTTGGAGTAAGAAGCATAAACAATTTCAGAGATAACGTCCCATTTCGTATAAGCCTCAGGCACGGCGCCACACCACAACCGAAAATTGTATAAACCAATCTAATCTAAAGCAATAGATTCAAAAACCCACCTAAACCACTCTAACGAAACCCCAGAGTGGCCACACTTTCAGCTGAACACCATTAACTTTCCGAACGCCATACTTACCCAGAAAGAAAACGCACTCCAATCCCGCGGATCGAAATTCTGCCCAAATATGGGACCATATGACGATTACAAATTACTTAAACATCTAGACAATTTTTCGCGAACCGTAAGACTGCAGGAATATTTTTTTTCGAAATACCTATCAGTAATGCTGTCTCATTTCCACGGTCTCAGGAACAGTGAACCTCTAGATCTGGAAGGCAAAAGCGTCTGGACCAGTACATTAAAGCTGTACAGCGGGACACCCTTCGCTCATTAGAGGCCTACAAACCCGCAACCTCTAACATAAAAAAGGACGTAATCCCTTAGTATCACTTAACCAGCGAACGTACATCGTCATCAAACCTGCCGATAAAGGAGATGGTATAGTAATTTTAAACAAAGACGAGTACATTAACGAGGGATATCGCCAGCTCAACATTTCAAATTTCAGTAAATTACTCTCGTCAGATCCCACGGCCGAACACAAGAAAATTACAACACAAACTCTAAAGCAGCTCACCGAGATGGTGGAAATACCACCACGAGTAAATAAGGAGGCAATACATCCGTCCCCAGCTTGTATCTACATGCTCACGAAAGTGCACAACGAAAATCACCCCTGCGACCAATTCGTATCCGGCGTTGGCCCGCTCACAAATCCAATATCTAACTACATCGATTCCTCATCAAACATATTCCTCCCAAATATGCATCGTACATACGCGACACTAATCACTTCCTGAAAGAGATATATAAATTTACTCTCCTCAAAGGTGTCATTTTAGAGACCTTTGACGTGGTGTCCCTTTACACGAACATTACGCACGAGGACGGGATCCAAGCTCTGATCTCATCATATGAAAAACACGAAGCCCCAAACACCCCTAGCCCAACCGCCATCGCATGACTCGCTAATCTTGTTCTAAAACACAATTCCTTCGAGTTCAACAACCCGTATTACCTACAAACCATTGGTGCAGAGCCAAACTATGCCAACATATTCATGGACCACGTTGAATCTGATTTCCTACGCTTTCTTTCTAGACGATATATCCCCTTCATGGATCACTGCCTTGTCGTGGCGGACGGGCTCGTGAAACTCGATGAAGTCGTGATCTCTTCAGTGTAGGGCCAACCAAGATAGACAGGTCACGGCAGAGAGTTCTGACAAAATGTGATTCACTGGATGAGGTTATGGCAACCCACTCCAGTATTTCCTGCCAAGAAAACCCTATGACCAGTCACAATAGCATTAATGATATGGCTCCAGAAGATAAGCCCCCCAGATTGAAAGGCATCCCATATGTTAACAAAGGACGATTCCTAGTAGTCCCAGGACGAATGAAGCGGTTGGGCTAAATCCAAAAGAACGCTCAGTTGTGGATGTGTCGAGAAGCGACCGGAAAGTCCGATGTTGCAAGGAGATAGCATCAGTTAAAGTAAGATGTATGACGCAAGGTAAACTGGATGTCGTCAAGCGAGAAATGGACAGATTGAACATTCATATCTCGGGTATCAGCGAGCTCAAGTGAACCGGAAAGGGAGAATTTAATTCCGGCGACCATTATGTCTTTTATTGTGGGCACGAATCCAAGAGAAGGAAAGAGGTCGCTCTCATAGTAAACAGAAGAATGAGCAAAGCAGTGCTAGTCAGCAACACCAAAACCGACCAAATGATTTCACTTTCGATCCAAGGTCACCCTTTCAACATAACAGTTCTCCAAGTCTATGCAGCAACCACTACTGCTGAAGAAGCGGACGTTGAGAGATTTTATGCTGACCTGCAATGCCTTTTAGACCGCACTCCATCATCAGACCTCCTTTTTCTCATTGGAGACTGGAATGGTAAGGTGGGGAGTGAAGAAATGTCCGGAATTACAGGCAAATTCGGTCTTGGTGAGCCAAATAAAGCTGGGCAGAGGCTAGTGCAGTTTTGTCAAGAAAACAACCTGACCACAGCGAATACTTATTTTCAACAGCACAAGAGGCGCCTCTACACATGGACTTCGCCGGACGGTCTGTACAGGAATAAGATTGATTACATTCTTTGCCGGCAGAGATCGAGAAGAGCTATACAAGCAGTAAAAACAAGGTCTGGGGCCGATTGTGGCACCGATAATCAGCTGACTGTGGCCAAATTTAGGCTCCGATTGAGGAAAACGCAAAAAACTAGAAGGCCTTTCGGGTATGATCTGGAACAAATTCCATCAGAATATGCTGTGGAAGTGAGGAATCGATTTCAAGAATTAGATCTAGAAGACAGAGAGCCCGAAGAGATGTGGACTGATGTTCGTGATATAATACAAGAGGTTGGTGCTAAGGTAGTTCCAAAGCAAAAGAAATGCAAGAAAGCAAACTGGTTATCTGAAGATGCTCTGCAAATAGTTGACGAAAGAAGGATGGCAAAAGTTATGGGGGAAAGAAAAAGATACAAGGTTCTCAATGCGGATTTTCAGAAAATAGCAAGAAGAGATAAGAATGCCTTCCTGAACATACAGTGCCAAGCAGTTGAGGAAAACAGCCAATTGAGGAACACAAGAGCTCTGTATAAGACAATCAAAGATATCAAAGGAAGCTTCTGTGCAAAACTGAGCGTGATATAAGACAAACGAGGCAGGGACCTCACTGAAGCCTCAGAGATAAAGAAGAGGTGGCAGGAATACACAGAAGAATTGTACAAGAAGGCCCCGGATGTGCAAACCCAACATGGTTGTGATTACTGGTTATGATTACTCCTCTCGAGCCGGGCATCCTGAAGAGTGAAGCAGAATGGGCCTTAGCCAGCCTTGCTAAGAACAAAGCTAGCGGAATTGATTGTATTCCAGCTCCGTTGGTTCAAACCCTCTACCATGACGACGCTGTTAACGTTCTGTATACATTATGTCAGCAAATGTGGACAACCCAGTAGTGGCCACAGGATTGGAGGAGGTCAGTTTATATCCCCATTGCAAAGAAAGGCAGTACCAAAGATTGTTCAACCTACCGCACGATCGCGCTTATTTCGCATGCTAGCAAAGTGATGTTGAAAATCCTCCAATGTAGGCTGCAGAAGTATGTGGATCGGGACCTTCCGGACGTGCAAGCTGGGTTTCGCAAGGGCAGAGGAACTAGAGACCAGATTTCCAACCTCTGCTGGATCATGGTAAAAGCAAAGGAGTTCCAGAAACCCATCTACTTCTGTTTTATTGATTGTGCGAACGCGTTTGACTGTGTAGATCACAGCAGATTGTGGCAATCTATTCAAGAGATGGGAGTTCCAGTTCACCTCATCTGTCTCCTCAGGGACCTGTATGAAGGGCAAGAGGCCACAGTTAGAACTTTGCATGGTCTTACTGATTGGTTTCCGATTGATAAAGGAGTGAGACAAGGCTGCATACTGTCGCCCTGCCTAGTTAACCTATATGCAGAGTGCATCATGAGGAAGGCCGGTCTGGAAAAATCTTCAGCTGGAGTGAAGATTGCTGGAAAGCGTATCAACAACCTTAGATATGCGGATGATACCACTTTAATGGCAGAAAGTGAAGTGGAACTCAAGAGGCTGCTGATACGCGTACAAGAAGAGAGTGAGAAGTTTGCGCTTAGACTGAACATTAAAAAAAAAAACAAAGATCATGGCGTCTTGCCCTATCAAGTCCTGGACCATCAAGGGACAAGACGTGGAAGGTGTGACAAATTTTCTCTTCTTGGGCTCCAAGATTATTCCAAAGTAGACTGCAGCCATGAAATTAGGAGACGCCTGCTTCTGGGAAAGAGAGCCATGGTTAGCCTTGACCGCCTAGTAAAGATCAGAGGCATTACTCTGCCAATCCAGATCCGTGTAACTCGTGCTAAGGTCTTTCCAGTTGTGATGTATGGATGCAAGAGTTGGACTGTGGAGAAGGCTGACCGCCGAAGAATTCACGCGTTTGAATGGTGGTGTTGGCGGAGACAATTGAGAGGTCCTTTTACTCCCAGAAGATCAAATCGGTCGATATTGACGACCATAAACCCTGACTGCTCATTGGAGGGTCAAATTTTAAAGTTAAAGCTCGACTACTTTGGTCAGGTGATGAGAAGAGAGGAGTCGCTGGAGAAAGATTTGATGTTGGGAAAAGTTGAGGGTCACCGGAGAAGAGATGGGCAGCGAACGCGATGTTTAGGTGTCATCCTCGAGGCGCTGCAGATGAAGTTTAGTGATGTTTGGAACATAGTGAGAGACCGGAAAGCATTGCGTGGCATGGTCCATAGGGTCACGAAGAGTAGGACACGACTGAACGACTGAACTGAACTGAGACAATATATATATATATATATATATATATATATATATATATATATATATATATATATATATATATATATATATATATATATATATATATATATATATATATATATATGGATTGCTTGTTACTAATGGGCCAGAGTTAAATTCAAACAGGATGTCACACAACTTTCCCGATTATCTATTTTATTCCAACAGTTTCGGACGGTGGACCGTCCTTCTTCAAGGTAGAATTGAGAATGGAGAATATTTTCTCAATTCTACCTTGAAGAAGGACGGTCCACCTTCCGAAACTGTTGGAATAAAATAGATAATCGGGAAAGTTGTGTGACATCCTGTTCATATATATATATATATATATATATATATATATATATATATATATATATATATATATATATATATATATATATATATATATTTATTTATTGCACTTTGTAGCAAAAATACAATTTTTGCCGTGGGACCGAGGCTAAAGGTGACGTACAAGTCACCTGACGGGGCCTTCGGCACCACAAATATATATATATATATATATATATATATATATATATATATATATATATATATATATATATATATATATATATATATATTTACACACAATAGAGCGAAGTGTACTCTTCATGTAAAGAAACATTTTATGAACTCGTCGTTTCGATCAGCAGCTGGCCATCATCAGGAGTGGGAATGTAAACGATGCGAGTAGACGTAAAGGCTAAGAGCGGAAAAGAAACAGGTGGCGGAGAGGCAAAGAGGGAAAGAGGACTTAGCAGGAGTAAAGTACAATGGTTTTGTAGTGGTGGTTGGGGAGAAAAGCAAAACATAAAAAAGCAGGTGCAGGTGGGGAGTAAAAAAACGAGAGAAAGTGAAAGATAGAATGAGAGACTACACATGGAAGGAAGCACGGTAATTGGTATGACCACAGTCGACGAAATCAGGAATTGTGTGGCATTGATTGTATATATTTTGGGGAAGGCTGACATCTCATTGGGCTGCTGACAGTGTGTTTGACTTGGCAGTTTGGGTTAGTTTGAGTGATGAATTTAGGGAATAACTGAACTTTGAAGTGGGGAAAGAATACTAGGGCTCACATTTATCCCGGCCAGTAGGGCAATACATTTAAATATAAAGTATAATTCTCGATGTCCCCATTCGCGGTTGCTATGGAAGCCGCTCTGGAGCAGGATAACTTTGAGTCTGTCGAATTCATGGCTTTTTTGTTGAACGTGTTTGGAGAGGGGAAGGTGGGGAAAAGATTAAGTGCGCGCACGATGGTTGTTGAATCGAACTCGTAAGGGGTTCTCGGTCTGCCCTATGTATTGCATTTGACACTCGCCACACTCGACCATGTATACTACGTTTCTGGAATTCCGCAAATGGAGTATTTAAAATCAGAGTTGTGCTCTTTGCCTCGGTCGTTGTTTGCATGTGTTTGCAATATTGACATCTACTCTTTCCGCGCGGCAAGCAACCTACAGAATCTGTTTTATCGACAGTAGAATGGAGTACATAATTTTGTAAATTTTTTGGTCGTCTGTACCCAACCCGCGGAAGCACAGAAAAAATTTTGGAGCGGCGTCCACTTTGTTCAATGATGTTAAACTGCTTTTTCAGTATTTTGCTAGTCTTCAGGAAGGTTGTTTGTGAAATTTAAGATCAGATTTTGAGCGGGCTTCATTTTGGTCAGCCGGCTCGCCTTCCCCAAATTGTCCATTGCGATCAAGTAATCCCGCTTTTCGAACGATATCATCAATAATAAGGGGCAGATAGTGCTGATATTCCTGAACCGCCCGCATCCGCTTGGAATTTTCCACAAAATCTTCTCAGCGTTGGCAGATGCGTTTGAATCTTATTGCCTGAGAGTAAGGAATTAATGGTTTCTAGGCTTGCGAGTGGCAGCTTTTAAAATGAAGATATTGTTATCTGTCCGTGGGTTTTCTGTAGACATTGTTGATTAGTGCACCCTCTTCAAACTGAATCAATACATCCAGGACGTTAATTTGAGCGGGGGAGTAGGTATGTGTGAATGAGATGTTGTTATGTATGATGTTGAATGAGGCAGTGAATTGGATGGGTTGATGCTCGTTTGTGTTTTCCATATGATAAATATCTCGCCTAGAAAGTGTTTATAAAGAAGTGTTTTTTCTGGGGGTATGAGCGTAGGAAGTCAGATTCAATGTGGTCCATGAATATGTTGGTATAGTTTGGCTCTGTACCAATGGTTTGTAGGTAATACGAGTTATTGAACTTGAAGGAATTGTTTTAGAACAAGATTAGCGAGTCACGCGATGGCGGTTGGGCTAGGGAAGTTTGGGGCTTCGTGTTTTTCATATGATGGAATCAGAGCTTGGATCCCGTCCTAATGCCTAATGTTCGTGTAAAGAGACACCACGTCAAGAATCACTAAAAGGGCACTTTTGGGTACAGTAAATTTATATTTCTATTACAGGAAGTGATTAGTGTCGCGTATGTACGATGTATATCTGGGAGGGATATGTTTGATGAGGGAATCGATGCAGTTAGATATTGGTTGTGTGCGCATGCCAGCACCGGATACGATTGGTCGCCGGGATGATTTTCTTTGTGCACTATCGGGAGCATGTAGAAACGCGCTGGGGCGGATCTATTGCCTCCTTATTTATCGCGGTGGTATTTCCACCATCTTGGTCAGCTGCTTTAGAGTTTGTGTTATAATTTCCTGGTGTTCGGCAGTGGGATCTGATGGCAGTAATTTACAGAAATTTGAGTTGTTCAGGTGGCGATATCCCTCTTTATTTTACGCGTCTATGTTTAAAATTCCTATACCACCTCCTTTATCGGCAGGTTTGATGACGATGTACGTTCGCTGGCTAAGTGATACTAAAGCGTTAGGTTCTTTTTTTTAATGTTAGAGGTTGCGGGTTTGTAGGTCTCCTCAATAGTCGGGATATCTGATGTTGCGGGTGGACGGCCATATTCATTGTTTTGTCATGTGACCTCAAAACAGCTGACAGCTATTCGGGTGCTGTGCTCAATGGTGGATTGGTGGGTCTCATCTCATGTTGGCAGGTGATCTTGCCATGGTGCCATGCAGTGCCATTGAGCACTGAGAAGGAGGTTGAAGATATTCTCGGCGAACACCGGAACACCTCCAAACCTTGGGTGCACTCTATCAGCAGCCAAAATTTTGCTGCTGCAAAGGCTTCCAGGGAATAGTAGAGGTAGAAAACGTTTTCGCTTTGAGAACACAATTCAATTAGTGCGTTATTGAACTTCATGGCGCATTGAGTAAATTTATCTACCATTAGCCAATTCCCGAACCCTCGTCGGCGGTCAGGGACCCGCGGTATCACTAAAGTGGCATATACTGCCTCGATTTCAGGCGCTTTCATCTAGTGGGTGATATATATATATATATATATATATATATATATATATATATATATATATATATATATATATATATATATATGTATATATTGTCACGCGCCTTCGTGGAACGTCGACGGAAGATGAAGCAGAACGGTCGGGTAGATCGGTGAAGAAGAAAGAAGAGCAAGGGCAGAGGGACGTTTGTACGCTTCAGCACAGTCCTGTTTGTACCGATCCCGGTAAATAAACCCCCGTACGTACAAAGCACGTAACATCTTGGTCAGAAGTGCATGGGTAGCGACCATGGAGCGTTCTATCTACCGAAGAAGCCATAGACTTGCTGGCCTACCACCAATGCCATCATGTATGACTGAAGACGGCAATACCGAGCAGCCAGGATCATCCACTGCGAACAACTGGCCCCATTATCGAGAGCCGCGTGCGTTTTCCGGAAAACCGGAGGAGGACGTTGATGAGTGGCTGAAACACTATGAAAGAGTGAGTAAATACAATCACTGGAACGCCGCTACTAAGCTGGCTAACGTGGTGTTCTTCCTTGCCGCCACTGCCTTTGACTGGTTCGATAATCACGAGGATTCATTAAGTGCATGGGCTACCTTTACAAGCGAAATCAAGAAATATTTGAGTATGAACCTGCAAAGAAGAAGCGCGCTGAACAAACTTTTCTTCACCGGGCGCAAGTACCCGGATAAACTTGTACTGCGTATATCGAAGCCATCATAAAGCTATGCAAACTGTGTCAACCCCACTATGCTTGAAGAAGAAAAAGTCTGGTCACACCCTGAAAGGAATAGCAGAAGACGTTTATAATTTTCTTATTAGCAAAGAGAACCTGAGCACCACCGCTTATGTTATAAAGCATAGTAGAACATTTGAGGCTCTCAAGCTGCGACGAGTTACACCTAAATTCGGAAGACTGGCCAATGTCACCTCTCTACCCAGTGTTGAAGCCTGTCCTTCAGTTTCCATGGCTTATATGATACGAGAGAGTGTATGCGAGGAATTGTCAATATCTAGGGACGCCATCTGTAGTCAAGATTATATGCGGCAGAGTTGTGCACCGCAGGCAAATGTTGCCGCCCTGTCTACTCCGCGGGTTGAACCTAGCGGCGCTTCGCATATGGACAATCAGCGCAGCAGTACTCACTGTTATGGCCACCAGCCGATGGAAAAGAGGCCCGCCTACTCTGAAAATATGGTTCGTCAGCAGCGAGAGCCTGGCTACAACCAACGTCACGACTTTGTTAGTGAGGACTCTTATGCTGATCGCTGGCGCCCTCAACCTGTGTGCTACAGGTGTGGCATTGCGGCCGGGCATATGATACTGCCGCCGCCGTTTTCCAACTGTCCAAGATGACCGACCCCGCGCGAACATTCACAGACGGCTGCACACCGAACAACAGTGATCCCCGACTATGCCTACTGGGGACTCATACCATTCGACATATTTACGGAATTCATCTCCTGCATCTGATCGTAGTGTGACGCCGCCACCCCAGCGCTCGCGTAGGTCACCTTCCTCTCGCCGTCGTTCTTCCCCTCCGCCTCAGGGAAACTAGGGGGCGCGGCCGATGGAGGTAAGGCCGCCGGCGAGTCGATGACGTCCGTACCTCTGCCCGTGTTTATGTTAAAGAACAAATCGGAAATGTTTGTTGATGGTGTGAAAACAATGGCCCTTGTGGACACTGGTGCTACAGTATCTGTTATAAGTTTGAGTTTTAAGAACCGTTTAGGTAGAAAAGTAATGTTCAGTGGTGACTGTGCAGTGTTATTCTGTGGTGTCGGTGGTGAACCTTTAGTGCCTCTCGGTGTGTGTGCTTCGGATGTTGTCATTGGCGGCCTCAAGTTTAGAGTAGAATTTGCAGTACTGCCTCGGTCAACGCATGATGTGTTTCTTGGGATTGATTTTCTGCAAGAGTGTGGTGCAACTTTATACTGTGGTACGGGAGAGATTGCTTTGAATCATTCACTACTTTCGATTCTTGTGGATGACCCGACACCTGAATTTGGAGTATTTGCTGTGGAAGAAGACACAATTGTGCCAGCGTTATCTGCAGCATTCGCGCGGGTTTTCTCTATTCGCAACTAGTGCGAATCTTTTGAGGCCATAGTAGAACCTACGAGATTCACCTGCTCTAAGAAGAGTATCCTTGTGCCTCGTTGCGTCATTCCCGTGACTAGAGGCCGCACTGAGCTGTGGACAGTGAACCACTCCGAAGAGCCAACTGTGTTGCCTCGGGGCCTAAAAGTCGCCCGTTTCGAGGAAGTCATATCCGGTTCCGTCGCGGCGTTAAACAGCTCTGTCACTGAGCAGCAGGTGCGACCAGGCATGGAGACCTAAGTTACGGCTGTGATTAGTAAGTCTCTTTCTAGAACTGAGTGTCGCATTCTAGTGAAACTACTACTGAAACACGTGACAGTGTTCGACTTTGCCAAGGATGACTCAATGCCACTGCCTACCAGTCGTATTCATCACACGATCAACACTGGGTCCGCACCTCCAATACGTCAGAAGCCCTATCGAGTCTCAGCAACTGAACGTAAGCTAATAGAGGAGCAAGTTCAAGACATGCTAAAGAGCGGCATTATTCGAGAGTCCTGTAGTCCTTGGGCAGCTTCAGTTATCCTTGTTAGAAAGAAAGATGGCACATGGAGGTTTTGTGTTGACTACTGCCGTTTAAATGCAGTCACGAAGAAAGATGTCTACCCGCTTCCACGTATAGATGACGCAATTGACTGTCTGCACTCAGCTTCATACTTTTCTTCTATTGACTTGAAATCCGGTTACTGGCAAATCCCATGCACATTGCAGATAAAGAAAAAACGGCATTCGTAACACCAGACGGACTTTATGAATTTAACGTTATGCCTTTTGGATTATGTAATGCACCTGCCACATTCGAGCGGTTCATGGATACAATTCTACGTGGACTAAAGTGGCAAATTGGTTTGTGTTATTTGGACGACGTTGTAATTTTTGGCAAAACATTTAGTGAGCACAGCAGCCGTCTGGATATCGTACTTAATTGCATGGAACGAGCTGGTCTTGTACTGAATGCAAAGAAATGTCATTTTGGCGATTGTGAAACACTTTTCCTCCGTCACTTAGTTGACAACGAAGGTGTTCGACCAGATGCCAAGAAAATTGAAGCCGTCAAAAGCTTTACCGTGCCAAAATCAGTAAAAAAGCTGCAGAGCTTTTTGGGGCTATGCTTGTACTTTCGACGCTTTATACCAAGGTTTGCAGACATCGCTTACCCACTTACGTGTCTACTGCATAAAAATGCACCATTCAATTGGACCAGCGAATGTGACTCAGCTTTCCGTCATCTGAAGTTTCTTTTGACCTAGGGCCCAATCCTCGGCTACTTCTGCCCATCAGCTCCAACTGAAGTACACACTGACGGAAGTGGTATCGGTATCGGCGCTGCACTTGTACAACGCCATGGACGCGATCAGCACGTGATAGCGTTTGCCACCCGCTCGTTGAGTAAATGTGAAAGAAATTACACGGTTACGGGGCAAGAATGTCTAGCCATAGTTTTCTTTGTTCAGCGCTTTCGATCCTATCTGTACGGGAATTCTTTCACGATTGTGACCGACCACCATTCCCTCTGCTGGCTCGTGAGTTTTTACGCCTACAAGAGTTAAATTTTACTGTGGTGTATAAAAGCGGCCATAAACACTCAGATTCTAGTTGTCTTTCGCGTTTGCCGCTTCAAACGACAGATAACGACTCAGACAATTTCGATGAATATTTGGCTCATATTTCACAAACCTTCCCCGATCTCCGAGTTTTCCGAACCGAGCAACGCAAAGACAAAACATTAACTTCTCTGTTTGATTCCGCCAACGATCGTATGAAGAACACATTTAGCATTCGCGAAGGAGTGTTTTAGAAAAAACATTTCGCCTCTGGGGGAGCACGTATGCATCTTGTCGTTCCGGAAAGCCTACGTATCACATTTCTAGAAATGATGCATGATGACGCCACGTCTGGTCACCTGAGATTGGCCCGAACACTCCACCGCACACAGCAGCGATTTTACTGGCCGAAGATGCGTTCAACGACCAAGCGATATGTAGCCAGCTGTGTGCAATGCTAGCGCTTTAAGCTGTCGACTTCAAGCCCACATGGAAAACTGCAGCCAGTCACACCTCCAACACTCCCGTTTGAGCAAGTTGGCATTGACCTTCTTGGACCTTTCCCACGGTCCTCTAAAGGAAACGGATGGATTCTTGTGTGCGTTGATTATTTAACCCGCTACTGTGAGGCAGCCGCAATACCATCCGCTACTGCTTCTGAAGTATCAAATTTCTTACTTCGACTCGTCATTCTTCGGCACGGCTCTCCTGCAGTCATCATTAGTGACCGTGGACGCCAATTCACAGCGGACATTGTCATAGAACTTCATCCTCAGCGCCTGCAGTTTTCGCCACTCCTCGCCATATCATCCCCAAACGAACGGTGTGGTAGAACGAACTAATAGGACGCTTACCACCATGTTGGCT